>NW_026047584.1:11867351-12180001 GCF_023864345.2 Schistocerca serialis cubense | reverse complement strand
TGTATTTATCTCCGATGCAATTTCTGTGATTCATCGTAAATAACAAGGTCCAAGGGATACATTGAACCTTAAGTGAAGCATCGGAATCTATAACTAGTGTCACAGGAATGGTGTAATTCATAGACAATAAGATGAGTCAGTATTCTTGTACTTAAGTCGGAATTGTCCTTTTTGTATTTAATTCCGATGCAATTTCTGTGTTTCATCGTCACTAAGAAGGTCAGAGGGATACAGTAATCCTGAAGTGAAGCATCGGAATCTATAACTAGAGTCACAGGAATGGTTCAAAGCATAGTCAGTAAGAAGAGTCAGTCTTCTTGTAGTTAAGTCGGCATTGTGCCTTTTGTATTTAATACGGATGCAATTTCTGTGTTTCATCGTCAATAAGAAGGTCAGAGGGATACAGTAATCCTGAAGTTAAGCATCGGAATCTATGACTAGTGTCACAGGAATGGTTCAAAGCATAGTCAATAAGAAGAGTCAGTCTTCTTGTTCTTAAGTCGGTATTGTGCTTTTTGTATTCATTTCCGATGCAATTTCTGTGTTTCATCGTCAGTAACACGGTCCACGGGATACAGTAAACCTAAAGTGAAACATCGGAATCTATAACTAGTGTCACAGGGATGGTTCAAAGCGTAGACAGTAAGAAGAGTCAGTCTTCTTGTACTTAAGTCGGCATTGTGCCTTTTGTATTGAATTCCGAACCAATTTCTGTGTTTCATCGTCAATAAGACGGTGCAAGGGATACAGTAAACCTGAAGTGAAGCATCGGAATCTATAACTAGTGTCACAGGAATGGTTCAAAGCATAGACAGTAAGAAGAGTCAGTTTTCTTGTACTTAAGTCGGCATTGTGCCTTTTCTATTTAATTCCGATGCAATTTCTGTGTTTCATCGTCAATAAGAATGTCTGAGGGATACAGTAAACCTGAAGTAAAGCATCGGAATCTATAAATAGTGTCACAGGAATGGTTCAAAACATAGTCAGTAAGAAGAGTCAGTCTTCTTGTACTTAAGTTGGCATTGTAGCTTTCGTATTTAATTCCGATGCAATTTCTGTATTTCACCGTCAATAAGAAGGTCCAAGGGATACAGTAAACCTGAAGTGAAGCATCGGACTCTATAACTAGTGTCACAGAAATGGGTCAAAACATAGACAGTAGGAAGAGTCACTCTTCTTGTACATAAGTCGGCATTGTGCCTTTTGTATTTAATTCCGATGCAATTTCTGTGTTTCATCGGCAATAAGGTCAGAGGGAAACAGTAAACTTAAATTGAAGCATCGGAATCTATAACTAGTGTCACAGGAATGGTTCAAAATATAGACAGTAGGAAGAGTCAGTCTTCTTGTAGTTAAGTCGGCCTTGTGCCTTTGTATTGAATTCCGATGCAATTTCTGTGTTTCATCGACAATAAGTAGGTCCAAGGGATACAGTAAACCTGAAGTGAAGCATCGGAATCTATAACAAGTGTCTTAGGAATGGTTCAAAACATAGGCAGTAGGAAGAGTCAGTCTTCTAGTACATAAGTCGTCATTGTGCCTTTTCTATTTAATTCGGATGCAATTTCTCTGTTTCGTCGTCACTAAGACGGTCAGATGGATACAGTAAACCTGAAGTGAAGCATCGGAATCTATAACTAGCGTCACAGGAATGGTTCAAAACATAGACAGTTGGACGAGTCAGTCTTCTTGTACTTAAGTCGGCATTGTTTCTTTTGTATTTAATTCCGATGCAATTTCTGAATTTCATCGTCAATAAGAAGGTTTACGGGATACAGTAAACCTGAAGTGAAGCATCGGAATCTATAACTAGTGTCACTGGAATGGTTCAAAACATAGTCCGTAAGAAGAGTCAGTCTTCTTGTACTTAAGTTGGCATTGTGCCTTTCGTATTTAATTCCAATGCAATTTCTGTGTTTCACCGTCAATAAGAAGGTCCAAGGGATACAGTAAACCTGAAGTGAAGCATCGAACTCTATAACTAGTGTCACAGAAATGGGTCACAACATAGACAGTAGGAAGAGTCAGTCTTCTTGTACTTAAGTCGGCATTGTGCCTTTTGTATTTAATTCCGATGCAATTTCTGTGTTTCATCGTCAATAAGAAGGTCAGAGGGATACAGTATACCTGAAGTGAAGCAACGGAATCTATAACTAGTGTCACAGGAATGGTTCAAAACATAGTCAGTAAGAAGAGTCAGTCTGCTTGTACATAAGTCGGCATTGTGCATTTTGTATTTAATTCCGATGCAATTTCTGTTTTTCATCGTCAATAAGAAGGTCCAAGGGACACTGTAAACCTGCAGTGAAGCATCGGAATCTATAAATAGAGTCACAGGGATGGTTCATAGCATAGACAGTAAGAAGAGTCAGTCTTCATGTACTTAAGTCAGCATTGTGCCTTTTGTATTTAATTCCGATGCAATTTCTGTGAATCATCGTCAATAAGAATGTCGAAGGGATACAGTAAACCTGGAGTGAAGCATAGGAGTCTATAACTAGTGTCACAGGAATGGTTAAAAACATAGATAGTAAGAAGAGTCAGTCTTCTTGTACTTAATTCGGCATTGTGCCTTTTGTATTTAATTCCGATGCAATTTCTGTGTTTCATCGTCAATAAGAAGGTCAGAGGGCTACAGTAAACCTGAAGTGAAGCGTCGGAATCTATAACTGGTGTCACCGGAATGTTTCATAACATAGTCAGTAAGAAGAGTCAGTCTTCTTGTACTTAAGTCGGCATTGTGCATTTTGTATTTAATTCCGATGCAATTTCTGTGTTTCATCGTCAATAACAAGGTCCAAGGGAAACAGTCATCCTCGAGTGAAACATCGGAATCTATAACTAGGGTCACAGGAACGGTTCAAAACATAGACGGTAAGAAGAGTCAGTCTTCTTGTACTTAAGTCGGCATTGTGCCTTTTGTATTTAATTCCGATGCAATTTCTGCGTTTCATCGTCAATAAGAAGGATTAAGGGATACAGTAAACCTGAAGTGAAGCATCGGAATCTATAACTAGCGTCAAAGGAATGGTACAAAACATAGACAGTTGGAAGAGTCAGTCTTCTTGTATTTAAGTCGGCATTGTGTCTTTTGTATTTAATTCCGATGCAATTTCTGCGTTTCATCGTCAATAAGAAGGATTAAGGGATACAGTAAACCTGAAGTGAAGCATCGGAATCTATAACTAGTGTCACTGGAATGGTTCAAAACATAGTCAGTAAGAAGAGTCAGTCTTCTTGTACTTAAGTTGGCATTGTGCCTTTCGTACTTAATTCAAATGCAATTTCTGTGTTTCACCGTCAATAAGAAGGTCCAAGGGATACAGTAAACCTGAAGTGAAGCATCGGACTCTATAACTAGTGTCACAGAAATGGGTCAAAACATAGACAGTAGGAAGAGTCAGTCTTCTTGTACATAAGTCGGCATTGGGCATTTTGTATTTAATTCCGATGCAATTTCTGTGTTTCATCGTCAATAAGAAGGTCCAAGGGATAAAGTAAACATGAAGTGAAGCATCGGAATCTAAAACTAGTGGCACTGGAATGGTTCAAACTATTGACAGTAAGAAGAGTCAGTCTTCTTGTACTTAAGTCGGCATTGTGCCTATTGTATTTAATTCCGATGTAATTTCTGTATTTCATCGTCAATAAGAAGGTCTAAGGGACCAAGTAAACCTGCAGTGAAGCATCAGAATCTATAACTAGTGTCACAGGGATGGTTCAAAGCATAGACAGTAAGAAAAGTCAGTATTCATGTACTTAAGTCGGCATTGTGCCTTTTGTATTTAATTCCGACGCAATTTCTGTGTTTCATCGTCAATAAAAAGGTCGAAGGGATACAGTAAATCTGGAGCGAAGCATCGAAGTCTATAACTAGTGTCACAGGAATGGTTAAAAGCATAGACAGTAAGAGGAGTCAGTCTTCTTGTACTTAATTCGGCATTGTGCCTTTTGTATTTAATTCCGATGCAATTTCTGTGTTTCATCGCCAATAAGAAGGTCAGAGGGATACAGTAAACCTGAAGTGAAGCAACGGAATCTATAACAAGTGTCTTAGGAATGGTTCAAAACATAGACAGTAGGATGAGTCAGTCTTCTAGTACTTAAGTCGGCATTGTGCCTTTTCTATTTAATTCGGATGCAATTTCTGTGTTTCATCGTCAATAAGACGGTCAGGGGGATACAGTAAGCCTGAAGTGAAGCATCGGAATCTATAACTAGTGTCTCAGGAATGGTTCAAAACATTGGAAGAGTCAGTCTTCTTGTACTTAAGTCGGCATTGTGTCTTTTGTATTTAATTCCGATGCTATATCTGTGTTTCATCGTCAATAAGAAGGTCCAAGGGATACAGTAAACCTGAAGTGAAGCATTGGAATCTACAACTAGTGTCACAGGAATGGTTGAAAACATAGTCAGGAAGAAGAGTCAGTCTTCTTGTACTTATGTTGGCAATGTGCCTTTCGTATTTAATTCCGATGCAATTTCTGTGTATCGCCGTCAAAAAGAAGGTCCAAGGGATACAGTAAACCTGGAGTGAAGCATCGGAATCTATAACTAGTGTCACAGTAATGGTTCAAAACATAGACAGTAGGAAGAGTCAGTCTTCTTGTACTTAAGTCGGCATTGTGCCTTTTGTATTTAATTCCGATGCAATTTCTGTGTTTCATCGTCAATAAGAAGGTCCGAGGGATACAGCAAACATGAAGTGAAGGATCGGAATCTATAACTAGTGTCACTGGAATGGTTCACATTATAGACAGTAAGAAGAGTCAGTCTTCTTGTACTTAAGTCGGCATAGTGCCTTTTGTATTTATCTCCGATGCAATTTCTGTGATTCATCGTAAATAACAAGGTCCAAGGGATACATTGAACCTTAAGTGAAGCATCGGAATCTATAACTAGTGTCACAGGAATGGTGCAATTCATAGACAATAAGATGAGTCAGTATTCTTGTACTTAAGTGGGCATTGTCCTTTTTGTATTTAATTCCGATGCAATTTCTGTGTTTCATCGTCACTAAGAAGGTCAGAGGGATACAGTAATCCTGAAGTGAAGCATCGGAATCTATAACTAGAGTCACAGGAATGGTTCAAAGCATAGTCAGTAAGAAGAGTCAGTCTTCTTGTAGTTAAGTCGGCATTGTGCCTTTGTATTTAATTCCGATGCACTTTCTGTGTTTCATCGTCAATAAGAAGGTCCAAGGCATACAGTAAACCTGAAGTGAAGCATCGGAATCTATAACTAGTGTCACTGGATTGGTTCAAATTATAGACAGTAAGAAGAGTCGGTCTTCTTGTACTTAAGTCGGCATTGTGCCTTTTGTATTTAATTCCGATGCTATTTCTGTGATTCATCGTAAATAACAAGGTCCAAGGGATACAGTAAACCTGAAGTGAAGCATCGGATTCTATAACTAGTGTCACAGAAATGCTTCAAAACATAGACAGTAGGAAGAGTCAGTCTTCTTGTACATAAGTCGGCATTGTGCATTTTGTATTTAATTCCGATGCAATTTCTGTGTTTCATCGTCAATAAGAAGGTCCAAGAGAAACAGTAAACCTGAAGTGAAGCATCGGAATCTGTAACTAGTGTCACAGGAATGGTGCAAATCATAGACAGTAAGATGAGTCAGTATTCTTTACTTAAGTCGGCATTGTGGTTTTTGTATTTATTTCCGATGCAATTTCTGTGTTTTATCGTCACTAACAAGGTCAGTGGTATACAGTAATCCTGAAGTTAGGCATCGGAATCTATAACTAGTGTCACTGGAATGGTTCAAAGCATAGTCAGTAAGAAGAGTCAGTGTTCTTGTAGTTAAGTCGGCATTGTGCCTTTTGTATTGAATTCCGAACCAATTTCTGTGTTTCATCGTCAATAAGAAGGTGCAAGGGATACAGTAAACCTGAAGTGAAGCATCGGAATCTATAACTAGTGTCACAGGAATGGTTCAAAGCATAGACAGTAAGAAGAGTCAGTCTTCTTGTACTTAAGTTGGCATACTGCATTTTCTATTTAATTCCGATGGAATTTCTGTGTTTCATCGTCAATAAGAAGGTCAGAAGGATACAGTAAACCTGAAGTGAAGCATCGGAATCTATAACTAGTGTCACAGGAACGGTTCAATACATAGTCAGTAAGAAGAGTCAGTCTTGTTGAACTTAAGTTTGCATTGTGCCTTTCGTATATAATTCCGATGCAATTTCTGTGTTTCACCGTCAATAAGAAGGCCCAAGGGATACAGTAAACCTGAATTGAAGCAACGGACTCTATAACTAGTGTCACAGAAATGGTTCAAAACATAGACAGTAGGAAGAGTCAGTCTTCTTGTACATAAGTCGGCATTGTGCCTTTTGTATTTAATTCCAATGCAATTTCTGTGTTTCATCGTCAATAAGAAGGTCCAGGGGAAACAGTAAACCTGAAGTGAAGCAACGAAATCTATAACTAGTGTCACAGGACTGGTGCAAAACATAGATAGTAAGAAGGGCCAGTCTTCTTGTCCTTAAGTCGGCATTGTGCCTTTTGTATTTAATTCCGATGCAATTTCTGTGTTTCATCGGCAATAAGGTCAGAGGGAAACAGTAAACTTAAATTGACGCATCGGAATTCATAACTAGTGTCACAGGAATGGTTCAAAATATAGACAGTAGGAAGAGTCAGTCTTCTTGTACTTAAGTCGGCATTGTGCCTTTTGTATTTAATTCCGATGCGATTTCTGTCTTTCATAGTCAATAAGAAGGTCCAAGGTGTACAGTAAACCTGAAGTGAAGCATCGGAATCTGTAACTAGTGTCACAGGAATGGTTCAAAGCATAGTCAGTGAGAAGCGTCAGTCTTCTTGTACTTAAGTCGACATTGTGCCTTTTCTATTTATATCCGATGCAATTTCCTGTGTTTCATCGTCAATAAGATGGTCCAAGGGATACAGTAAACCCGAAGTGAAGCATCGGAATTTGTAACTAGTGTCACAGGAATGGTCCAAAGCATAGTCATTAATAAGAGTCAGTCTTCTTGTACTTATGTCGGCATTGTGCCTTTTGTATTTAATTCCGATACAATTTCAGTGTTTCTTCGTCAATAAGAAGGACCAAGGGATACAGTAAACCAGGAGTGAAGCATCGGAAACTATAACTAGTGTCACAGGGATGGTTCAAACATAGACAGTAAGAAGAGTCAGACTTCTTGTACTTAAGTCGGCATTGTGCCTTTTGTATTTAATACGGATGCAATTTCTGTGTTTCATCGTCAATAAGAAGGTCAGAGGGATACAGTAATCCTGAAGTTAAGCATCGGAATCTATGACTAGTGTCACAGGAATGGTTCAAAGCATAGTCAATAAGAAGAGTCAGTCTTCTTGTTCTTAAGTCGGTATTGTGCTTTTTGTATTCATTTCCGATGCAATTTCTGTGTTTCATCGTCAATAACACGGTCCACGGGATACAGTAAACCTAAAGTGAAACATCGGAATCTATAACTAGTGTCACAGGGATGGTTCAAAGCGTAGACGGTAAGAAGAGTCAGTCTTCTTGTACTTAGGTCGGCATTGTGCCTTTTGTATTGAATTCCGAACCAATTTCTGTGTTTCTTCGTCAATAAGAAGGTGCAAGGGATACAGTAAACCTGAAGTGAAGCATCGGAATCTATAACTAGTGTCACAGGAATGGTTCAAAACATAGACAGTAAGAAGAGTCAGTTTTCTTGAACTTAAGTCGGCATTGTGCCTTTTCTATTTAATTCCGATGCAATTTCTGTGTTTCATCGTCAATAAGAAGGTCAGAGGGATACAGTAAACCTGAAGTAAAGCATCGGAATCTATAAATAGTGTCACAGGAATGGTTCAAAACATAGTCAGTAAGAAGAGTCAGTCTTCTTGTACTTAAGTTGACATTGTGCCTTTCGTATTTAATTCCGATGCAATTTCTGTGTTTCACCGTCAATAAGAAGGTCCAAGGGATACAGTAAACCTGAAGTGAAGCATCGGACTCTATAACTAGTGTCACAGAAATGGGTCAAAACATAGACAGTAGGAAGACTCACTCTTCTTGTACATAAGTCGGCATTGTGCCTTTTGTATTTAATTCCGATGCAATTTCTGTGTTTCATCGGCAATAAGGTCAGAGGGAAACAGTAAACTTAAATTGAAGCATCGGAATCTATAACTAGTGTCACAGGAATGGTTCAAAATATAGACAGTAGGAAGAGTCAGTCTTCTTGTAGTTAAGTCGGCCTTGTGCCTTTTGTATTGAATTCCGATGCAATTTCTGTGTTTCATCGACAATAAGTAGGTCCAAGGGATACAGTAAACCTGAAGTGAAGCATCGGAATCTATAACAAGTGTCTTAGGAATGGTTCAAAACATAGACAGTAGGAAGAGTCAGTCTTCTAGTACTTAAGTCGTCATTGTGCCTTTTCTATTTAATTCGGATGCAATTTCTCTGTTTCGTCGTCACTAAGACGGTCAGAGGGATACAGTAAACCTGAAGTGAAGCATCGGAATCTATAACTAGCGTCACAGGGATGGTTCAAAGCATAGACAGTAAGAAGTGTCAGTCTTCATGTACTTAAGACGACATTGTGCCTTTTGTATTTAATTCCGATGCAATTTCAGTGTTTCATCGTCAATAAGAAGGTCGAAGGAATACAGTAAACCTGGACTGAAGCATCGGAGTCTATAACTAGTGTCACAGGAATGGTTAAAAGCATAGACAGTAAGAAGAGTCAGTCTTCTTGTACTTAATTCGGCATTGTGCCTTTTGTATTTAATTCCGATGCAATTTCTGTGTTTCATCGTCAATAAGAATGTCAGAGGCATACAGTATACCTGAAGTGAAGCAACGGAATCTATAACTAGTGTCACAGGAATGGTTCAAAACATAGTCAGCAAGAAGAGTCAGTCTTCTTGTACATAAGTCGGCATTGTGCATTTTGTATTTAATTCCGATGCAATTTCTGTTTTTCATCGTCAATAAGAAGGTCCAAGGGATACAGTCAACCTGGAGTGAAACATCGGAATCTATAACTAGGGTCACAGGGACGGTGCAAAACGTAGACGGTAAGAAGAGTCAGTCTTCTTGTACTTAAGTCGGCATTGTGCCTTTTGTATTAATTCGGATGCAATTTCTGTGTTTCATCGTCAATAAGACGGTCAGAGGGATACAGTAAACCTGAAGTGAAGCATCGGAATCTATAACTAGCGTCACAGGAATGGTTCAAAACATAGACAGTTGGAAGAGTCAGTCTTCTTGTACTTAAGTCGGCATTGTGTCTTTTGTATTTAATTCCGATGCAATTTCTGCGTTTCATCGTCAATAAGAAGGTTTAAGGGATACAGTAAACCTGAAGTGAAGCATCGGAATCTATAACTAGTGTCACTGGAATGGTTCAAAACATAGTCAGTAAGAAGAGTCAGTCTTCTTGTACTTAAGTTGGCATTGTGCCTTTCGTATTTAATTCCAATGCAATTTCTATGTTTCACCGTCAATAAGAAGGTCCAAGGGATACAGTAAACCTGAAGTGAAGCATCGGACTGTATAACTAGTGTCACAGAAATGTGTCAAAACATAGACAGTAGGAAGAGTCAGTCTTCTTGTACATAAGTCGGCATTGTGCAATTTGTATTTAATTCCGGTGCAATTTCTGTGTTTCATCGTCAATAAGAAGGTCCAAGGGATACAGTAATGATGAAGTGAAGCATCGGAATCAATAACTAGTGGCACTGGAATGGTTCAAACTATAGACAGTAAGAAGAGTCAGTCTTCTTGTACTTAAGTCGGCATTGTGGCTATTGTATTTAATTCCGATGTAATTTCTGTGTTTCATCGTCAATAAGAAGGTCTAAGGGACACAGTAAACCTGCAGTGAAGCATCGGAATCTATAACTAGTGTCACAGGGATGGTTCAAAGCATAGACAGTAAGAAGAGTCAGTCTTCATGTACTTAAGTCGGCATTGTGCCTTTTGTATTTAATTCCGATGCAATTTCTGTGTTTCATCGTCAATAAGAAGGTCGAAGGGATACAGTAAATCTGGAGCGAAGCATCGGAGTCTATAACTAGTGTCACAGGAATGGTTAAAAGCATAGACAGTAAGAAGAGTCAGTCTTCTTGTACTTAATTCGGCATTGTGCCTTTTGTATTTAATTCCGATGCAATTTCTGTGTTTCATCGTCAATAAGAAGGTCAGAGGGATACAGTAAAAATGAAGTGAAGCAACGGAATCTATAACAAGTGTCTTAGGAATGGTTCAAAACATAGACAGTAGGAAGAGTCAGTCTTCTAGTACTTAAGTCGGCATTGTGCCTTTTCTATTTAATTCGGATGCAATTTCTGTGTTTCATCGTCAATAAGACGGTCAGGGGGATACAGTAAGCCTGAAGTGAAGCATCGGAATCAATAACTAGTGACTCAGGAATGGTTCAAAACATAGACAGTTGGAAGAGTCAGTCTTCTTGTACTTAAGTCGGCATTGTGTCTTTTGTATTTAATTCCGATGCTATTTCTGTGTTTCATCGTCAATAAGAAGGTCCAAGGGATACAGTAAACCTGAAGTGAAGCATCGGAATCTACAACTAGTGTCACAGGAATGGTTGAAAACATAGTCAGGAAGAAGAGTCAGTCTTCTTGTACTTAAGTTGGCAATGTGCCTTTCGTATTTAATTCCGATGCAATTTCAGTGTTTCACGGTCAATAAGAAGGTCAGAGGGATACAGTAATCCTGAAGTGAAGCATCGGAATCTATAACTAGTGTCACTGGAATGGTTCAAATTATAGACAGTAAGAAGAGTCGGTCTTCTTGTACTTAAGTCGGCATTGTGCTTTTATGTATTTAATTCCGATGCAATTTCTGTGATTCATCGTAAATAACAAGGTCCAAGGGATACAGTAAACCCGAAGTGAAGCATCGGACTCTATAACTAGTGTCACAGACATGGTTCAAAACATAGACAGAAGGAAGAGTCAGTCTTCTTGTACATAAGTCGGCATTGTGCCTTTTGTATTTAATTCCGATGCAATTTCTGTGTTTCATCGTCAATAAGAAGGTCCAAGAGAAACAGTAAACCTGAAGTGAAGCATCGGAATCTATAACAAGTGCCACAGGAATGGTGCAAATCATAGACAGTAAGATGAGTCAGTATTCTTGTACTTAAGTCGGCATTGTGCTTTTTGTGTTTAGTTCCGATGCAATTTCTGTGTTTCATCGTCACTAACAAGGTCAGTGGGATACAGTAATCCTGAAGTTAGGCATCCGAATCTATAACTAGTGTCACTGAAATGGTTCAAAGCATAGTCTGTAAGAAGAGTCAGTGTTCTTGTAGTTAAGTCGGCATTGTGCCTTTTGTATTGAATTCCGAACCAATTTCTGTGTTTCATCGTCAATAAGAAGGTGCAAGGGATGCAGTAAACTTGAAGTGAAGCATCGGAATCTATAACTAGTGTCACAGGAATGGTTCAAAGCATAGACAGTAAGAAGAGTCAGTCTTCTTGTTCTTAAGTTGGCATACTGCCTTTTCTATTTAATTCCGATGCAATTTCTGTGTTTCATCGTCAATAAGAAGGTCAGAAGGATACAGTAAACCTGAAGTGAAGCATCGGAATCTATAACTAGTGTCACCGGAACGGTTCAATACATAGTCAGTAAGAAGGGTCAGTCTTGTTGAACTTAAGTTGGCATTGTGCCTTTCGTATTTAATTCCGATGCAATTTCTGTGTTTCACCGACAATAAGAAGGCACAAGGGATACAGTAAACCTGAAGTGAAGCAACGAACTCTATAACTAGTGTCACAGAAATGGGTCAAAACATAGACAGTAGGAAGACTCACTCTTCTTGTACATAAGTCGGCATTGTGCCTTTTGTATTTAATTCCGATGCAATTTCTGTGTTTCATCGGCAATAAGGTCAGAGGGAAACAGTAAACTTAAATTGAAGCATCGGAATCTATAACTAGTGTCACAGGAATGGTTCAAAATATAGACAGTAGGAAGAGTCAGTCTTCTTGTAGTTAAGTCGGCCTTGTGCCTTTTGTATTGAATTCCGATGCAATTTCTGTGTTTCATCGACAATAAGTAGGTCCAAGGGATACAGTAAACCTGAAGTGAAGCATCGGAATCTATAACAAGTGTCTTAGGAATGGTTCAAAACATAGACAGTAGGAAGAGTCAGTCTTCTAGTACTTAAGTCGTCATTGTGCCTTTTCTATTTAATTCGGATGCAATTTCTCGGTTTCGTCGTCACTAAGACGGTCAGAGGGATACAGTATACCTGAAGTGAAGCATCGGAATCTATAACTAGCGTCACAGGGATGGTTCAAAGCATAGACAGTAAGAAGTGTCAGTCTTCATGTACTTAAGACGACATTGTGCCTTTTGTATTTAATTCCGATGCAATTTCAGTGTTTCATCGTCAATAAGAAGGTCGAAGGAATACAGTAAACCTGGACTGAAGCATCGGAGTCTATAACTAGTGTCACAGGAATGGTTAAAAACATAGACAGTAAGAAGAGTCAGTCTTCTTGTACTTAATTCGGCATTGTGCCTTTTGTATTTAATTCCGATGCAATTTCTGTGTTTCATCGTCAATAAGAATGTCAGAGGGATACAGTATACCTGAAGTGAAGCAACGGAATCTATAACTAGTGTCACAGGAATGGTTCAAAACGTAGTCAGCAAGAAGAGTCAGTCTTCTTGTACATAAGTCGGCATTGTGCATTTTGTATTTAATTCCGATGCAATATCTGTTTTTCATCGTCAATAAGAAGGTCCAAGGGATACAGTCAACCTGGAGTGAAACATCGGAATCTATAACTAGGGTCACAGGGACGGTGCAAAACGTAGACGGTAAGAAGAGTCAGTCTTCTTGTACTTAAGTCGGCATTGTGCCTTTTGTATTAATTCGGATGCAATTTCTGTGTTTCATCGTCACTAAGACGGTCAGAGGGATACAGTAAACCTGAAGTGAAGCATCGGAATCTATAACTAGCGTCACAGGAATGGTTCAAAACATAGACAGTTGGAAGAGTCAGTCTTCTTGTACTTAAGTCGGCATTGTGTCTTTTGTATTTAATTCCGATGCAATTTCTGCGTTTCATCGTCAATAAGAAGGTTTAAGGGATACAGTAAACCTGAAGTGAAGCATCGGAATCTATAACTAGTGTCACTGGAATGGTTCAAAACATAGTCAGTAAGAAGAGTCAGTCTTCTTGTACTTAAGTTGGCATTGTGCCTTTCGTATTTAATTCCAATGCAATGTCTATGTTTCACCGTCAATAAGAAGGTCCAAGGGATACAGTAAACCTGAAGTGAAGCATCGGACTGTATAACTAGTGTCACAGAAATGTGTCAAAACATAGACAGTAGGAAGAGTCAGTCTTCTTGTACATAAGTCGGCATTGTGCAATTTGTATTTAATTCCGGTGCAATTTCTGTGTTTCATCGTCAATAAGAAGGTCCAAGGGATACAGTAATGATGAAGTGAAGCATCGGAATCAATAACTAGTGGCACTGGAATGGTTCAAACTATAGACAGTAAGAAGAGTCAGTCTTCTTGTACTTAAGTCGGCATTGTGGCTATTGTATTTAATTCCGATGTAATTTCTGTGTTTCATCGTCAATAAGAAGGTCTAAGGGACACAGTAAACCTGCAGTGAAGCATCGGAATCTATAACTAGTGTCACAGGGATGGTTCAAAGCATAGACAGTAAGAAGAGTCAGTCTTCATGTACTTAAGACGGCATTGTGCCTTTTGTATTTAATTCCGATGCAATTTCTGTGTTTCATCGTCAATAAGAAGGTCGAAGGGATACAGTAAATCTGGAGCGAAGCATCGGAGTCTATAACTAGTGTCACAGGAATGGTTAAAAGCATAGACAGTAAGAAGAGTCAGTCTTCTTGTACTTAATTCGGCATTGTGCCTTTTGTATTTAATTCCGATGCAATTTCTGTGTTTCATCGTCAATAAGAAGGTCAGAGGGATACAGTAAAAATGAAGTGAAGCAACGGAATCTATAACAAGTGTCTTAGGAATGGTTCAAAACATAGACAGTAGGAAGAGTCAGTCTTCTAGTACTTAAGTCGGCATTGTGCCTTTTCTATTTAATTCGGATGCAATTTCTGTGTTTCATCGTCAATAAGACGGTCAGGGGGATACAGTAAGCCTGAAGTGAAGCATCGGAATCAATAACTAGTGACTCAGGAATGGTTCAAAACATAGACAGTTGGAAGAGTCAGTCTTCTTGTACTTAAGTCGGCATTGTGTCTTTTGTATTTAATTCCGATGCTATTTCTGTGTTTCATCGTCAATAAGAAGGTCCAAGGGATACAGTAAACCTGAAGTGAAGCATCGGAATCTACAACTAGTGTCACAGGAATGGTTGAAAACATAGTCAGGAAGAAGAGTCAGTCTTCTTGTACTTAAGTTGGCAATGTGCCTTTCGTATTTAATTCCGATGCAATTTCAGTGTTTCACCGTCAATAAGAAGGTCAGAGGGATACAGTAATCCTGAAGTGAAGCATCGGAATCTATAACTAGTGTCACTGGAATGGTTCAAATTATAGACAGTAAGAAGATTCGGTCTTCTTGTACTTAAGTCGGCATTGTGCTTTTATGTATTTAATTCCGATGCAATTTCTGTGATTCATCGTAAATAACAAGGTCCAAGGGATACAGTAAACCCGAAGTGAAGCATCGGACTCTATAACTAGTGTCACAGACATGGTTCAAAACATAGACAGAAGGAAGAGTCAGTCTTCTTGTACATAAGTCGGCATTGTGCCTTTTGTATTTAATTCCGATGCAATTTCTGTGTTTCATCGTCAATAAGAAGGTCCAAGAGAAACAGTAAACCTGAAGTGAAGCATCGGAATCTATAACAAGTGCCACAGGAATGGTGCAAATCATAGACAGTAAGATGAGTCAGTATTCTTGTACTTAAGTCGGCATTGTGCTTTTTGTGTTTAGTTCCGATGCAATTTCTGTGTTTCATCGTCACTAACAAGGTCAGTGGGATACAGTAATCCTGAAGTTAGGCATCCGAATCTATAACTAGTGTCACTGAAATGGTTCAAAGCATAGTCTGTAAGAAGAGTCAGTGTTCTTGTAGTTAAGTCGGCATTGTGCCTTTTGTATTGAATTCCGAACCAATTTCTGTGTTTCATCGTCAATAAGAAGGTGCAAGGGATGCAGTAAACTTGAAGTGAAGCATCGGAATCTATAACTAGTGTCACAGGAATGGTTCAAAGCATAGACAGTAAGAAGAGTCAGTCTTCTTGTACTTAAGTTGGCATACTGCCTTTTCTATTTAATTCCGATGCAATTTCTGTGTTTCATCGTCAATAAGAAGGTCAGAAGGATACAGTAAACCTGAAGTGAAGCATCGGAATCTATAACTAGTGTCACCGGAACGGTTCAATACATAGTCAGTAAGAAGGGTCAGTCTTGTTGAACTTAAGTTGGCATTGTGCCTTTCGTATTTAATTCCGATGCAATTTCTGTGTTTCACCGACAATAAGAAGGCACAAGGGATACAGTAAACCTGAAGTGAAGCAACGAACTCTATAACTAGTGTCACAGAAATGGTTCAAAACATAGACAGTAGGAAGAGTTAGTCTTCTTGTACATAAGTCGGCATTGTGCCTTTTGTATTTAATTCCGATGCAATTTCTGTGTTTCATCGTCATTAAGAAGGTCCAAGGGAAACAGTAAACCTGAAGTGAAGCATCGGAATCTGTAACTAGTGTCACAGGACTGGTTCAAAACATAGATAGTAAGAAGGGTCAGTCTTCTTGTCCTTAAGTCGGCATTGTGCCCTTTGTATTTAATTCCGATGCAATTTCTGTGTTTCATCGGCAATAAGGTCAGAGGGATACAGTAAACCTAAATTGAAGCATCGGAATCTATAACTAGTGTCACAGGAATGGTTCAAAGCATAGTCAGTGAGAAGCGTCAGTCTTCTTTTACTTAAGTCGACATTGTGCCCTTTCTATTTATTTCCGATGCAATTTCTGTGTTTCATCGTCAATAAGATGGTCCAAGGGATACAGTAAAACCGAAGTGAAGCATCGGAATTTATAACTAGTGTCACAGGAATGGTCCAAAACATAGTCATTAATAAGAGTCAGTCTTCTTGTACTTAAGTCGGCATTGTGCCTTTTGTATTTCATTCCGATGCAATTTCAGTGTTTCTTTGTCAATAAGAAGGACCAAGGGATACAGTAAAGCAGGAGTGAACCATCGGAAACTATAACTAGTGTCACAGGGATGGTTTAAAACATAGACAGTAAGAAGAGTCAGACTTCTTGTACTTAAGTCGGCATTGTGCCTTATGTATTTAATTCCGATGCAATTTCTTTGTTTCATCGTCAATAAGAAGGTCGAAGGGATACAGTAAACTTGGACTGAAGCATCGGAGTCTATAACTAGTGTCACAGGAATGGTTAAAAGCATAGACAGTAAGAAGAGTCAGTCTTCTTGTACTTAATTCGGCATTGTGCCTTTTGTATTTAATTCCGATGCAATTTCTGTGTTTCATCGTCAATAAGAAGGTCAGAGGGATACAGTAAACCTGAAGTGAAGCAACGGAATCTATAACTAGTGTCACAGGAATGGTTCAAAACATAGGTAGTAAGAAGAGTCAGTCTTCTTGTACTTAAGTCGGCATTGTGCATTTTGTATTTAATTCCGATGCAATTTCTGTGTTTCATCGTCAATAAGAAGGTCCAAGGGATACAGTCAACCTGGAGTGAAACATCGGAATCTATAACTAGGGTCACAGGGACGGGTCAAAACATAGACGGTAAGAAGAGTCAGTCTTCTTGTACTTAAGTCGGCATTGTGTCTTTTGTATTTAATTCCGATGCAATTTCTGCGTTTCATCGTCAATAAGAAGGTTTAAGGGATACAGTAAACCTGAAGTGAAGCATCGGAATCTATAACTAGTGTCACTGGAATGGTTCAAAACATAGTCAGTAAGAAGAGTCAATCTTCTTGTACTTAAGTTGGCATTGTGCCTTTCGTATTTCACTCCGATGCAATTTCTGTGTTTCACCGTCAATAAGAAGGCCCAAGGGGTACAGTAAACCTGAAGTGAAGCAACGGACTCTATAACTAGTGTCACAGAAATGGTTCAAAACATAGACAGTAGGAAGAGTTAGTCTTATTGTACATAAGTTGGCATTGTGCCTTTTGTATTTAATTCCGATGCAATTTCTGTGTTTCATCGTCATTAAGAAGGTCCAAGGGAAACAGTAAACCTGAAGTGAAACATCGGAATCTGTAACTAGTGTCACAGGACAGGTTCAAACATAGATAGTAAGAAGGGTCAGTCTTCTTGTCCTTAAGTCGGCATTGTGCCTTTTGTATATAATTCCGATGCAATTTCTGTGTTTCATCGGCAATAAGGTCAGAGGGATACAGTAAACCTAAATTGAAGCATCGGAATCTATAACTAGTGTCACAGGAATGGTTCAAAATATAGACAGTAGGAAGAGTCAGTCTTCTTGTACTTAAGTCGTCATTGTGCCTTTTGTATTTAATTCCGATGCGATTTCTGTGTTTCATAGTCAATAAGAAGGTCCAAGGTTTACAGTAAACCTGAAGTGAAGCATCGGAATCTATAACTAGTGTCACAGGAATGGTTCAAAGCATAGTCAGTGAGAAGCGTCAGTCATCTTGTACTTAAGTCGACATTGTGCCTTTTCTATTTATATCCGATGCAATTTCTGTGTTTCATCGTCAATAAGATGGTCCAAGGGATACAGTAAACCCGAAGTGAAGCATCGGAATTTATAACTAGTGTCACAGGAATGGTCCAAAACATAGTCATTAATAAGAGTCAGTCTTCTTCTACTTAAGTCGGCATTGTGCCTTTTGTATTTCATTCCGATGCAATTTCAGTGTTTCTTCGTCAATAAGAAGGACCAAGGGATACAGTAAACCAGGAGTGAAGCATCGGAAACTATTACTAGTGTCACAGGGATGGTTCAAAACATAGACAGTAAGAAGAGTCAGACTTCATGTACTTAAGTCGGCATTGTGCATTTTGTATTTAATTCCGATGCAATTTCTGTGTTTCATCGTCAATAAGAAGGTCGAAGGGATACAGTAAACCTGGACTGAAGCATCGGAGTCTATAACTAGTGTCACAGGAATGGTTAAAATCATAGACAGTATGAAGAGTCAGTCTTCTTGTACTTAATTCGGCATTGTGCCTTTTGTACTTAATTCCGATGCAATTTCTGTGTTTCATCGTCAATAAGAAGGTTTTAGGGATACAGTAAACCTGAAGTGAAGCATCGGAATCTATAACTAGTGTCACTGGAATGGTTCAAAACATAGTCAGTAAGAAGAGTCAGTGTTCTTGTACTTAAGTTGTCATTGTGCCATTCGTATTGCATTCCAATGCAATTTCTGTGTTTTACCTTCAATAAGAAGGTCCAAGGGATACAGTAAACCTGAAGTGAAGCATCGGACTCTATAACTAGTGTCACAGAAATGGGTCAAAACATAGACAGTAGGAAGAGTCAGTCTTCTTGTACATAAGTCGGCATTGTGCATTTTGTATTTAATTCCGATGCAATTTCTGTGTTTCATCGTCAATAAGAAGGTCGAAGGGATACAGTAAACATGAAGTCAAGCATCGGAATCTATAACTAGTGGCACTGGAATGGTTCAAACTATAGACAGTAAGAAGAGTCAGTCTTCTTGTACTTAAGTCGGCATTGTGCCTATTGTATTTAATTCCGATGTAATTTCTGTGTTTCATCGTCAATAAGAAGGTCTAAGGGACACAGTAAACCTGCAGTGAAGCATCGGAATCTATAACTAGTGTCACAGGGATGGTTCAAAGCATAGACAGTAAGAGGATTCAGTCTTCATGTACTTAAGTCGGCATTGTGCCTTTTGTATTTAATTCCGATGCAATTTCTGTGTTTCACCGTCAATAAGAAGGTCAGAGGGATACAGTAAACATGAAGTCAAGCATCGGAATCTATAACTAGTGTCACTGGAATGGTTCAAATTATAGACAGTAAGAAGAGTCGGTCTTCTTGTACTTAAGTCGGCATTGTGCCTTTTGTATTTAATTCCGATGCAATTTCTGTGATTCATCGTAAATAACAAGATCCGAGGGATACAGTAAACCCGAAGTGAAGCATCGGACTCTATAACTAGTGTCACAGGAATGGTTCAAAACATAGACAGAAGGAAGAGTCAGTCTTCTTGTACATAAGTCGGCATTGTGCCTTTTGTATTTAATTCCGATCCAATTTCTGTGTTTCATCGTCAATAAGAAGGTCCAAGAGAAACAGTAAACCTGAAGTGAAGCATCGGAATCTATAACAAGTGTCACAGGAATGGTGCAAATCATAGACAGTAAGATGAGTCAGTATTTTTGTACTTAAGTTGGCATACTGCCTTTTCTATTTAATTCCGATGCAATTTCTGTGTTTCATCGTCAATAAGAAGGTCAGAAGGATACAGTAAACCTGAAGTGAAGCATCGGAATCTATAACTAGTGTCACAGGAACGGTTTAATACATAGTCAGTAAGAAGAGTCAGTCTTGTTGAACTTAAGTTGGCATTGTGCCTTTCGTATTTAATTCCGATGCAATTTCTGTGTTTCACCGTCAATAAGAAGGCCCAAGGGATACAGTAAACCTGAAGTGAAGCAACGGACTCTATAACTAGTGTCACAGATATGGTTCAAAACATAGACAGTAGGAAGAGTTAGTCTTCTTGTACATAAGTCGGCATTGTGCCTTTTGTATTTAATTCCGATGCAATTTCTGTGTTTCATCGTCATTAAGAAGGTGCAAGGGAAACAGTAAACCTGAAGTGAAGCATCGGAATCTGTAACTAGTGTCACAGGACTGGTTCAAAACATAGATAATAAGAAGGGTCAGTCTTCTTGTCCTTAAGTCGGCATTGTGCCTTTTGTATTGAATTCCGATGCAATTTCTTTGTTTCATCGTCAATAAGATGGTCCAAGGGATACAGTCAACCTGGAGTGAAACATCGGAATCTATAACTAGGGTCACAGGGACGGGTCAAAGCATAGACGGTAAGAAGAGTCAGTCTTCTTGTACTTAAGTCGGCATTGTGTCTTTTGTATTTAGTTCCGATGCAATTTCTGCGTTTCATCGTCAATAAGAAGGTTTAAGGGATACAGTAATCCTGAAGTGAAGCATCGGAATCTATAACTAGTGTCACTGGAATAGTTCAAAACATAGTCAGTAAGAAGAGTCAGTCTTCTTGTACTTAAGTTGGCATTGTGCCTTTCGTATTTCATTCCGATGCAATTTCTGTGTTTCACCGTCAATAAGAAGGCCCAAGGGGTACAGTAAACCTGAAGTGAAGCAACGGACTCTATAACTAGTGTCACAGAAATGGTTCAAAACATAGACAGTAGGAAGAGTTAGTCTTATTGTACATAAGTTGGCATTGTGCCTTTTGTACTTAATTCCGATGCAATTTCTGTGTTTCATCGTCATTAAGAAGGTCCAAGGGAAACAGTAAACCTGAAGTGAAACATCGGAATCTGTAACTAGTGTCACAGGACTGGTTCAAACATAGATAGTAAGAAGGGTCAGTCTTCTTGTCCTTAAGTCGGCATTGTGCCTTTTGTATATAATTCCGATGCAATTTCTGTGTTTCATCGGCAATAAGGTCAGAGGGATACAGTAAACCTAAATTGAAGCACCGGAATCTACTACTAGTGTCACAGGAATGGTTCAAAATATAGACAGTATGAAGAGTCAGTCTTCTTGTACTTAAGTCGGCATTGTGCCTTTTGTATTTAATTCCGATGCGATTTCTGTGTTTCATAGTCAATAAGAAGGTCCAAGGTGTACAGTAAACCTGAAGTGAAGCATCGGAATCTATAACTAGTGTCACAGGAATGGTTCAAAGCATAGTCAGTGAGAAGCGTCAGTCTTCTTGTACTTAAGTCGACATTGTGCCTTTTCTATTTATATCCGATGCAATTTCTGTGTTTCATCGTCAATAAGATGGTCCAAGGGATACAGTAAACCCGAAGTGAAGCATCGGAATTTATAACTAGTGTCACAGGGATGGTCCAAAACATAGTCATTAATAAGAGTCAGTCTTCTTGTACTTAAGTCGGCATTGTGCCTTTTGTATTTCATTCCGATGCAATTTCAGTGTTTCTTCGTCAATAAGAAGGACCAAGGGATATAGTAAACCAGGAGTGAAGCATCGGAAACTATAACTAGTGTCACAGGGATGGTTCAAAACATAGACAGTAAGAAGAGTCAGACTTCATGTACTTAAGTCGGCATTGTGCATTTTGTATTTAATTCCGATGCAATTTCTGTGTTTCATCGTCAATAAGAAGGTCGAAGGGATACAGTAAACCTGGACTGAAGCATCGGAGTCTATAACTAGTGTCACAGGAATGGTTAAAATCATAGACAGTATGAAGAGTCAGTCTTCTTGTACTTAATTCGGCATTGTGCCTTTTGTACTTAATTCCGATGCAATTTCTGTGTTTCATCGTCAATTAGAAGGTCAGAGGGATACAGTAAACCTGAAGTGAAGCAACGGAATCTATAACTAGTGTCACTGGAATGGTTCAAAACATAGTCAGTAAGAAGAGTCAGTCTTCTTGTACTTAAGTTGTCATTGTGCCTTTCGTATTTCATTCCAATGCAATTTCTGTGTTTCAGCGTCAATAAGAAGGTCCAAGGGATACAGTAAACCTGTAGTGAAGCATCGGACTCTATAACTAGTGTCACAGAAATGGGTCAAAACATAGACAGTAGGAAGAGTCAGTCTTCTTGTACATAAGTCGGCATTGTGCATTTTGTATTTAATTCCGATGCAATTTCTGTGTTTCATCGTCAATAAGAAGGTCGAAGGGATACAGTAAACATGAAGTCAAGCATCGGAATCTATAACTAGTGGCACTGGAATGGTTCAAACTATAGACAGTAAGAAGAGTCAGTCTTCTTGTACTTAAGTCGGCATTGTGCCTATTGTATTTAATTCCGATGTAATTTCTGTGTTTCATCGTCAATAAGAAGGTCTAAGGGACACAGTAAACCTGCAGTGAAGCATCGGAATCTATAACTAGTGTCACAGGGATGGTTCAAAGCATAGACAGTAAGAAGATTCGGTCTTCATGTACTTAAGTCGGCATTGTGCTTTTTGTGTTTAGTTCCGATGCAGTTTCTGTGTTTCATCGTCACTAACAAGGTCAGTGGGATACAGTAATCTTGAAGTTAGGCATCGGAATCTGTAACTAGTGTCACTGGAATGGTTCAAAGTATAGTCAGTAAGAAGAGTCAGTGTTCTTGTAGTTAAGTCGTCATCGTGCCTTTTGTATTGAATTCCGAACCAATTTCTGTGTTTCATCGTCAATAAGAAGGTGCAAGGGATGCAGTAAACCTGAAGTGAAGCATCGGAATCTATAACTAGTGTCACAGGAATGGTTCAAAGCATAGACAGTAAGAAGAGTCAGTCTTCTTGTACTTAAGTTGGCATACTGCCTTTTCTATTTAATTCCGATGCAATTTCTGTGTTTCACCGTCAATAAGAAGGCCCTAGGGATACAGTAAACCTGAAGTGAAGCAACGGACTCTATAACTAGTGTCACAGAAATGGTTCAAAACATAGACAGTAGGAAGAGTTAGTCTTCTTGTACATAAGTCGGCATTGTGCCTTTTGTATTTAATTCCGATGCAATTTCTGTGTTTCATCGTCATTAAGAAGGTCCAAGGGAAACAGTAAACCTGAAATGAAGCATCGGTATCTGTAACTAGTGTCACAGGACTGGTTCAAAGCATAGATAGTAAGAAGGGTCAGTCTTCTTGTCCTTAAGTCGGCATTGTGCCTTTTGTATTGAATTCCGATGCAATTTCTATGTTTCAAAGTCAATAAGAAGGTCCAAGGGATACAGTCAACCTGGAGTGAAACATCGGAATCTATAACTAGGGTCACAGGGACGGGTCAAAACATAGACGGTAAGAAGAGTCAGCTTCTTGTACTTAAGTCGGCATTGTCTCTTTTGTATTTAATTCCGATGCAATTTCTGCGTTTCATCGTCAATAAGAAGGTTTAAGGGATACAGTAAACCTGAAGTGAAGCATCGGAATCTATAACTAGTGTCACTGGAATGCTTCAAAACATAGTCAGTAAGAAGAGTCAGTCTTCTTGTACTTAAGTTGGCATTGTGCCTTTCGTATTTCATTCCGATGCAATTTCTGTGTTTCACCGTCAATAAGAAGGCCCAAGGGGTACAGTAAACCTGAAGTGAAGCAACGGACTCTATAACTAGTGTCACAGAAATGGTTCAAAACATAGACAGTAGGAAGAGTTAGTCTTATTGTACATAAGTTGGCATTGTGCCTTTTGTATTTAATTCCGATGCAATTTCTGTGTTTCATCGTCATTAAGAAGGTCCAAGGGAAACAGTAAACCTGAAGTGAAACATCGGAATCTGTAACTAATGTCACAGGACTGGTTCAAACATAGATAGTAAGAAGGGTCAGTCTTCTTGTCCTTAAGTCGGCATTGTGCCATTTGTATATAATTCCGATGCAATTTCTGTGTTTCATCGGCAATAAGGTCAGAGGGATACAGTAAACCTAAATTGAAGCATCGGAATCTATAACTAGTGTCACAGGAATGGTTCAAAATATAGACAGTAGGAAGAGTCAGTCTTCTTGTACTTAAGTCGGCATTGTGCCTTTTGTATTTAATTCCGATGCGATTTCTGTGTTTCATAGTCAATAAGAAGGTCCAAGGTGTACAGTAAACCTGAAGTGAAGCATCGGAATCTATAACTAGTGTCACAGGAATGGTTCAAAGCATAGTCAGTGAGAAGCGTCAGTCTTCTTGTACTTAAGTCGACATTGTGCCTTTTCTATTTATATCCGATGCAATTTCTGTGTTTCATCGTCAATAAGATGGTCCAAGGGATACAGTAAACCCAAAGTGAAGCATCGGAATTTATAACAAGTGTCACAGGAATGGTCCAAAACATAGTCATTAATAAGAGTCAGTCTTCTTGTACTTAAGTCGGCATTGTGCCTTTTGTATTTCATTCCGATGCAATTTCAGTGTTTCTTCGTCAATAAGAAGGACCAAGGGATACAGTAAACCAGGAGTGAAGCATCGGAAACTATAACTAGTGTCACAGGGATGGTTCAAAACATAGACAGTAAGAAGAGTCAGACTTCATGTACTTTAGTCGGCATTGTGCATTTTGTATTTAATTCCGATGCAATTTCTGTGTTTCATCGTCAATAAGAAGGTCGAAGGGATACAGTAAACCTGGACTGAAGCATCGGAGTCTATAACTAGTGTCACAGGAATGGTTAAAATCATAGACAGTATGAAGAGTCAGTCTTCTTGTACTTAATTCGGCATTGTGCCTTTTGTACTTAATTCCGATGCAATTTCTGTGTTTCATCGTCAATAAGAAGGTCAGAGGGATACAGTAAACCTGAAGTGAAGCAACGGAATCTATAACTAGTGTCACAGGAATCGTTCAAAGCATAGTCAGTAAGAAGAGTCAGTCTACTTGTACTTAAGTCGGCATTGTGCCTTTTGTATTTAATTCCGATGCAATTTCTGTGTTTCATCGTCAATAAGAAGGTCCAAGAGAAACAGTAAACCTGAAGTGAAGCATCGGAATCTATAACAAGTGCCACAGGAATGGTGCAAATCATAGACAGTAAGAAGAATCAGTGTTCTTGTAGTTAAGTCGGCATTGTGCCTTTTGTATTGAATTCCGAACCAATTTCTGTGTTTCATCGTCAATAAGAAGGTGCAAGGGATGCAGTAAACCTGAAGTGAAGCATCGGAATCTATAACTAGTGTCACTGGAATGCTTCAAAACATAGTCAGTAAGAAGAGTCAGTCTTCTTGTACTTAAGTTGGCATTGTGCCTTTCGTATTTAATTCCGATGCAATTTCTGTGTTTCACCGTCAATAAGAAGGCCCAAGGGATACAGTAAACCTGAAGTGAAGCAACGGACTCTATAACTAGTGTCACAGGAATGGTCCAAAACATAGTCATTAATAAGAGTCAGTCTTCTTGTACTTAAGTCGGCATTGTGCCTTTTCTATTTAATTCCGATGCAATTTCTGTGTTTCATCGTCATTAAGAAGGTCCAAGGGAAACAGTAAACCTGAAGTGAAGCATCGGAATCTGTAACTAGTGTCACAGGACTGGTTCAAAACATAGATAGTAAGAAGGGTCAGTCTTCTTGTCTTTAAGTCGGCATTGTGCCTTTTGTATTGAATTCCGATGCAATTTCTGTGTTTCATCGGCAATAAGGTCAGAGGGATACAGTAAACCTAAATTGAAGCATCGGAATCTATAACTAGTGTCACAGGAATGGTTCAAAATATAGACAGTAGGAAGAGTCAGTCTTCTTGTACTTAAGTCGGCATTGTGCCTTTTGTATTTAATTCCGATGCGAATTCTGTGTTTCATAGTCAATAAGAAGGTCCAAGGTGTACAGTAAACCTGAAGTGAAGCATCGGAATCTATAACTAGTGTCACAGGAATGGTTCAAAGCATAGTCAGTGAGAAGCGTCAGTCTTCTTGTACTTAAGTCGACATTGTGCCTTTTCTATTTATATCCGATGCAATTTCTGTGTTTCATCGTCAATAAGATGGTCCAAGGGATACAGTAAACCCGAAGTGAAGCATCGGAATTTATAACTAGTGTCACAGGAATGGTCCAAAACATAGTCATTAATAAGAGTCAGACTTCTTGTACTTAAGTCGGCATTGTGCCTTTTGTATTTAATTCCGATGCAATTTCTGTGTTTCATCGTCAATAAGAAGGTCGAAGGGATACAGTAAACTTGGACTGAAGCATCGGAGTCTATAACTAGTGTCACAGGAATGGTTAAAAGCATAGACAGTAAGAAGAGTCAGTCTTCTTGTACTTAATTCGGCATTGTGCCTTTTGTATTTAATTCCGATGCAATTTCTGTGTTTCATCGTCAATAAGAAGGTCAGAGGGACACAGTAAACCTGAAGTGAAGCAACGGAATCTATAACTAGTGTCACAGGAATGGTTCAAAACATAGTCAGTAAGAAGAGTCAGTCTTCTTGTACTTAAGTCGGCATTGCGCATTTTGTATTTAATTCCGATGCAATTTCTGTGTTTCATCGTCAATAAGAAGGTCCAAGGGATACAGTCAACCTGGAGTGAATCATCGGAATCTATACCTAGGGTCACAGGGACGGGTCAAAACATAGACGGTAGGAAGAGTCAGTCTTCTTGTACATAAGTCGGCATTGTGCCTTTTGTATTTAATTCCGATGCGATTTCTGTGTTTCATAGTCAATAAGAAGGTCTAAGGTGTACAGTAAACCTGAAGTGAAGCATCGGAATCTATAACTAGTGTCACAGGAATGGTTCAAAGCATAGGCAGTGAGAAGCGTCAGTCTTCTTGTACTTAAGTCGACATTGTGCCTTTTCTATTTATATCCGATGCAATTTCTGTGTATCATCGTCAATAAGATGGTCCAAGGGATACAGTAAACCCGAAGTGAAGCATCGGAATTTATAACTAGTGTCACAGGAATGGTCCAAAACATAGTCATTAATATGAGTCAGTCTTCTAGTACTTAAGTCGGCATTGTGCCTATTGTATTTAATTCCGATGCATTTTCTGTGTTTCATCGTCAATAAGAAGGTCAGAGGGATACAGTAAACCTGAAGTGAAGCAACGGAATCTATAACAAGTGTCTTAGGAATGGTTCAAAACATAGACAGTAGGAAGAGTCAGTCTTCTAGTACTTAAGTCGGCATTGTGTCTTTTGTATTTAATTCCGATGCTATTTCTGTGTTTCATCGTCAATAAGAAGGTCCAAGGGATACAGTAAACCTGAAGTGAAGCATCGGAATCTACAACTAGAGTCACAGGAATGGTTGAAAACATAATCAGGAAGAAGAGTCAGTCTTCTTGTACTTAAGTTGGCAATGTGCCTTTCGTATTTAATTCCGATGCAATTTCTGTGTTTCACCGTTAATAAGAAGGTCCAAGGGATACAGTAAACCTGGAGTGAAGCATCGGAATCCATAACTAGTGTCACAGTAATGGTTCAAAACATAGACAGTAGGAAGAGTCAGGCTTCTTGTACTTAAGTCGGCATTGTGCCTTTTGTATTTAATTCCGATGCAATTTCTGTGTTTCATCGTCAATAGGAAGGTCCGAGGGATACAGTAAACATGAAGTGAAGCATCGGAATCTATAACTAGTGTCACTGGAATGGTTCAAATTATAGACAGTTAGAAGAGTCAGTCTTCTTGTACTTAAGTCGGCATTGTGCCTTTTGTATTTATCTCCGATGCAATTTCTGTGATTCATCGTAAATAACAAGGTCCAAGGGATACATTAAACCTGACGTGAAGCTTCGGAATCTATAACTAGTGTCACAGGAATGGTGCAATTCATAGACAATAAGATGAGTCAGTATTCTTGTACATAAGTCGGCATTGTGCTTTTTGTACTTAATTCCGATGCAATTTCTGTGTTACATCGTCACTAAGAAGGTCAGAGGGATACAGTAATCCTGAAGTGAAGCATCGGAATCTATAACTAGTGTCACTGGAATGGTTCAAATTATAGACAGTAAGAAGAGTCGGTCATCTTGTACTTAAGTCGGCATTGTGCCTTTTGTATTTAATTCCGATGCAATTTCTGTGTTTCATCGTCAATAAGAAGGTCCAAAGGAAACAGTAAACCTGAAGTGAAGCATCGGACTCTATAACTAGTGTCACAGAAATGGGTCAAAACATAGACAGTAGGAAGAGTCAGTCTTCTTGTACATAAGTCGGCATTGTGCATTTTGTATTTAATTCCGATGCAATTTCTGTGTTTCATCGTCAATAGGAAGGTCCAAGGGATACAGTAAACATGAAGTCAAGCATCGGAATCTATAACTAGTGGCACTGGAATGGTTCAAACTATAGACAGTGAGAAGAGTCAGTCTTCTTGTACTTAAGTCGGCATTGTGCCTTTTGTATTTAACTCCGATGTAATTTATGTGTTTCATCGTCAATAAGTAGGTCTAAGGGACACAGTAAACCTGCAGTGAAGCATCGGAATCTATAACTAGTGTCACAGGGATGGTTCAAAGCATAGACAGTAAGAAGAGTCAGTCTTCTTGTACTTAAGTCGGCATTGTGCCTTTTGTATTTAATTCCGATGCAATTTCTGTGTTTCATCGTCAATAAGAAGGTCCAAGGGATACAGTAAACCTGAAGTGAAGCATCGGAATCTACAACTAGTGTCACAGGAATGGTTGAAAACATAGTCAGGAAGAAGAGTCAGTCTTCTTGTACTTAAGTTGGCAATGTTTCTTTCGTATTTAATTCCGATGCAATTTCTGTGTTTCACCGTTAATAAGAAGGTCCAAGGGATACAGTAAACCTCGAGTGAAGCATCGGAATCTGTAACTAGTGTCACAGTAATGGTTCAAATCATAGACAGTAGGAAGAGTCAGTCTTCTTGTACTTAAGTCGGCATTGTGCCTTTTGTATTTAATTCCGATGCAATTTCTGTGTTTCATCGTCAATAAGAAGGTCCGAGGGATACAGTAAACATGAAGTGAAGCATCGGAATCTATAACTAGTGTCACTGGAATGGTTCAAATTATAGACTGTAAGAAGAGTCAGTCTTCTTGCACTTATGTCAGCATTGTGCCTTTTGTATTTATCTCCGATGTAATTTCTGTGATTCATCGTAAATAACAAGGTCCAAGGGATACATTAAACCTGACGTGAAGCATCGGAATCTATAACTAGTGTCACAAGAATGGTGCAATTCATAGACAATAAGATGAATCAGTATTCTTGTACATAAGTCGGCATTGTGCTTTTTGTATTTAATTCCGATGCAATTTCTGTGTTTCATCGTCACTAAGAAGGTCAGAGGGATATAGTAATCATGAAGTGAAGCATCGGAATCTATAACTAGTGTCACTGGAATGGTCCAAATTATAGACAGTAAGAAGAGTCGGTTTCCTTGTACTTAAGTCGGCATTGTGCCTTTTGTATTTAATTCCGATGTAATTTCTGTGTTTCATCGTCAATAAGAAGGTCTAAGGGACACAGTAAACCTGCAGTGAAGCATCGAACTCTATAACTAGTGTCACAGAAATGGGTCACAACATAGACAGTAGGAAGAGTCAGTCTTCTTGTACTTAAGTCGGCATTGTGCCTATTGTATTTAATTCCGATGTAATTTCTGTGTTTCATCGTCAGTAAGAAGGTCTAAGGGACACAGTAAACCTGCAGTGAAGCATCGGAATCTATAACTAGTGTCACAGGGATGGTTCAAAGCATAGACAGTAAGAAGAGTCAGTCTTCATGTACTTAAGTCGGCATTGTGCCTTTTGTATTTAATTCCGATGCAATTTCTGTGTTTCATCGTCAATAAGAAGGTCAGAGGGATACAGTATACCTGAAGTGAAGCAACGGAATCTATAACTAGTGTCACAGGAATGGTTCAAAACATAGTCAGTAAGAAGAGTCAGTCTTCTTGTACTTAAGTCGGCATTGTGCATTTTGTATTTAATCCCGATGCAATTTCTGTTTTTCATCGTCAATAAGAAGGTCCAAGGGATACAGTCAACCTGGAGTGAAACATCGGAATCTATAACTAGGGTCACAGGGACGGTTCAAAACATAGACGGTAAGAAGAGTCAGTCTTCTTGTACTTAAGTCGGCATTGTGCCTTTTGTATTAATTCGGATGCAATTTCTGTGTTTCATCGTCACTAAGACGGTCAGAGGGATACAGTAAACCTGAAGTGAAGCATCGGAATCTATAACTAGCATCACAGGAATGGTTCAAAACATAGACAGTTGGAAGAGTCAGTCTTCTTGTACTTAAGTCGGCATTGTGTCTTTTGTATTTAATTCCAATGCAATTTCTGTGTTTCACCGTCAATAAGAAGGTCCAAGGGATACAGTAAACCTGAAGTGAAGCATCGGACTCTATAACTAGTGTCACAGAAATGGGTCAAAACGTAGACCGTAGGAAGAGTCAGTCTTCTTGTACATAATTCGGCATTGTACATTTTGTATTTAATTCCGGTGCAGTTTCTGTGTTTCATCGTCAATAAGAAGGTCCAAGGGATACAGTAAACATGAAGCGAAGCATCGGAATCTATAACTAGTGTCACAGGAATGGTTAAAAGCATAGACAGTAAGAAGAGTCAGTCTTCTTTTACTTAATTCGGCATTGTGCATTTTGTATTTAGTTCCGATGCAATTTATGTGTTTCATCGTCAATAAGAAGGTCAGAGGGATATAGTAAAAATGAAGTGAAGCAACGGAATCTATAACAAGTGTCTTAGGAATGGTTCAAAACATAGACAGTTGGGAGAGTCAGTCTTCTTGTGCTTAAGTCGGCATTGTGTCTTTTGTATTTAATTCCGATGCTATTTCTGTGTTTCAACGTCAATAAGATGGTCCAAGGGATACAGTAAACCTGAAGTGAAGCATCGGAATCTACAACTAGTGTCACAGGAATGGTTGAAAACATAGTCAGGAAGAAGAGTCAGTCTTCTTGTACTTAAGTTGGCAATGTGCCTTTCGTATTTAATTCCGATGCAATTTCTGTGTTTCACCGTCAATAAGAAGGTCCAAGGGATACAGTAAACCTGGAGTGAAGCATCGGAATCTATAACTAGTGTCACAGTAATGGTTCAAAACGTACACAGTAGGAAGAGTCAGTCTTCTTGTACTTAAGTCGGCATTGTGCCTTTTGTATTTAATTCCGATGCAATTTCTGTGTTTCATCGTCAATAAGAATGTCCGAGGGATACAGTAAACATGAAGTGAAGCATCGGAATCTATAACTAGTGTCACTGGAATGGTTCAAATTGTAGACAGTAAGAAGAGTCAGTCTTCTTGTACTTAAGTCGGCATTGTGCCTTTTGTATTTATCTCCAATGCAATTTCTGTGATTCATCGTAAATAACACGGTCCAAGGGACACATTAAACCTGACGTGAAGCATCGGAATCTGTAACTAGTGTCACAGGAATTGTGCAATTCATAGACAATAAGATGAGTCAGTATTCTTGTACTTAAGTCGGCATTGTGCTTTTCGTATTTAATTCCGTTTCAATTTCTGTGTTTCATCGTCACTAAGAAGGTCAGAGGGATACAGTAATCCTGAAGTGAAGCATCGGAATCTATGACTAGTGTCACTGGAATGGTTCAAATTATAGACAGTAAGAAGAGTCGGTCTTCTTGTACTTAAGTCGGCATTGTGCCTTTTGTATTTAATTCCGATGCAATTTCTGTGATTCATCGTAAATAACAAGGTCCAAGGGATACAGTAAACCCGAAGTGAAGCATCGGACTCTATAACTAGTGTCACAGAAATGGTTCAAAACATAGACAGAAGGAAGAGTCAGACTTCTTGTACATAAGTCGGCATTGTGCTTTTTGTATTTAATTCCGATGCAATATCTGTGTTTCATCGTCAATAAGAAGGTCCAAGAGAAACAGTAAACCTGAAGTGAAGCATCGGAATCTATAACAAATGTCACAGGAATGGTGCAAATCATAGACAGTAAGATGAGTCAGTATTCTTGTACTTAAGTCGGCATTGTGCTTTTTGTATTTAGTTCCGATGCAATTTCTGTGTTTCATCGTCACTAACAAGGTCAGTGGGATACAGTAATCCTGAAGATAGGCATCGGAATCTATAACTAGTGTCACTGGAATGGTTCAAAGCATAGCCAGTAAGAAGAGTCGGTGTTCTTGTAGTTAAGTCGGCATTGTGCCTTTTGTATTGAATTCCGAACCAATTTCTGTGTTTCATCGTCAATAAGAAGGTGCAAGGGATGCAGTAAACCTGAAGTGAAGCATCGGAATCTATAACTAGTGTCACAGGAATGGTTCAAAACATAGACAGTAAGAAGAGTCAGTCTTGTTGTACTTAAGTTGGCATACTGCCTTTTCCATTTAATTCCGATGCAATTTCTGTGTTTCACCGTCAATAAGAAGGCCCAAGGGATACAGTAAACCTGAAGTGAAGCAACGGACTCTATAACTAGTGTCACAGAAATGGTTCAAAACATAGACAGTAGGAAGAGTTAGTCATCTTGTACATAAGTCGGCATTGTGCCTATTGTATTTAATTCCGATGCAATTTCTGTGTTTCAACGTCATTAAGAAGGTCCAAGGGAAACAGTAAACCTGAAGGGAAGCATCGGAATCTGTAACTAGTGTCACAGGACTGGTTCAAAACATAGATAGTAAGAAGGGTCAGTCTTCTTGTCCTTAAGTCGGCATTGTGCCTTTTGTATTTAATTCCGATGCAATTTCTGTGTTTCATCGGCAATAAGGTCAGAGGGATACAGTAAACCTAAATTTAAGCATCGGAATCTATAACTAGTGTCACAGGAATGGTTCAAAATATAGACAGTAGGAAGAGTCAGTCTTCTTGTACTTAAGTCGGCATTGTGCCTTTTGTATTTAATTTCGATGCGATATCTGTGTTTCATAGTAAATAAGAAGGTCCAAGGTGTACAGTAAACCTGAAGTGAAGCATCGGAATCTATAACTAGTGTCACAGGAATGGTTCAAAGCATAGTCAGTGAGAAGCGTCAGTCTTCTTGTACTTTAGTCGACATTGTGCCTTTTCTATTTATATCCGATGCAATTTCTCTGTTTCATCGTCAATAAGATGGTCCAAGGGATACAGTAAACCCAAAGTGAAGCATCGGAATTTATAACTAGTGTCACAGGAATGGTCCAAAACATAGTCATTAATAAGAGTCAGTCTTCTTGTACTTAAGTCGGCATTGTGCCTTTTGTATTTCATTCCGATGCAATTTCTGTGTTTCATCGTCAATAAGAAGGTCGAAGGGATACAGTAAACCTGGACTGATGCATCGGAGTCTATAACTAGTGTCACAGGAATGGTTAAAAACATAGACAGTAAGAAGAGTCGGTCTTCTTGTACTTAAGTCGGCATTGTGCCTTTTGTATTTAATTCCGATGCAATTTCTGTGATTCATCGTAAATAACTAGGTGCAAGGGATACAGCAAACCCGAAGTGAAGCATCGGACTCTATAACTAGTGTCACAGAAATGGTTCAAAACATAGACAGAAGGAAGAGTCAGACTTCTTGTACATAAGTCGGCATTGTGCCCTTTGTATTTTATTCCGATGCTATTTCTGTGTTTCATCGTCAATAAGAAGGTCAGAGGGATACAGTAAACCTGAAGTGAAGCAACGGAATCTATAACTAGTGTCACAGGAATGGTTCAAAACATAGTCAGTAAGAAGAGTCAGCCTTCTTGTACTTAAGTCGGCATTGTGCATTTTGTATTTAATTCCGATGCAATTTCTGTGTTTCACCGTCAATAAGAAGGCCCAAGGGGTACAGTAAACCTGAAGTGAAGCAACGGACTCTATAACTAGTGTCACAGAAATGGTTCAAAACATAGACAGTAGGAAGAGTTAGTCTTCTTGTACATAAGTCGACATTGTGCCTTTTGTATTTAATTCCGATGCGATTTCTGTGTTTCATAGTCAATAAGAAGGTCCAAGGTGTACAGTAAACCTGAAGTGAAGCATCGGAATCTATAACTAGTGTCACAGGAATGGTTCAAACCATAGTCAGTGAGGAGCGTCCGTATTCTTGTACTTAAGTCGACATTGTGCCTTTTCTATTTATATCCGATGCAATTTCTGTGTTTCATCGTCAATAAGATGGTCCAAGGGATACAGTAAACCCGAAGTGAAGCATCGGAATTTATAACTAGTGTCACAGGAATGGTCCAAAGCATAGTCATTAATAAGAGTCAGTCTTCTAGTACTTAAGTCGGCATTGTGCCTATTGTATTTAATTCCGATGTAATTTCTGTGTTTCATCGTCAATAAGAAGGTCTAAGGGACACAGTAAACCTGCAGTGAAGCATCGGAATCTATAACTAGTGTCACAGGGATGGTTCAAAGCATAGACAGTAAGAAGAGTCAGTCTTCATGTACTTAAGTCGGCATTGTGCCTTTTGTATTTAATTCCGATGCAATTTCTGTGTTTCATCGTCAATAAGAAGGTCGAAGGGATTCAGTAAATCTGGAACGAAGCATCGGAGTCTATAACTAGTGTCACAGGAATGGTTAAAAGCACAGACAGTAAGAAGGGTCAGTCTTCTTGTACTTAATTCGGCATTGTGCCTTTTGTATTTAATTCCGATGCAATTTCTGTGTTTCATCGTCAATAAGAAGGTCAGAGGGATACAGTAAACCTGAAGTGAAGCAACGGAATCTGTAACAAGTGTCTTAGGAATGGTTCAAAACATAGACAGTAGGAAGAGTCAGTCTTCTAGTACTTAAGTCGGCATTGTGCATTTTCTATTTAATTCGTATGCAATATCTGTGTTTCATCGTCAATAAGACGGTCTGGGGGATACAGTAAGCCTGAAGTGAAGCATCGGAATCTATAACTAGTGTCTCAGGAATGGTTCAAAACATAGACAGTAGGAAGAGTCAGTCTTCTTGTACTTAAGTCGGCATTGTGTCTTTTGTATTTAATTCCGATGCTATTTCTGTGTTTCATCGTCAATAAGAAGGTCCAAGGGATACAGGAAACCTGAAGTGAAGCATCGGAATCTACAACTAGTGTCACAGGAATGGTTGAAAACATAGTCAGGAAGAAGAGTCAGTCTTCTTGTACTTAAGTTGGCAATGTGCCTTTCGTATTTAATTCCGATGCAATTTCTGTGTTTCATCGTCAATAAGAAGGTCCGAGGGATACAGTAAACATGAAGTGAAGCATCGGAATCTATAACTAGTGTCACTGGAATGGTTCAAATTATAGACAGTAAGAAGAGTCAGTCTTCTTGTACTTAAGTCGGCATTGTGCCTTTTGTATTTATCTCCGATTCAATTTCTGTGATTCATCGTAAATAACAAGGTCCAAGGGATACATTAAACCTGACGTGAAGCATCGGAATCTATAACTAGTGTCACAGGAATGGTGCAATTCATAGACAATAAGATGAGTCAGTATTCTTGTACATAAGTCGGCATTGTGCTTTTTGTACTTAATTCCGATGCAATTTCTGTGTTTCATCGTCACTAAGAAGGTCAGAGAAATACAGTAATCCTGAAGTGAAGCATCGGAATCTATAACTAGTGTCACTGGAATGGTTCAAAATATAGACAGTAGGAAGAGTCAGTCTTCTTGTACTTAAGTCGGCATTGTGCCTTTTGTATTTAATTTCGATGCGATTTCTGTGTTTCATAGTAAATAAGAAGGTCCAAGGTGTACAGTAAACCTGAAGTGAAGCATCGGAATCTATAACTAGTGTCACAGGAATGGTTCAAAGCATAGTCAGTGAGAAGCGTCAGTCTTCTTGTACTTTAGTCGACATTGTGCCTTTTCTATTTATATCCGATGCAATTTCTGTGTTTCATCGTCAATAAGATGGTCCAAGGGATACAGTAAACCCAAAGTGAAGCATCGGAATTTATAACTAGTGTCACAGGAATGGTCCAAAACATAGTCATTAATAAGAGTCAGTCTTCTTGTACTTAAGTCGGCATTGTGCCTTTTGTATTTCATTCCGATGCAATTTCTGTGTTTCATCGTCAATAAGAAGGTCGAAGGGATACAGTAAACCTGGACTGAAGCATCGGAGTCTATAACTAGTGTCACAGGAATGGTTAAAAACATAGACAGTAAGAAGAGTCGGTCTTCTTGTACTTAAGTCGGCATTGTGCCTTTTGTATTTAATTCCGATGCAATTTCTGTGATTCATCGTAAATAACAAGGTCCAAGGGATACAGTAAACCCGAAGTGAAGCATCGGACTCTATAACTAGTGTCACAGAAATGGTTCAAATCATAGACAGAAGGAAGAGTCAGACTTCTTGTACATAAGTCGGCATTGTGCCTTTTGTATTTAATTCCGATGCTATTTCTGTGTTTCATCGTCAATAAGATGGTCAGAGGGATACAGTAAACCTGAAGTGAAGCAACGGAATCTATAACTAGTGTCACAGGAATGGTTCAAAACATAGTCAGTAAGAAGAGTCAGTCTTCTTGTACTTAAGTCGGCATTGTGCATTTTGTATTTAATTCCGATGCAATTTCTGTGTTTCACCGTCAATACGAAGGCCCAAGGGGTACAGTAAACCTGACGTGAAGCAACGGACTCTATAACTAGTGTCACAGAAATGGTTCAAAACATAGACAGTAGGAAGAGTTAGTCTTCTTGTACATAAGTCGGCATTGTGCCTTTTGTATTTAATTCCGATGCGATTTCTGTGTTTCATAGTCAATAAGAAGGTCCAAGGTGTACAGTAAACCTGAAGTGAAGCATCGGAATCTATAACTAGTGTCACAGGAATGGTTTAAACCATAGTCAGTGAGGAGCGTCAGTATTCTTGTACTTAAGTCGACATTGTGCCTTTTCTATTTATATCCGATGCAATTTCTGTGATTCATCGTCAATAAGATGGTCCAAGGGATACAGTAAACCCGAAGTGAAGCATCGGAATTTATAACTAGTGTCACAGGAATGGTCCAAAGCATAGTCATTAATAAGAGTCAGTCTTCTAGTACTTAAGTCGGCATTGTGCCTATTGTATTTAATTCCGATGTAATTTCTGTGTTTCATCGTCAATAAGAAGGTCTAAGGGACACAGTAAACCTGCAGTGAAGCATCGGAATCTATAACTAGTGTCACAGTGATGGTTCAAAGCATAGACAGTAAGAAGAGTCAGTCTTCATGTACTTAAGTCGGCATTGTGCCTTTTGTATTTAATTCCGATGCAATTTCTGTGTTTCATCGTCAATAAGAAGGTCGAAGGGATTCATTAAATCTGGAGCGAAGCATCGGAGTCTATAACTAGTGTCACAGGAATGGTTAAAAGCACAGACAGTAAGAAGAGTCAGTCTTCTTTTACTTACTTCGGCATTGTGCCTTTTGTATTTAATTCCGATGCAATTTCTGTGTTTCATCGTCAATAAGAAGGTCAGAGGGATACAGTAAACCTGAAGTGAAGCAACGGAATCTGTAACAAGTGTCTTAGGAATGGTTCAAAACATAGACAGTAGGAAGAGTCAGTCTTCTAGTACTTAAGTCGGCATTGTGCATTTTCTATTTAATTCGTATGCAATTTCTGTGTTTCATCGTCAATAAGACGGTCTGGGGGATACAGTAAGCCTGAAGAGAAGCATCGGAATCTATAACTAGTGTCTCAGGAATGGTTCAAAACATAGACAGTTGGAAGAGTCAGTCTTCTTGTACTTAAGTCGGCATTGTGTCTTTTGTATTTAATTCCGATGCAATTTCTGTGTTTCATCGTTAATAAGAAGGTCCAAGGGATACAGTAAACCTGGAGTGAAGCATCGGAATCTATAACTAGTGTCACAGTAATGGTTCAAAGCATAGACAGTAGGAAGAGTCAGTCTTCTTGTACTTAAGTCGGCATTGTGCCTTTTGTATTTAATTCCGATGCAATTTCTGTGTTTCATCGTCAATAAGAAGGTCCGAGGGATACAGTAAACATGAAGTGAAGCATCGGAATCTATAACTAGTGTCACTGGAATGGTTCAAATTATAGACAGTAAGAAGAGTCAGTCTTCTTGTACTTAAGTCGGCATTGTGCCTTTTGTATTTATCTCCGATTCAATTTCTGTGATTCATCGTAAATAACAAGGTCCAAAGGATACATTAAACCTGACGTGAAGCATCGGAATCTATAACTAGTGTCACAGGAATGGTGCAATTCATAGACAATAAGATGAGTCAGTATTCTTGTACATAAGTCGGCATTGTGCTTTTTGTACTTAATTCCGATGCAATTTCTGTGTTTCATCGTCACTAAGAAGGTCAGAGAAATACAGTAATCCTGAAGTGAAGCATCGGAATCTATAACTAGTGTCACTGGAATGGTTCAAATTATAGACAGTAAGAAGAGTCGGTCTTCTTGTACTTAAGTCGGCATTGTGCCTTTTGTATTTAATTCCGATGCAATTTCTGTGTTTCATCGTCAATAAGAAGGTCCAAAGGAAACAGTAAACCTGAACTGAAGCATCGGAATCTTTAACTAGTGCCACAGGAATGGTGCAAATCATAGGCAGTAAGATGAGTCAGTATTCTTGTACTTAAGTCGGCATTGTGCTTTTTGTATTTAATTCCGATGCAATTTCTGTGTTTCATCGTCACTAACAAGGTCAGTGGGATACAGTAATCCTGAAGTTAGGCATCGGAATCTATAACTAGTGTAACTGGAATGGTTCAAAGCATAGTCATTAATTAGAGTCAGTCTTCTTGTACTTGAGTCTGCATTGTGCCTTTTGTAATTAATTCCGATGCAATTTCAGTGTTTCTTCGTCAATAAGAAGGACCAAGGGATACAGTAAACCAGGAGTGAAGCATCGGAAACTATAACTAGTGTCACAGGGATGGTTCAAAACATAGACAGTAAGAAGAGTCAGACTTCTTGTACTTAAGTCGGCATTGTGCCTTTTGTATTTAATACGGATGCAATTTCTGTGTTTCATCGTCAATAAGAAGGTCAGAGGGATACAGTAATCCTGAAGTTAAGCATCAGAATCTATGACTAGTGTCACAGGAATAGTTCAAAGCATAGTCCATAAGAAGAGTCAGTCTTCTTGTTCTTAAGTCGGTATTGTGCTTTTTGTATTTATTTCCGATGCAATTTCTGTGTTTCATCGTCAATAACACGGTCCACGGGATACAGTAAACATGAATTGAAACATCGGAATCTATAACTAGTGTCACAGGGATGGTTCAAAGCGTAGACAGTAAGAAGAGTGAGTCTTCTTGTACTTAAGTCGGCATTGTGCCTTTTGTATTATTCTCCGATGCAATTTCTGTGTTTCATCGTCAATAAGAAGGTCGAAGGGATACAGTAAACATGGAGTGAAGCATCGGAGTCTATAACTAGTGTCACAGGAATGGTTAAAAGCATACACAGTAAGAAGAGTCAGTCTTCTTGTACTTAATTCGGCATTGTGCCTTTTGTATTTAATTCCGATGCAATTTCTGTGTTTCATCGTCAATAAGAAGGTCAGAGGGATACAGTAAACCTGAAGTGAAGCAACGGAATCTATAACTAGTGTCACAGGAATGGTTCAAAACACAGTCAGTAAGAAGGGTCAGTCTTCTTGTAGTTAAGTCGGACTTGTGCCTTTTGTATTGAATTCCGATGCAATTTCTGTGTTTCATCGACAAGAAGAAGGTCCAAGGGATACAGTAAACCTGAAGTGAAGCATCGGAATCTATAACAAGTGTCTTAGGAATGGTTCAAATCATAGACAATAGGAAGAGTCAGTCTTCTAGTACTTAAGTCGGCATTGTGCTTTTCTATTTAATTCGGATGCAATTTCTGTGTTTCATCGTCAATAAGACGGTCAGGGGGATACAGTAAACCAGAAGTGATGAATCGGACTCTATAACTAGTGTCTCAGGAATGGTTCAAAACATAGTCAGGAAGAAGAGTCAGTCTTCTTGTGCTTAAGTTGGCAATGTGCCTTTCGTATTTAATTCCGATGCAATTTCTGTGTTTCACCGTCAATAAGAAGGTCCAAGGGATACAGTAAACCTGGAGTGAAGCATCGGAATCTATAACTAGTGTCACAGTAATGGTTCAAAACATAGAGAGTAGGAAGAGTCAGTCTTCTTGTACTTAAGTCGGCATTGTGCCTTTTGTATTTAATTCCGATGCATTTTCTGTGTTTCATCGTCAATAAGAAAGACCATGGGATACAGTTAACCTGGAGTGAAGCATCGGAATCTATAACTAGTGTCACAGGGATGGTTCAAAACATAGACAGTAAGAAGAGTCAGTCTTCTTGTACTTAAGTCGGCATTGTGCCTTTTGTATTTATTTCCGATGCAATTTCTGTGTTTCATCGTCAATAAGAAGGTCCAAGGGACCTGCAGAGGATTAATGCATGGTGCGACAGCTGGCAGCTTTCCCTAAACGTAGATAAATGTAATATAATGCGCATACATAGGGGCAGAAATCCATTCCGGTACGATTATGCCATAGGTGGTAAATCATTGGAAGCGGTAACGACCGTAAAATACTTAGGAGTTACTATCCGGAGCGATCTGAAGTGGAATGATCACATAAAACAAATAGTGGGAAATGCAGGCGCCAGGTTGAGATTCATAGGAAGAATTCTAAGAAAATGTGACTCATCGACGAAAGAAGTAGCTTACAAAACGCTTGTTCGTCCGATTCTTGAGTATTGCTCATCAGTATGGGACCCTTACCAGGTTGGATTAATAGAAGAGATAGACATGATACAGCGAAAAGCAGCGCGATTCGTCATGGGGGCATTTAGTCAGCGCGAGAGCGTTACGGAGATGCTGAACAAGCTCCAGTGGCGGACACTTCAAGAAAGGCGTTACGCAATACGGAGAGGTTTATTATCGAAATTACGAGAGAGCACATTCCGGGAAGAGATGGGCAACATATTACTACCGCCCACATATATCTCGCGTAATGATCACAACGAAAAGATCCGAGAAATTAGAGCAAATACGGAGACTTACAAGCAGTCGTTCTTTCCACGCACAATTCGTGAATGGAACAGGGAAGGGGGGATCAGATAGTGGTACAATAAGTACCCTCCGCCACACACCGTAAGGTGGCTCCCGGAGTATAGATGTAGATGTTGATGTAGATACAGTAAACCTGAAGTGAATCATCGGAATTTACGTGTCACAGGAATGGCTCAAATCATAATCAGTAAGAAGAGCCAGTCTTCTTGTACTTAAGTCGGCATTGTGCCTTTTGTATTGAAATCCGATGCAATTTCTGTGTTTCATCGTCAATAAGAAGGTCCAAGGGATACAGTAAACCTGGAGTGAAGCATCGGAGTCTGTAACTAGTGTCACAGGAATGGTTCAAAGCGTAGACAAGAAGAAGAGTCAGTCTTCTTGTATTTTATTCGGCATTGCGCTTTTTGTATTTAATTCCGATGCAATTTCTGTGTTTCATCGTCACTAAGAAGGTCAGAGGGATACAGTAAACCTGAAATGAACCATCGGATTCTATGACTAGTGTCACAGGAATGGTTCAAATCATAGACAGTAGGAAAAGTCAATCTACATGTTCATAAGTCGGCATTGTGCCTTTTGTATTTAATTCCGATGCAATTTCTGTGTTTCATCGTCAATAAGAAGGTCGAAGGGATTCAGTAAATCTGGAGCGAAGCATCGGAGTCTATAACTAGTGTCACAGGAATGGTTAAAAACATAGACAGTAAGAAGAGTCGGTCTTCTTGTACTTAAGTCGGCATTGTGCCTTTTGTATTTAATTCCGATGCAATTTCTGTGATTCATCGTAAATAACAAGGTCCAAGGGATACAGTAAACCCGAAGTGAAGCATCGGACTCTATAACTAGTGTCACAGAAATGGTTCAAATCATAGACAGAAGGAAGAGTCAGACTTCTTGTACATAAGTCGGCATTGTGCCTTTTGTATTTAATTCCGATGCTATTTCTGTGTTTCATCGTCAATAAGATGGTCAGAGGGATACAGTAAACCTGAAGTGAAGCAACGGAATCTATAACTAGTGTCACAGGAATGGTTCAAAACATAGTCAGTAAGAAGAGTCAGTCTTCTTGTACTTAAGTCGGCATTGTGCATTTTGTATTTAATTCCGATGCAATTTCTGTGTTTCACCGTCAATACGAAGGCCCAAGGGGTACAGTAAACCTGACGTGAAGCAACGGACTCTATAACTAGTGTCACAGAAATGGTTCAAAACATAGACAGTAGGAAGAGTTAGTCTTCTTGTACATAAGTCGGCATTGTGCCTTTTGTATTTAATTCCGATGCGATTTCTGTGTTTCATAGTCAATAAGAAGGTCCAAGGTGTACAGTAAACCTGAAGTGAAGCATCGGAATCTATAACTAGTGTCACAGGAATGGTTTAAACCATAGTCAGTGAGGAGCGTCAGTATTCTTGTACTTAAGTCGACATTGTGCCTTTTCTATTTATATCCGATGCAATTTCTGTGATTCATCGTCAATAAGATGGTCCAAGGGATACAGTAAACCCGAAGTGAAGCATCGGAATTTATAACTAGTGTCACAGGAATGGTCCAAAGCATAGTCATTAATAAGAGTCAGTCTTCTAGTACTTAAGTCGGCATTGTGCCTATTGTATTTAATTCCGATGTAATTTCTGTGTTTCATCGTCAATAAGAAGGTCTAAGGGACACAGTAAACCTGCAGTGAAGCATCGGAATCTATAACTAGTGTCACAGTGATGGTTCAAAGCATAGACAGTAAGAAGAGTCAGTCTTCATGTACTTAAGTCGGCATTGTGCCTTTTGTATTTAATTCCGATGCAATTTCTGTGTTTCATCGTCAATAAGAAGGTCGAAGGGATTCAGTAAATCTGGAGCGAAGCATCGGAGTCTATAACTAGTGTCACAGGAATGGTTAAAAGCACAGACAGTAAGAAGAGTCAGTCTTCTTTTACTTACTTCGGCATTGTGCCTTTTGTATTTAATTCCGATGCAATTTCTGTGTTTCATCGTCAATAAGAAGGTCAGAGGGATACAGTAAACCTGAAGTGAAGCAACGGAATCTGTAACAAGTGTCTTAGGAATGGTTCAAAACATAGACAGTAGGAAGAGTCAGTCTTCTAGTACTTAAGTCGGCATTGTGCATTTTCTATTTAATTCGTATGCAATTTCTGTGTTTCATCGTCAATAAGACGGTCTGGGGGATACAGTAAGCCTGAAGAGAAGCATCGGAATCTATAACTAGTGTCTCAGGAATGGTTCAAAACATAGACAGTTGGAAGAGTCAGTCTTCTTGTACTTAAGTCGGCATTGTGTCTTTTGTATTTAATTCCGATGCAATTTCTGTGTTTCATCGTTAATAAGAAGGTCCAAGGGATACAGTAAACCTGGAGTGAAGCATCGGAATCTATAACTAGTGTCACAGTAATGGTTCAAAGCATAGACAGTAGGAAGAGTCAGTCTTCTTGTACTTAAGTCGGCATTGTGCCTTTTGTATTTAATTCCGATGCAATTTCTGTGTTTCATCGTCAATAAGAAGGTCCGAGGGATACAGTAAACATGAAGTGAAGCATCGGAATCTATAACTAGTGTCACTGGAATGGTTCAAATTATAGACAGTAAGAAGAGTCAGTCTTCTTGTACTTAAGTCGGCATTGTGCCTTTTGTATTTATCTCCGATTCAATTTCTGTGATTCATCGTAAATAACAAGGTCCAAAGGATACATTAAACCTGACGTGAAGCATCGGAATCTATAACTAGTGTCACAGGAATGGTGCAATTCATAGACAATAAGATGAGTCAGTGTTCTTGTACATAAGTCGGCATTGTGCTTTTTGTACTTAATTCCGATGCAATTTCTGTGTTTCATCGTCACTAAGAAGGTCAGAGAAATACAGTAATCCTGAAGTGAAGCATCGGAATCTATAACTAGTGTCACTGGAATGGTTCAAATTATAGACAGTAAGAAGAGTCGGTCTTCTTGTACTTAAGTCGGCATTGTGCCTTTTGTATTTAATTCCGATGCAATTTCTGTGTTTCATCGTCAATAAGAAGGTCCAAAGGAAACAGTAAACCTGAACTGAAGCATCGGAATCTTTAACTAGTGCCACAGGAATGGTGCAAATCATAGGCAGTAAGATGAGTCAGTATTCTTGTACTTAAGTCGGCATTGTGCTTTTTGTATTTAATTCCGATGCAATTTCTGTGTTTCATCGTCACTAACAAGGTCAGTGGGATACAGTAATCCTGAAGTTAGGCATCGGAATCTATAACTAGTGTAACTGGAATGGTTCAAAGCATAGTCATTAATTAGAGTCAGTCTTCTTGTACTTGAGTCTGCATTGTGCCTTTTGTAATTAATTCCGATGCAATTTCAGTGTTTCTTCGTCAATAAGAAGGACCAAGGGATACAGTAAACCAGGAGTGAAGCATCGGAAACTATAACTAGTGTCACAGGGATGGTTCAAAACATAGACAGTAAGAAGAGTCAGACTTCTTGTACTTAAGTCGGCATTGTGCCTTTTGTATTTAATACGGATGCAATTTCTGTGTTTCATCGTCAATAAGAAGGTCAGAGGGATACAGTAATCCTGAAGTTAAGCATCAGAATCTATGACTAGTGTCACAGGAATAGTTCAAAGCATAGTCCATAAGAAGAGTCAGTCTTCTTGTTCTTAAGTCGGTATTGTGCTTTTTGTATTTATTTCCGATGCAATTTCTGTGTTTCATCGTCAATAACACGGTCCACGGGATACAGTAAACATGAATTGAAACATCGGAATCTATAACTAGTGTCACAGGGATGGTTCAAAGCGTAGACAGTAAGAAGAGTGAGTCTTCTTGTACTTAAGTCGGCATTGTGCCTTTTGTATTATTCTCCGATGCAATTTCTGTGTTTCATCGTCAATAAGAAGGTCGAAGGGATACAGTAAACATGGAGTGAAGCATCGGAGTCTATAACTAGTGTCACAGGAATGGTTAAAAGCATACACAGTAAGAAGAGTCAGTCTTCTTGTACTTAATTCGGCATTGTGCCTTTTGTATTTAATTCCGATGCAATTTCTGTGTTTCATCGTCAATAAGAAGGTCAGAGGGATACAGTAAACCTGAAGTGAAGCAACGGAATCTATAACTAGTGTCACAGGAATGGTTCAAAACACAGTCAGTAAGAAGGGTCAGTCTTCTTGTAGTTAAGTCGGACTTGTGCCTTTTGTATTGAATTCCGATGCAATTTCTGTGTTTCATCGACAAGAAGAAGGTCCAAGGGATACAGTAAACCTGAAGTGAAGCATCGGAATCGATAACAAGTGTCTTAGGAATGGTTCAAATCATAGACAATAGGAAGAGTCAGTCTTCTAGTACTTAAGTCGGCATTGTGCTTTTCTATTTAATTCGGATGCAATTTCTGTGTTTCATCGTCAATAAGACGGTCAGGGGGATACAGTAAACCAGAAGTGATGAATCGGACTCTATAACTAGTGTCTCAGGAATGGTTCAAAACATAGTCAGGAAGAAGAGTCAGTCTTCTTGTGCTTAAGTTGGCAATGTGCCTTTCGTATTTAATTCCGATGCAATTTCTGTGTTTCACCGTCAATAAGAAGGTCCAAGGGATACAGTAAACCTGGAGTGAAGCATCGGAATCTATAACTAGTGTCACAGTAATGGTTCAAAACATAGAGAGTAGGAAGAGTCAGTCTTCTTGTACTTAAGTCGGCATTGTGCCTTTTGTATTTAATTCCGATGCATTTTCTGTGTTTCATCGTCAATAAGAAAGACCATGGGATACAGTTAACCTGGAGTGAAGCATCGGAATCTATAACTAGTGTCACAGGGATGGTTCAAAACATAGACAGTAAGAAGAGTCAGTCTTCTTGTACTTAAGTCGGCATTGTGCCTTTTGTATTTATTTCCGATGCAATTTCTGTGTTTCATCGTCAATAAGAAGGTCCAAGGGACCTGCAGAGGATTAATGCATGGTGCGACAGCTGGCAGCTTTCCCTAAACGTAGATAAATGTAATATAATGCGCATACATAGGGGCAGAAATCCATTCCGGTACGATTATGCCATAGGTGGTAAATCATTGGAAGCGGTAACGACCGTAAAATACTTAGGAGTTACTATCCGGAGCGATCTGAAGTGGAATGATCACATAAAACAAATAGTGGGAAATGCAGGCGCCAGGTTGAGATTCATAGGAAGAATTCTAAGAAAATGTGACTCATCGACGAAAGAAGTAGCTTACAAAACGCTTGTTCGTCCGATTCTTGAGTATTGCTCATCAGTATGGGACCCTTACCAGGTTGGATTAATAGAAGAGATAGACATGATACAGCGAAAAGCAGCGCGATTCGTCATGGGGGCATTTAGTCAGCGCGAGAGCGTTACGGAGATGCTGAACAAGCTCCAGTGGCGGACACTTCAAGAAAGGCGTTACGCAATACGGAGAGGTTTATTATCGAAATTACGAGAGAGCACATTCCGGGAAGAGATGGGCAACATATTACTACCGCCCACATATATCTCGCGTAATGATCACAACGAAAAGATCCGAGAAATTAGAGCAAATACGGAGACTTACAAGCAGTCGTTCTTTCCACGCACAATTCGTGAATGGAACAGGGAAGGGGGGATCAGATAGTGGTACAATAAGTACCCTCCGCCACACACCGTAAGGTGGCTCCCGGAGTATAGATGTAGATGTTGATGTAGATACAGTAAACCTGAAGTGAATCATCGGAATTTACGTGTCACAGGAATGGCTCAAATCATAATCAGTAAGAAGAGCCAGTCTTCTTGTACTTAAGTCGGCATTGTGCCTTTTGTATTGAAATCCGATGCAATTTCTGTGTTTCATCGTCAATAAGAAGGTCCAAGGGATACAGTAAACCTGGAGTGAAGCATCGGAGTCTGTAACTAGTGTCACAGGAATGGTTCAAAGCGTAGACAAGAAGAAGAGTCAGTCTTCTTGTATTTTATTCGGCATTGCGCTTTTTGTATTTAATTCCGATGCAATTTCTGTGTTTCATCGTCACTAAGAAGGTCAGAGGGATACAGTAAACCTGAAATGAACCATCGGATTCTATGACTAGTGTCACAGGAATGGTTCAAATCATAGACAGTAGGAAAAGTCAATCTACATGTTCATAAGTCGGCATTGTGCCTTTTGTATTTAATTCCGATGCAATTTCTGTGTTTCATCGTACATAAGATGGTCAGAGGGATACAGTAAACCTGATGTGAAGCATCGGAATCTATAACTAGTGTCACAGGAATGCTTCAAAACAAAGTCAGTAAGAAGAGTCAGTCTTCTTGTACTTAAGTCGGCATTATACCTTTTGTATTTAAATCCGATGCAATTTCTGTGTTTCATCGTCAATAAGAAGGTCCAAGGGATACAGTAGACCTGAATTGAAGCATCGGAATCTATAACTAGAGTCACAGGAATGGTTCAAAGCATAGACAGTCAGTAGAGTCAGTCATCTTGTACTTAAGTCGGCATTGTGCCTTTTGTATTTAATTCCGATGCAATTTCTGTGTTTCATCGTCAATTAGAAGGTTTAAGGGCTACTGTAAACCTGAAGTGAAGCATCGGAATCTATAGCTAGTGTCACAAGAATGGTTCAAACATAGCCAGTAAGAAGAGTCAGTGTTCTTGTACTGAAGTCGGCATTGTGCCTTTTGTATTTAATTCCGATGCAATTTCTGTGTTTCATCGTCCATAAGAAGGTCAGAGGGATACAGTAATCCTGAAGTAAAGCGTCGGAATCTTTAACTAGTGTCACAGGAATGGTTCAAAGCATAGACAGTAAGAAGAGTCAGTCTTCTTGTACTTAAGTCGGCATACTGCCTTTTCTACTTAATTCCGATGCAATTTCTGTGTTTCATCGTCAATAAGAAGGTCAGAAGGATACAGTAAACCTGCAGTGAAGCATCGGAATCTATAACTAGAGTCACAGGAATGGTTCAAACATAGTGAGTAAGAAAAGTCAGTCTTCTTGAACTTAAGTTGGCATTGTGCCTTTCGTATTTAATTCCGATGCAATTTCTGTGTTTCACCGTCAATGAGAAAGCCCAAAGGATACAGTAAACCTGAATTGAAGCAACGGACTCTATAACTAGTGTCACAGAAATGGTTCAAAACATAGACAGTAGGAAGAGTTAGTCTTCTTGTACATAAGTCCGCATTGTGCCTTTTGTATTTAATTCCGATGCAATTTCTGTGTTTCATCGTCAATAAGAAGGTCCAAGGGAAACAGTAAACCTGAAGTGAAGCATCGGAATCTATAACTAGTGTCACAGGACTGGTTCAAAACAAAGATAGTAAGAAGGGTCAGTCTTCTTGTCCTTAAGTCGGCATTGTGCCTTTTGTATTTAATTCCGATGCAATTTCAGTGTTTCTTCGTCAATAAGAAGGACCAAGGGATACAGTAAACCAGGAGTGAAGCATCGGAAACTATAACTAGTGTCACAGGGATGGTTCAAATCATAGACAGTAAGAAGAGTCAGACTTCTTGTACTTAAGTCGGCATTGTGCCTTTTGTATTTAATACGGATGCAATTTCTGTGTTTCATCGTCAAGAAGAAGGTCAGAGGGATACATTAATCCTGAAGTTAAGCATCGGAATCTATGACTAGTGTCACAGGAATAGTTCAAAGCATAGTCCATAAGAAGAGTCAGTGTTCTTGTTCTTAAGTCGGTATTGTGCTTTTTGTATTTATTTCCGATGCAATTTCTGTGTTTCATCGTCAATAACACGGTCCACGGGATACAGTAAACCTGAATTGAAACATCGGAATCTATAACTAGTGTCACAGGGATGGTTCAAAGCGTAGACAGTAAGAAGAGTCAGTCTTCTTGTACTTAAGTCGGCATTGTGCCTTTTGTATTTAATTCCGATGCAATTTCTGTGTTTCATCGTCTATAAGAAGGTCGAAGGGATACAGTAAACCTGGAGTGAAGCATCGGAGTCTATGTCTAGTGTCACAGGAATGGTTAAAAGCATTGTGCCTTTTGTATTTAATTCCTATGCAATTTCATTGTTTCATCGTTAATAAGAAGGTCCAAGGGATACTGTAAACCTGAAGTGAAGCATCGGAATCTATAACTAGTGTCACAGGAATGGTTCAAAACCTAGTCTGTAGGAAGAGTCAGTCTTCTTGTACTTAAGTCGGCATTGTGCTTTTGTATTTAATTTCGCTGCAATTTCTGTGTTTCATCGTCAATAAGACGGTCCAAGGGATACAGTAAACCTGAAGTGAAGCATCGGACTGTATAACTAGTGTCGCAGGAATGGTTCAAAACATAGCCAGTGAGAAGAGTCAGTCTTCTTGTACTTAAGTCGGCATTGTGCCTTTTTTATTTAATTCCGATGCAATTTCTGTGTTTCATCGTCAATAAGAAGGTCCAAGAGATATAGTAAACCTGGAGTGAAGCATCGGACTCTATAACTAGTGTCACAGGGATGGTTCAAAACATAGTCAGTATCAAGAGTCAGTCTTCTTGTACCTAAGTCGGCATTGTGCTTTTATATTTAAATCCGATGCTATTTCGGTGTTTCATCGTCAATAAGAAGGTCCAAGGGATACAGTAAACCTGGTGTGAAGAATCGGAATCTATAACTACTGTCACAGGAATGGTTCAAAACATAGACAGTAAGAACAGTCAGTCTTCTTGTACTTAAGTCGGCATTGTGACTTTTGTATTTAATTCCGATGCAATTTCTGTGTTTTGTCGTCAATAAGAAGGTCCAAGGGATTCAGTAAACCTGAAGTGAAGCATCGGAATCTCTAACTAGTGTCACAGGAATGGTTCAAAACCTAGTCTGTAGGAAGAGTCAGTCTTCTTGTACTTAAGTCGGAATTGTGCCTTTTGTACTTAATTCCGCTGCAATTTCTGTGTTTCATCGTCAATAAGAAGATCATAGGGATACAGAAAACCTGAAGTGAAGCATCGGAATCTATAACTAGTGTCACAGGAATGGTTCAAATCATAGACAGTAAGAAGAGTCAGTCTTCTTGTACTTAAGTCGGTATTGTGCCTTTTGTATTTAATTCCGATGCAATTTCTGTGTTTCATCGTCAATAAGAAGGTCCAAGGGAGACAGTAAACCTGAAGTGAAGCATCGCAATCTATAACTAGTGTCACAGAAATGGTTCAAAACATAGACAGTTAAAAGAGGCAGCATTCGTGTACTTAAGTCGGCATTGTGCCTTTTCTATTTAATTCCGATGCAATCTCTGTGTTTCATCGTCAATTAGAAGGTCCAAGGTATACAGTAAACCTGAAGTGAAGCATCGGAATCTATAACTAGTGACACAGGAATGGTTCAAACATAGTCAGTAGGACGAGTCAGTCTTCTTGTACTTAAGTCGGCATTGTGAGTTTTGTATTTAATTCCGATGCAATTTCTGTGTTTCATCGTCAATAAGAAGGTCCAAGGGAGACAGTAAACCTGGAGTGTAGCACCGGAATCTATAACTAGTGTCACAGGAATGGTTGAAAAATATTGTCAGTAAGAAGCGTAAGTCTTCTTGTACTTAAGTCGGCATTGTTCCTTTTCTATTTAATTCTGATGCAATTTCTGTGTTTCATCGTCAATAAGAAGGTCCAAGGGAGACAGTAAACCTGAAGTGAAGCATCGCAATCTGTAACTAGTGTCACAGAAATGGTTCAAAGCATAGACAGTAAAAAGAGGCAACCTTCTTGTACTTAAGTCGCCATTGTGCCTTTTCTATTTCATTCCGACGCAATATCTGTGTTTCATCGTCAATAAGAAGGTCCAAGGGATGCAGTAAACCTGAAGTGAAGCATCGGAATCTATAACTAGTGACACAGGAATGGTTCAAACATAGTCAGTATGAAGAGTCAGTCTTCTTGTACTTAAGTCGGCATTGTGCCTTTTGTATTTAATTCCGATGCAATTTCTGTGTTTCATCGTCAATGAGAAGGTCCAAGGGAGACAGTAAACCTGGAGTGAAGCACCGGAATCTATAACTAGTGTCACAGGAATGGTTGAAAAACATTGTCAGTAAGAAGCGTCAGTCTTCTTGTACTTAAGTCGGCATTGTTCCTTTTCTATTTAATTCTGATGCAATTTCTGTGTTTCATCGTCAATAAGAAGATCATAGGGATACAGTAACCCTGAAGTGAAGCATCGGAATCTATAACTAGTGACACAGGAATGGTTCAAACATAGTCAGTATGAAGAGTCTGTCTTCTTGTACTTAAGTCGGCATTGTGCCTTTTGTATTTAATTCCGATGCAATTTCTGTGTTTCATCGTCAATAAGAAGGTCCAAGGGATACAGTAAACCTGGAGAGAAGAATCGGAATGTGTAACTACTGTCACAGGAATGGTTCAAAGCATAGACTGTAAGAAGAGTCAGTCTTCTTGTACTTAAGTTGGTATTGTGCCTTTTGTATTTAATTCCGATGCAATTTCTGTGTTTCATCGTCAATAAGAAGGTCGAAGGGATACAGTAAACCTGAAGTGAAGCATCGGAATCTACAACTAGTGTCACAGGAATAGTTCAAAAGCATAGTCAGTAGAAAGAGTCCGTCTTCATGTACTTCAATCGTCATTGTGCCTTTTGTATTTAATTCCGATGCAAATTCTGTGTTTCATCGTCAATAAGAAGGTCCAAGGGAGACAGTAAACCTGAAGTGACATAGACAGTAAGAAGAGTCAGTCTTATTGTACATAAGTCTGCATTGTGCCTTTTGTATTTAATTCCGATGCAATTTCTGTGTTTGATCATCAATAAGAAGGTCAGAGGGTTACAGTAAACCTGAAGTGAAGCATCGGAATCTATAACTAGTGTCACAGAAATGGTTCAAAACATAGACAGTAAGAAGAGTCAGTCTTCTTGTACTTAAGTCGATATTGTGCCTTTTGTATTTAATTCCGATGCAAGTTCTGTGTTTCATCGTCAATAAGAAGGTCCAGGGGAGACAATAAACCTGAAGTGAAGCATCGCAATCTATAACTAGTGTCACAGAAATGGTTCAAAACATAGACAGTAAAAAGAGGCAGCTTTCGTGTACTTAAGTCGGCATTGTGCCTTTTCTATTTAATTCCGATGCAATCTCTGTGTTTCATCGTCAATTACAAGGTCCAAGGTATACAGTAAACCTGAAGTGAAGCATCGGAATCTATAACTAGTGACACAGGAATGGTTCAAACATAGTCAGTAAGAAGAGTCAGTCTTCTTGTACTTAAGTCGGCATTGTGTCTTATGTATTTAATTCCGATGCAATTTCTGTGTTTCATCGTCAATAAGAAGGTCCAAGGGAGACAGTGAACCTGAAGTGAAGTATCGCAATCTGTAACTAGTGTCACAGAAATGGTTCAAAACATAGACAGTAAAAAGAGATAGCCTTCTTGTACTTAAGTCGGCATTGTGCCTTTTCTATTTAATTCTGATGCAATTTCTGTGTTTCATCGTCAATAATAAGGTCCAAGGGAAACAGTAAACCTGGAGTGAAGCACCGGAATCTATAACTAATGTCACAGGAATGGTTCAAAACATAGACTGTAAGAAGAGTCAGTCTTCTTGTACTTAAGTTAGCATTGTGCCTTTTGTATTTAATTCCGATGCATTTTCTGTGTTTCACTGTCAATAAGAAGATCATAGGGATACAAAAAATCTGATGTGAAGCATCGGAATCTATAACTAGTGTCACAGGAATGGTTCAAAACATAGACAGTAAGAAGAGTCAGTCTTCTTGTACTTAAGTCGGTATTGTGCCTTTTGTATTTAATTCCGATGCAATTTCTGTTTTTCATCGTCAATAAGAAAGTCCAAGGGATACAGTAAACTTGGAGTGTAGCATCGGAATCTATAACTAGTGTCACAGGAATGGTTCAAAACATAGGCAGTAAGAAGAGTCAGTCTTCGTGTACTTAAGTCGGCAATTTGCCCTTTGTATTTAATTCCGATGCAATTTCAGTGTTTCATCGTCAATAAGAAGGTCGAAGGGATACAGTAAACCTGTGGTGAAGCATCGGAATCTATGACTAGTGTCACCGGAATGGTTCAAAACATAGAAGGAAGAAGAGTCAGTACTCTTGTACTTAAGACGGCATTGTGCCTTTTCTATTTAATTCCGATGCAATTTCTGTGTTTCATCGTCAATAAGAAGGTCCAAGGGATACAGTAAACCTGGAGTGAAGCATCGGAATCTATAACTAGTGTCAATGGAATGGTTCAAAGCATAGACAGTAAGAAGAGTCAGTCTTCTTGTACTGAAGTCGGCATTGTGCCTGTTGTATTTAATTCCGATGCAATTTCTGTGTTTCATCGTCAATAAGAAGGTCAGAGGGATACAGTAAACCTGAAGTGAAGCATCGGAATCTATAGCTAGTGTCACAGGAATGGTTCAAATCATTGTCAGTAAGAAGAGTTAGTCTTCTTGTCCTTAAGTCGGCATTGTGCCTTTTGTATTTAATTCCGATGCAATTTCTGTGTTTCATCGTCAATAAGAAGGTCCAAGGGATACAGTAAACCTGGAGAGAAGAATCGGAATGTGTAACTACTGTCACAGGAATGGTTCAAAACATAGACTGTAAGAAGAGTCAGTCTTCTTGTACTTAAGTTGGCGTTGTGCCTTTTGTATTTAATTCCGATGCAATTTCTGTGTTTCATCGTCAATAAGAAGGTCGAAGGGATACAGTAAACCTGAAGTGAAGCATCGGAATCTATAACTAGTGTCACAGGAATAGTTCAAAAGCATAGTCAGTAGAAAGAGTCCGTCTTCATGTACTTAAATCGGCATTGTGCCTTTTGTATTTAATTCCGATGCAATTTCTGTGTTTCATCGTCAATAAGAAGGTCCAAGGGATACAGTAAACCTGAAGTGAAGCATCGGAATCTATAACTAGTGTCACAGGAATGGTTCAAAACATAGACTGTAAGAAGAGTCAGTCTTCTTGTACTTAAGTCTGCATTGTGCCTTTTGTATTTAATTCCGATGCAATTTCTGTGTTTGATCATCAATAAGAAGGTCAGAGGGTTACAGTAAACCTGAAGTGAAGCATCGGAATCTATAACTAGTGTCTCAGGAATGGTTCAAAATATAGACAGTAAGAAGGATCAGTCCTCTTGTACTTAAGTCGGGATTGTGCCTTTTGTATTTAATTCCGATGCAATTTCTGTGTTTCATCATCAATAAGAAGATCATAGGGATACAGTAAACCTGAAGTGAAGCATCGGAATCTATAACTAGTGTCACAAAAATGGTTCAAAACATAGACAGTAAGAAGAGTCAGTCTTCTTGTACTTAAGTCGGTATTGTGCCTTTTGTATTTAATTCCGATGCAATTTCTGTGTTTCATCGTCAATAAGAAGGTCCAAGGGAGACAGTAAACCTGAAGTGAAGCATCGCAATCTATAACTAGTGTCACAGAAATGATTCAAAACATAGACAGTAAAAAGAGGCAGCATTCGTGTACTTAAGTCGGCATTGTGCCTTTTCTATTTAATTCCGATGCAATCTCTGTGTTTCTTCGTCAATTAGAAGGTCCAAGGTATACAGTAAACCTGAAGTGAAGCATCGGAATCTACAACTAGTGACACAGGAATAGTTCAAACATAGTCAGTAAGGCGAGTCAGTCTACTTGTACTTAAGTTGGCATTGTGAGTTTTGTATTTAATTCCGATGCAATTTCTGTGTTTCATCGTCAATAAGAAGGTCCAAGGGAGGCAGTAAACCTGGAGTGAAGCACCGGAATCTATAACTAGGGTCACAGGAATGGTTGAAAAACATTGTCAGTAAGAAGCGTCAGTCTTCTTGTACTTAAGTCGGCATTGTTCCTTTTCTATTTAATTCTGATGCAATTTCTGTGTTTCATCGTCAATAAGAAGGTCCAAGGGATACAGTAAGCCTGAAGTGAAGCATCGGAATCTATAACTAGTGTCACAGGAATGGTTCAAAACATAGACTGTAAGAAGAGTCAGTCTTCTTGTACTTAAGTCAGCATTGTCCCTTTTGTATTTAATTCCGATGCAATTTCTGTGTTTCATTGTCAATAAGAAGATCATAGGGATACAGTAAATCTGATGTGAAGCATCGGAATCTATAACTAGTGTCACAGGAATGGTTCAAAACATAGACAGTAAGAAGAGTCAGTCTTATTGTACATAAGTCTGCATTGTGCCTTTTGTATATAATTCCGATGCAATTTCTGTGTTTGATCATCAATAAGAAGGTCAGAGGGTTACAGTAAACCTGAAGTGAAGCATCGGAATCTATAACTAGTGTCACAGGAATGGTTCAAAACATAGACAGTAAGAAGAGTCAGTCTTCTTGTACTTAAGTCGGTATTGTGCCTTTTGTATTTAATTCCGATGCAAGTTCTGTGTTTCATCGTCAATAAGAAGGTCCAAGGGAGACAGTAAATCTGAAGTGAAGCATCGCAATCTATAACTAGTGTCACAGAAATGATTCAAAACATAGACAGTAAAAAGAGGCAGCATTCGTGTACTTAAGTCGGCATTGTGCCTTTTCTATTTAATTCCGATGCAATCTCTGTGTTTCATCGTCAATTACAAGGTCCAAGGTATACAGTAAACCTGAAGTGAAGCATCGGAATCTATAACTAGTGACACAGGAATGGTTCAAAACATAGACCGTAAGAAGCGTCAGTCTTCTTGTACTTAAGTCGGCATTCTGCCTTTTCTATTTAATTCTGATGCAATTTCTGTGTTTCATCGTCAATAAGAAGGTCCAAAGGAAACAGTAAACCTGGAGTGAAGCACCGGAATCTATAACTAGTGTCACAGGAATGGTTCAAAACATAGACAGTAAGAAGAGTCAGTCTTCTTGTACTTAAGTCAGCATTGTGCCTTTTGTATTTAATTCCGATGCAATTTCTGTGTTTCATTGTCAATAAGAAGATCATAGGGATACAGTAAATCTGATGTGAAGCATCGGAATCTATAACTAGTGTCACAGGAATGGTTCAAAACATAGACAGTAAGAAGAGTCAGTCTTATTGTACTTAAGTCTGCATTGTGCCTGTTGTATTTAATTCCGATGCAATTTCTGTGTTTCATCGTCAATAAGAAGGTCAGAGGGTTACAGTAAACCTGAAGTGAAGCATCGGAATCTATAACTAGTGACACAGGAATGGTTCAAACATAGTCAGTAAGACGAGTCAGTCTTCTTGTACTTAAGTCGGCATTATGCCTTTTGTATTTAATTCCGATGCAAATTCTGTGTTTCATCGTCAATAAGAAGGTCCAAATGAGACACTAAACCTGGAGTGAAGCACCGGAATCTATAACTAGTGTCACAGGAATGGTTGAAAAACATTGTCAGTAAGAAGCGTCAGTCTTCTTGTACTTAAGTCGGCATTGTTCCTTTTCTATTTAATTCTGATGCAATTTCTGTGTTTCATCGTCAATAAGAAGGTCCAAGGGATACAGTAAGCCTGAAGTGAAGCATCGGAATCTATAACTAGTGTCACAGGAATGGTTCAAAACATAGACAGTAAGAAGAGTCAGTCTTCTTGTACTTAAGTCAGCATTGTGCCTTTTGTATTTAATTCCGATGCAATTTCTGTGTTTCATTGTCATTAAGAAGATCATAGGGATACAGTAAACCTGATGTGAAGCATCGGAATCTATAACTAGTGTCACAGGAATGGTTCAAAACATAGACTGTAAGAAGAGTCAGTCTTCTTGTACTTAAGTCAGCATTGTGCCTTTTGTATTTAATTCCGATGCAATTTCTGTGTTTCATCGTCAATAAGAAGGTCCAAGGGAGGCAGTAAACCTGAAGTGAAGCATCGCAATCTATAACTAGTGTCACAGAAATGGTTCAAAACATAGACAGTAAAAAGAGGCAGCATTCGTGTACTTAAGTCGGCATTGTGCCTTTTCTATTTAATTCCGATGCAATCTCTGTGTTTCATCGTCAATTAGAAGGTCCAAGGTATACAGTAAACCTGAAGTGAAGCATCGGAATCTATAACTAGTGACACAGGAATGGTTCAAACATAGTCAGTAAGACGAGTCAGTCTTCTTGTCCTTAAGTCGGCATTGTGGCTTTTGTAATTAATTCCGATGCAATTTCTGTGTTTCATCGTCAATAAGAAGGTCCAAGGGAGACAGTAAACCTGGAGTGAAGCACCGGAATCTATAACTAGTGTCACAGGAATGGTTGAAAAACATTGTCAGTAAGAAGCGTCAGTCTGCTTGTACTTAAGTCGGCATTGTTCCTTTTCTATTTAATTCTGATGCAATTTCTGTGTTTCATCGTCAATAAGAAGGTCCAAGGGATACAGTAAGCCTGAAGTGAAGCATCAGAATCTATAACTAGTGTCACAGGAATGGTTCAAAACATAGACTGTAAGAAGAGTCAGTCTTCTTGTACTTAAGTCAGAATTGTGCCTTTTGTATTTAATTCCGAAGCAATTTCTGTGTTTCATTGTCATTAAGAAGATCATAGGGATACAGTAAACCTGATGTGAAGCATCGGAATCTATAACTAGTGTCACAGGAATGGTCAAAACATAGACAGTAAGAAGAGTCAGTCTTCTTGTACTTAAGTCGGTATTGTGCCTTTTGTATTTAATTCCGATGCAATTTCTGTGTTTCATCGTCAATAAGAAGGTCCAAGGGAGACAGTAAACCTGAAGTGAAGCATCGCAATCTGTAGCTAGTGTCACAGAAATGGTTCAAAACATAGACAGTAAAAAGAGGCAGCCTTCTTGTACTTAAGTCGGCATTGTGCCTTTTCTATTTCATTCCGACGCAATATCTGTGTTTCATCGTCAATACGAAGGCCCAAGGGATGCAGTAAACCTGAAGTGAAGCATCAGAATCTATAACTAGTGTCACAGGAATGGTTCAAAAACATAGTCAGTAAGAAGCGTCAGTCTTTTTATACTTATGTCGGCATTGTGCCTTTTCTATTTAATTCTGATGCAATTTCTGTGTTTCATCGTCAATAAGAAGGTCCAAGGGATACAGTAAACCTGAAGTGAAGCATCGGAATCTATAACTAGTGTCACAGGAATGGTTCAAAACATAGACTGTAAGAAGAGTCAGTCTTCTTGTACTTAAGTCTGCATTGTGCCTTTTGTATTTAATTCCGATGCAATTTCTGTGTTTGATCATCAATAAGAAGGTCAGAGGGTTACAGTAAACCTGAAGTGAAGCATCGGAATCTATAACTAGTGTCTCAGGAATGGTTCAAAATATAGACAGTAAGAAGGATCAGTTCTCTTGTACTTAAGTCGGGATTGTGCCTTTTGTATTTAATTCCGATGCAATTTCTGTGTTTCATCATCAATAAGAAGATCATAGGGATACAGTAAACCTGAAGTGAAGCATCGGAATCTATAACTAGTGTCACAAAAATGGTTCAAAACATAGACAGTAAGAAGAGTCAGTCTTCTTGTACTTAAGTCGGTATTGTGCCTTTTGTATTTAATTCCGATGCAATTTCTGTGTTTCATCGTCAATAAGAAGGTCCAAGGGAGACAGTAAACCTGAAGTGAAGCATCGCAATCTATAACTAGTGTCACAGAAATGATTCAAAACATAGACAGTAAAAAGAGGCAGCATTCGTGTACTTAAGTCGGCATTGTGCCTTTTCTATTTAATTCCGATGCAATCTCTGTGTTTCTTCGTCAATTAGAAGGTCCAAGGTATATAGTAAACCTGAAGTGAAGCATCGGAATCTACAACTAGTGACACAGGAATAGTTCAAACATAGTCAGTAAGGCGAGTCAGTCTACTTGTACTTAAGTTGGCATTGTGAGTTTTGTATTTAATTCCGATGCAATTTCTGTGTTTCATCGTCAATAAGAAGGTCCAAGGGAGGCAGTAAACCTGGAGTGAAGCACCGGAATCTATAACTAGTGTCACAGGAATGGTTGAAAAACATTGTCAGTAAGAAGCGTCAGTCTTCTTGTACTTAAGTCGGCATTGTTCCTTTTCTATTTAATTCTGATGCAATTTCTGTGTTTCATCGTCAATAAGAAGGTCCAAGGGATACAGTAAGCCTGAAGTGAAGCATCGGAATCTATAACTAGTGTCACAGGAATGGTTCAAAACATAGACTGTAAGAAGAGTCAGTCTTCTTGTACTTAAGTCAGCATTGTCCCTTTTGTATTTAATTCCGATGCAATTTCTGTGTTTCATTGTCAATAAGAAGATCATAGGGATACAGTAAATCTGATGTGAAGCATCGGAATCTATAACTAGTGTCACAGGAATGGTTCAAAACATAGACAGTAAGAAGAGTCAGTCTTATTGTACATAAGTCTGCATTGTGCCTTTTGTATATAATTCCGATGCAATTTCTGTGTTTGATCATCAATAAGAAGGTCAGAGGGTTACAGTAAACCTGAAGTGAAGCATCGGAATCTATAACTAGTGTCACAGGAATGGTTCAAAACATAGACAGTAAGAAGAGTCAGTCTTCTTGTACTTAAGTCGGTATTGTGCCTTTTGTATTTAATTCCGATGCAAGTTCTGTGTTTCATCGTCAATAAGAAGGTCCAAGGGAGACAGTAAATCTGAAGTGAAGCATCGCAATCTATAACTAGTGTCACAGAAATGATTCAAAACATAGACAGTAAAAAGAGGCAGCATTCGTGTACTTAAGTCGGCATTGTGCCTTTTCTATTTAATTCCGATGCAATCTCTGTGTTTCATCGTCAATTACAAGGTCCAAGGTATACAGTAAACCTGAAGTGAAGCATCGGAATCTATAACTAGTGACACAGGAATGGTTCAAAACATAGACCGTAAGAAGCGTCAGTCTTCTTGTACTTAAGTCGGCATTCTGCCTTTTCTATTTAATTCTGATGCAATTTCTGTGTTTCATCGTCAATAAGAAGGTCCAAAGGAAACAGTAAACCTGGAGTGAAGCACCGGAATCTATAACTAGTGTCACAGGAATGGTTCAAAACATAGACAGTAAGAAGAGTCAGTCTTCTTGTACTTAAGTCAGCATTGTGCCTTTTGTATTTAATTCCGATGCAATTTCTGTGTTTCATTGTCAATAAGAAGATCATAGGGATACAGTAAATCTGATGTGAAGCATCGGAATCTATAACTAGTGTCACAGGAATGGTTCAAAACATAGACAGTAAGAAGAGTCAGTCTTATTGTACTTAAGTCTGCATTGTGCCTGTTGTATTTAATTCCGATGCAATTTCTGTGTTTCATCGTCAATAAGAAGGTCAGAGGGTTACAGTAAACCTGAAGTGAAGCATCGGAATCTATAACTAGTGACACAGGAATGGTTCAAACATAGTCAGTAAGACGAGTCAGTCTTCTTGTACTTAAGTCGGCATTATGCCTTTTGTATTTAATAACGATGCAAATTCTGTGTTTCATCGTCAATAAGAAGGTCCAAATGAGACACTAAACCTTTAGTGAAGCACCGGAATCTATAACTAGTGTCACAGGAATGGTTGAAAAACATTGTCAGTAAGAAGCGTCAGTCTTCTTGTACTTAAGTCGGCATTGTTCCTTTTCTATTTAATTCTGATGCAATTTCTGTGTTTCATCGTCAATAAGAAGGTCCAAGGGATACAGTAAGCCTGAAGTGAAGCATCGGAATCTATAACGAGTGTCACAGGAATGGTTCAAAACATAGACAGTAAGAAGAGTCAGTCTTCTTGTACTTAAGTCAGCATTGTGCCTTTTGTATTTAATTCCGATGCAATTTCTGTGTTTCATTGTCATTAAGAAGATCATAGGGATACAGTAAACCTGATGTGAAGCATCGGAATCTATAACTAGTGTCACAGGAATGGTTCAAAACATAGACTGTAAGAAGAGTCAGTCTTCTTGTACTTAAGTCAGCATTGTGCCTTTTGTATTTAATTCCGATGCAATTTCTGTGTTTCATCGTCAATAAGAAGGTCCAAGGGAGGCAGTAAACCTGAAGTGAAGCATCGCAATCTATAACTAGTGTCACAGAAATGGTTCAAAACATAGACAGTAAAAAGAGGCAGCATTCGTGTACTTAAGTCGGCATTGTGCCTTTTCTATTTAATTCCGATGCAATCTCTGTGTTTCATCGTCAATTAGAAGGTCCAAGGTATACAGTAAACCTGAAGTGAAGCATCGGAATCTATAACTAGTGACACAGGAATGGTTCAAACATAGTCAGTAAGACGAGTCAGTCTTCTTGTCCTTAAGTCGGCATTGTGGCTTTTGTAATTAATTCCGATGCAATTTCTGTGTTTCATCGTCAATAAGAAGGTCCAAGGGAGACAGTAAACCTGGAGTGAAGCACCGGAATCTATAACTAGTGTCACAGGAATGGTTGAAAAACATTGTCAGTAAGAAGCGTCAGTCTGCTTGTACTTAAGCCGGCATTGTTCCTTTTCTATTTAATTCTGATGCAATTTCTGTGTTTCATCGTCAATAAGAAGGTCCAAGGGATACAGTAAGCCTGAAGTGAAGCATCGGAATCTATAACTAGTGTCACAGGAATGGTTCAAAACATAGACTGTAAGAAGAGTCAGTCTTCTTGTACTTAAGTCAGAATTGTGCCTTTTGTATTTAATTCCGAAGCAATTTCTGTGTTTCATTGTCATTAAGAAGATCATAGGGATACAGTAAACCTGATGTGAAGCATCGGAATCTATAACTAGTGTCACAGGAATGGTCAAAACATAGACAGTAAGAAGAGTCAGTCTTCTTGTACTTAAGTCGGTATTGTGCCTTTTGTATTTAATTCCGATGCAATTTCTGTGTTTCATCGTCAATAAGAAGGTCCAAGGGAGACAGTAAACCTGAAGTGAAGCATCGCAATCTGTAGCTAGTGTCACAGAAATGGTTCAAAACATAGACAGTAAAAAGAGGCAGCCTTCTTGTACTTAAGTCGGCATTGTGCCTTTTCTATTTCATTCCGACGCAATATCTGTGTTTCATCGTCAATACGAAGGCCCAAGGGATGCAGTAAACCTGAAGTGAAGCATCAGAATCTATAACTAGTGTCACAGGAATGGTTCAAAAACATAGTCAGTAAGAAGCGTCAGTCTTTTTATACTTATGTCGGCATTGTGCCTTTTCTATTTAATTCTGATGCAATTTCTGTGTTTCATCGTCAATAAGAAGGTCCAAGAGAAACAGTAAACCTGGAGTGAAGCACCGGAATCTATAACTAGTGTCACAGGAATGGTTCAAACATAGACTTTGAGAAGAGTCAGTCTTCTTGTAGTTAAGTCAGCATTGTGCCTTTTGTATTTAATTCCTATGCAATTTCTGTGTTTCATTGTCAATAAGAAGATCATAGGGATACAGTAAATCTGATGTGAAGCATCGGAATCTATAACTAGTGTCACAGGAATGGTTCAAAACATAGACAGTAAGAAGAGTCAGTCTTATTGTACATAAGTCTGCATTGTGCCTTTTGTATTTAATTCCGATGCAATTTCTGTGTTTGAACATCAATAAGAAGGTCAGAGGGTTACAGTAAACCTGAAGTGAAGCATCGGAATCTATAACTAGTGTCACAGGAATGGTTCAAAACATAGACAGTAAGAAGAGTCAGTCTTCTTGTACTTAAGTCGGTATTGTGCCTTTTGTATTTAATTCCGATGCAAGTTCTGTGTTTCATCGTCAATAAGAAGGTCCAAGGGAGACAGTAAACCTGAAGTGAAGCATCGCAATCTATAACTAGTGTCACAGAAATGGTTCAAAGCATAGACAGTAAAAAGAGGCAGCATTCGTGTACTTAAGTCGGCATTGTGCCTTTTCTATTTAATTCCGATGCAATCTCTGTGTTTCATCGTCAATTACAAGGTCCAAGGTATACAGTAAACCTGAAGTGAAGCATCGGAATCTATAACTAGTGTCACAGGAATGGTTGAAAAACATAGTCAGTAAGAGGCGTCAGTCTTCTCGTACTTAAGTCGGCATTGTTCCTTTTCTATTTAATTCTGATGCAATTTCTGTGTTTCATCGTCAATAAGAAGGTCCAAGGGATACAGTAAGCCTGAAGTGAAGCATCGGAATCTATAACTAGTGTCACAGGAATGGTTCAAAACATAGACTGTAAGAAGAGTCAGTCTTCTTGTACTTAAGTCAGCATTGTGCCTTTTGTATTTAATTCCGATGCAATTTCTGTGTTTCATTGTCATTAAGAAGATCATAGGGATACAGTAAACCTGATGTGAAGCATCGGAATCTATAACTAGTGTCACAGGAATGGTTCAAAACATAGACAGTAAGAAGAGTCAGTCTTCTTGTACTTAAGTCGGTATTGTGCCTTTTGTATTTAATTCCGATGCAATTTCTGTGTTTCATCGTCAATAAGAAGGTCCAAGGGAGACAGTAAACCTGAAGAGAAGCATCGCAGTCTGTAACTAGTGTCACAGAAATGGTTCAAAACATAGACAGTAAAAAGAGGCAGCCTTCTTGTACTTAAGTCGGCCTTGTGTCTTTTCTATTTCATTCCGATGCAATATCTGTGTTTCATCGTCAGTAAGAAGGTCCAAGGGATACAGTAAACCTGAAGTGAAGCATCGGAATCTATAACTAGTGTCACAGGAATGGTTCAAAACATAGTCAGTAAGAAGCGTCAGTCTTCTTGTACTTAAGTCGGCATTGTGCCTTTTCTACTTAATTCTGATGCAATTTCTGTGTTTCATCGTCAATAAGAAGGTCTAAGGGAAACAGTAAACCTGGAGTGAAGCACCGGAATCTATAACTAGTGTCACAGGAATGGTTCAAAACATAGACTGTAAGAAGAGTCAGTCTTATTGTACTTAAGTCTGCATTGTGCGTTTTGTATTTAATTCCGATGCAATTTCTGTGTTTCATCGTCAATAAGAAGGTCAGAGGGTTACAGTAAACCTGAAGTGAAGCATCGGAATCTATAACTAGTGTCTCAGGAATGGTTCAAAACATAGACAGTAAGAAGGATCAGTCCTCTTGTACTTAAGTCGGTATTGTGCCTTTTGGATTTAAATCCGATGCAAGTTCTGTGTTTCATCGTCAATAAGAAGGTCCATTGGAGACAGTAAACCTGAAGTGAAGCATCGCAATCTATAACTAGTGTCACAGAAATGGTTCAAAACATAGACAGTAAAAAGAGGCAGCATTCGTGTACTTAAGTCGGCATTGTGCCTTTTCTATTTAATTCCGATGCAATCTCTGTGTTTCATCGTCAATTACAAGGTCCAAGGTATAAGGTAACCCTGAAGTGAAGCATCGGAATCTATAACTAGTGACACAGGAATGGTTCAAACATAGTCAGTAAGAAGAGTCAGTCTTCTTGTACTTAAGTCGGCATTGTGCCTCTTGTATTTAATTCCGATGCAATTTCTGTGTTTCATCGTCAATAAGAAGGTCCAAGGGATACAGTAAACCTGGAGTGAAGCACCGGAATCTAAAACTAGTGTCACAGGAATGGTTGAAAGACATTGTCAGTAAGAAGCGTCAGTCTTCTTGTACTTAAGTCGGCATTGTTCCTTTTCTATTTAATTCTGATGCAATTTCTGTGTTTCATCGTCAATAAGAAGGTCCAAGGGATACAGTAGGCCTGAAGTGAAGCATCGGAATCTATAACTAGTGTCACAGGAATGGTTCAAAACATAGACTGTAAGAAGAGTCAGTCTTCTTGTACTTAAGTCAGCATTGTGCCTTTTGTATTTAATTCTGATGCAATTTCTGTGTTTCATTGTCATTAAGAAGATCATAGGGATACTGTAAACCTGATGTGAAGCATCGGAATCTATAACTAGTGTCACAGGAATGGTTCAATACATAGACAGTAAGAAGAGTCAGTCTTCTTGTACTTAAGTCGGTATTGTGGCTTTTGTATTTAATTCCGATGCAATTTCTGTGTTTCATCGTCAATAAGAAGGTCCAAGGGAGACAGTAAACCTGAAGTGAAGTATCGCAATCTGTAACTAGTGTCACAGAAATGGTTCAAAACATAGACAGGAAAAAGAGGCAGCCTTCTTGTACTTAAGTCGGCATTGTGCCTTTTCTATTTAATTCCGATGCAATCTCTGTGTTTCATCGTCAATTACAAGGTCCAAGGGATACAGTAAACTTGGAGTGTAGCATCGGAATCTATAACTAGTGTCACAGGAATGGTTCAAAACATAGGCAGTAAGAAGAGTCAGTCTTCGTGTACTTATGTCGGCAATTTGCCCTTTGTATTTAATTCCGATGCAATTTCTGTGTTTCATCGTCAATAAGAAGGTCCAAGGAATACAGTAAACCTGGAGTGAAGCATCGGAATCTATAACTAGTGTCAATGGAATGGTACAAAGCATAGACAGTAAGAAGAGTCAGTCTTCTTGTACTGAAGTCGGCATTGTGCCTTTTGTATTTAATTCCGATGCAATTTCTGTGTTTCATCGCCAATAAGAAGGTCAGAGGGATACAGTAAACCTGAAGTGAAGTATCGGAATCTATAGCTAGTGTCACAGGAATGGTTCAAATTATTGTCAGTAAGAAGAGTTAGTCTTCTTGTCCTTATGTCGGCATTGTGCCTTTTGTATTTAATTCCGATGCAATTTCTGTGTTTCATCGTCAATAAGAAGGTCCAAGGGATACAGTAAACCTGGAGAGAAGAATCGGAATATGTAACTACTGTCACAGGAATGGTTCAAAGCATAGACTGTAAGAAGAGTCAGTCTTCTTGTACTTATGTTGGCATTGTGCCTTTTGTATTTAATTCCGATGCTATTTCTGTGTTTCATCGTCAATAAGAAGGTCGAAAGGATACAGTAAACCTGAAGTGAAGCATCGGAATCTATAACTAGTGTCACAGGAATAGTTCAAAAGCATAGTCAGTAGAAAGAGTCCGTCTTCATGTACTTAAATCGGCATTGTGCCTTTTGTATTTAATTCCGATGCAATTTCTGTGTTTCATCGTCAATAAGAAGGACCAAGGGATACAGTAAACCTGAAGTGAAGCATCGGAATCTATAACTAGTGTCACAGGAATGGTTCAAAACATAGACAGTAGGAAGAGTCAGTCTTCTTGTACTTAAGTCGGCATTGTGCCTTTTGTATTTAATTCCGATGCAAATTCTGTGTTTCATCGTCAATAAGAAGGTCAGTGGGATACAGCAAACCTGAAGTGAAGCATCGCAATCTATAACCAGTGTCACAGGAATGGTTCAAAACATAGTCTGTAAGAAGAGTCAGTCTTATTGTACTTAAGTCTGCATTGTGCCTTTTGTATTTAATTCCGATGCTATTTCTGTGTTTCATCATCAATAAGAAGATCATAGGGATACAGTAAACCTGAAGTGAAGCATCGGAATCAATAACTAGTGTCACAGGAATGGTTCAAAACATAGACAGTAAAATGAGGCAGCATTCGTGTACTTAAGTCGGCATTGTGCCTTTTCTATTTAATTCCGATGCAATCTCTGTGTTTCATCGTCAATTACAAGGTCCAAGGTATACAGTAAACCTTAAAAGAAGCATCGGAATCTATAACTAGTGACACAGGAATGGTTCAAACATAGTCAGTAAGAACAGTCAGTCTTCTTGTACTTAAGTCGGCATTGTGCCTTTTGTATTTAATTCCGATGCAATTTCTGTGTTTCATCGTCAATAAGAAGGTCCAAGGGAAACAGTTAACCGGGAGTGAAGCAACGGAATCTATAACTAGTGTCACAGGAATGGTTGAAAAACATAGTCAGTAAGAAGACTCAGTCTTCTTGTTCTTAAGTCGGCATTGTTCCTTTTCTATTTAATTCTGATGCAATTTCTGTGTTTCATCGTCAATAAGAAGGTCCAAGGGATACAGTAAGCCTGAAGTGAAGCATCGGAATCTATAACTAGTGTCACAGGAATGGTTCAAAACATAGACTGTAAGAAGAGTCAGTCTTCTTGTACTTAAGTCAGCATTGTGCCTTTTGTATTTAATTCCGATGCAATTTCTGTGTTTCATTGTCATTAAGAAGATCATAGGGATACAGTAAACCTGATGTGAAGCATCGGAATCTATAACTAGTGTCACAGGAATGGTTCAAAACATAGACAGTAAGAAGAGTCAGTCTTCTTGTACTTAAGTTGGTATTGTGCCTTTTGTATTTAATTCCGATGCAATTTCTGTGTTTCATCGTCAATAAGAAGGTCCAAGGGAGACAGTAAACCTGAAGTGAAGCATCGCAATCTGTAACTAGTGTCACAGAAATGGTTCAAAACATAGACAGTAAAAAGAGGCAGCATTCTTGTACTTAAGTCGGCATTGTGCCTTTTCTATTTCATTCCGATGCAATATCTGTGTTTCATCGTCAATAAGAAGGTCCAAGGGATAAAGTAAACCTGAAGTGAAGTATCGGAATCTATAACTAGTGTCACAGGAATGGTTCAAAAACATAGTCAGTAAGAAGCGTCAGTCTTCTTGTACTTAAGTTGGTATTGTGCCTTTTCTATTTAATTCTGATGCAATTTTTGTGTTTCATCGTCAATAAGAAAGTCCAAGGGAAACAGTAAACCTGGAGTGAAGCACCGGAATCTATAACTAGTGTCACAGGAATGGTTCAAAACATAGACTGTAAGAAGAGTCAGTCTTCGTGTACTTAAGTCAGCATTGTGCCTTTTGTATTTAATTCCGATGCAATTTCTGTGTTTCATTGTCAATAAGAAGATCATAAACATACAGTAAATCTGATGTGAAGCATCGGAATCTATAACTAGTGTCACAGGAATGGTTCAAAACATAGACAGTAAGAAGAGTCAGTCTTATTGTACATAAGTCTGCATTGTGCCTTTTGTATTTAATTCCGATGCAATTTCTGTGTTTCATCGTCAATAAGAAGGTCAGAGTGTTACAGTAAACCTGAAGTGAAGCATCGGAACCTATAACTAGTGTCTCAGGATTGGTTCAAAACATAGACAGTTAGAAGGATCAGTCCTCTTGTACTTAAGTCGGGATTGTGCCTTTTGTATTTAATTCCGATGCAATTTCTGTGTTTCATCGTCAATAAGAAGATCATAGGGATACAGTAAACCTGAAGTGAAGCATCGGAATCTATAACTAGTGTCACAGGAATGGTTCAAAACATAGACAGTAAGAAGAGTCAGTCTTCTTGTACTTAAGTCAGTATTGTGCCTTTTGTATTTAATTCCGATGCAAGTTCTGTGTTTCATCGTCAATAAGAAGGTCCAGGGGAGACAGTAAACCTGAAGTGAAGCATTGCAATCTATAACTAGTGTCACAGAAATGGTTCAAAACATAGACGGTAAAAAGAGGCAGCATTCGTGTACTTAAGTCGGCATTGTGCCTTTTCTATTTAATTCCGATGCAATCTCTGTGTTTCATCGTCAATTACAAGGTCCAAGGTATACAGTAAACCTGAAGTGAAGCATCGGAATCTATAACTAGTGACACAGGAATGGTTCAAACATAGTCAGTAAGAGGAGTCAGTCTTCTTGTACTTAAGTCGGCATTGTGCCTTTTGTATTTAATTCCGATGCAATTTCTGTGTTTCATCGTCAATAAGAAGGTCCAAGGGAAACAGTAAACCTGGAGTGAAGCACCGGAATCTATAACTAGTGTCACAGGAATGGTTGAAAAACATAGTCAGTAAGAAGCGTCAGTCTTCTTGTACTTAAGTCGGCATTGTTCCTTTTCTATTTAATTCTGATGATTTCTGTGTTTCATCGTCAATAAGAAGGTCCAAGGGATACAGTAAGCCTGAAGTGAAGCATCGGAATCTATAACTAGTGTCACAGGAATGGTTCAAAACATAGACTGTAAGAAGAGTCAGTCTTCTTGTACTTAAGTCAGCATTGTGCCTTTTGTATTTAATTCCGATGCAATTTCTGTGGTTCATTGTCATTAAGAAGATCATAGGGATACAGTAAACCTGATGTGAAGCATCGGAATCTATAACTAGTGTCACAGGAATGGTTCAAAACATAGACAGTAAGAAGAGTCAGTCTTCTTGTACTTAAGTCGGTATTGTGCCTTTTGTATTTAATTACGATGCAATTTCTGTGTTTCATCGTCAATAAGAAGGTCCAAGGGAGACAGTAAACCTGAAGTGAAGTATCGCAATCTGTAACTAGTGTCACAGAAATGGTTCAAAACATAGACAGTAAAAAGAGGCAGCCTTCTTGTACTGAAGTCGGCATTGTGCCTTTTCTATTTCATTCCGATGCAATAACTGTGTTTCATCGTCGATAAGAAGGTCCAAGGGATACAGTAAACCTGAAGTGAAGCATCGGAATCTATAACTAGTGTCATAGGAATGGTTCAAAATCATAGTCAGTAAGAAGCGTCAGTCTTCTTCTACTTAAGTAGGCATTGTTCCTTTTCTATTTAATTCTGATGCAATTTCTGTGTTTCTTCGTCAATAAGAAGGTCCAAGGGATACAGTAAGCCTGAAGTGAAGCATCGGAATCTATAACTAGTGTCACAGGAATGGTTCAAAACATAGACTGTAAGAAGAGTCAGTCTTCTTGTACTTAAGTCAGCATTGTGCCTTTTGTATTTAATTCCGATGCAATTTCTGTGTTTCATTGTCATTAAGAAGATCATAGGGATACAGTAAACCTGATGTGAAGCATCGGAATCTATAACTAGTGTCACAGGAATGGTTCAAAACATAGACAGTAAGAAGAGTCAGTCTTCTTGTACTTAAGTCGGTATTGTGCCTTTTGTATTTAATTCCGATGCAATTTCTGTGTTTCATCGTCAATAAGAAGGTCCAAGGGAGACAGTAAACCTGAAGTGAAGCATCGCAATCTGTAACTAGTGTCACAGAAATGGTTCAAAACATAGACAGTAAAAAGAGGCAGCATTCTTGTACTTAAGTCGGCATTGTGCCTTTTCTATTTCATTCCGATGCAATATCTGTGTTTCATCGTCAATAAGAAGGTCCAAGGGATACAGTAAACCTGAAGTGAAATATCGGAATCTATAACTAGTGTCACAGAAATGGTTCAAAAACATAGTCAGTAAGAAGCGTCAGTCTTCTTGTATTTAAGTCGGCGTTGTGCCTTTTCTATTTAATTCTGATGCAATTTCTGTGTTTCATCGTCAATAACAAGGTCCAAGGGAAACAGTAAACCTGGAGTGAAGCACCGGAATCTATAACTAGTGTCACAGGAATGGTTCAAAACATAGACTGTAAGAAGAGTCAGTCTTCTTGTACTTAAGTCAGCATTGTGCCTTTTGTATTTAATTCCGATGCAATTTCTGTGTTTCATTGTCAATAAGAAGATCATAGGGATACAGTAAATCTGATGTGAAGCATCGGAATCTATAACTAGTGTCACAGGAATGGTTCAAAACATAGACAGTAAGAAGAGTCAGTCTTATTGTACATAAGTCTGCATTGTGCCTTTTGTATTTAATTCCGATGCAATTTCTGTGTTTCATCGTCAATAAGAAGGTCAGAGTGTTACAGTAAACCTGAAGTGAAGCATCGGAATCTATAACTAGTGTCTCAGGAATGGTTCAAAACATAGACAGTTAGAAGGATCAGTCCTATTGTACTTAAGTCGGGATTGTGCCTTTTGTATTTAATTCCGATGCAATTTCTGTGTTTCATCGTCAATAAGAAGATCATAGGGATACAGTAAACCTGAAGTGAAGCATCGGAATCTATAACTAGTGTCACAGGAATGGTTCAAAACATAGACAGTAAGAAGAGTCAGTCTTCTTGTACTTAAGTCAGTATTGTGCCTTTTGTATTTAATTCCGATGCAAGTTCTGTGTTTCATCGTCAATAAGAAGGTCCAGGGGAGACAGTAAACCTGAAGTGAAGCATTGCAATCTATAACTAGTGTCACAGAAATGGTTCAAAACATAGACGGTAAAAAGAGGCAGCATTCGTGTACTTAAGTCGGCATTGTGCCTTATCTATTTAATTCCGATGCAATCTCTGTGTTTCATCGTCAATTACAAGGTCCAAGGTATACAGTAAACCTGAAGTGAAGCATCGGAATCTATAACTAGTGACACAGGAATGGTTCAAACATAGTCAGTAAGAGGAGTCAGTCTTCTTGTACTTAAGTCGGCATTGTGCCTTTTGTATTTAATTCCGATGCAATTTCTGTGTTTCATCGTCAATAAGAAGGTCCAAGGGAAACAGTAAACCTGGAGTGAAGCACCGGAATCTATAACTAGTGTCACAGGAATGGTTGAAAAACATAGTCAGTAAGAAGCGTCAGTCTTCTTGTACTTAAGTCGGCATTGTTCCTTTTCTATTTAATTCTGATGATTTCTGTGTTTCATCGTCAATAAGAAGGTCCAAGGGATACAGTAAGCCTGAAGTGAAGCATCGGAATCTATAACTAGTGTCACAGGAATGGTTCAAAACATAGACTGTAAGAAGAGTCAGTCTTCTTGTACTTAAGTCAGCATTGTGCCTTTTGTATTTAATTCCGATGCAATTTCTGTGGTTCATTGTCATTAAGAAGATCATAGGGATACAGTAAACCTGATGTGAAGCATCGGAATCTATAACTAGTGTCACAGGAATGGTTCAAAACATAGACAGTAAGAAGAGTCAGTCTTCTTGTACTTAAGTCGGTATTGTGCCTTTTGTATTTAATTACGATGCAATTTCTGTGTTTCATCGTCAATAAGAAGGTCCAAGGGAGACAGTAAACCTGAAGTGAAGTATCGCAATCTGTAACTAGTGTCACAGAAATGGTTCAAAACATAGACAGTAAAAAGAGGCAGCCTTCTTGTACTTAAGTCGGCATTGTGCCTTTTCTATTTCATTCCGATGCAATAACTGTGTTTCATCGTCGATAAGAAGGTCCAAGGGATACAGTAAACCTGAAGTGAAGCATCGGAATCTATAACTAGTGTCATAGGAATGGTTCAAAATCATAGTCAGTAAGAAGCGTCAGTCTTCTTCTACTTAAGTAGGCATTGTTCCTTTTCTATTTAATTCTGATGCAATTTCTGTGTTTCTTCGTCAATAAGAAGGTCCAAGGGATACAGTAAGCCTGAAGTGAAGCATCGGAATCTATAACTAGTGTCACAGGAATGGTTCAAAACATAGACTGTAAGAAGAGTCAGTCTTCTTGTACTTAAGTCAGCATTGTGCCTTTTGTATTTAATTCCGATGCAATTTCTGTGTTTCATTGTCATTAAGAAGATCATAGGGATACAGTAAACCTGATGTGAAGCATCGGAATCTATAACTAGTGTCACAGGAATGGTTCAAAACATAGACAGTAAGAAGAGTCAGTCTTCTTGTACTTAAGTCGGTATTGTGCCTTTTGTATTTAATTCCGATGCAATTTCTGTGTTTCATCGTCAATAAGAAGGTCCAAGGGAGACAGTAAACCTGAAGTGAAGCATCGCAATCTGTAACTAGTGTCACAGAAATGGTTCAAAACATAGACAGTAAAAAGAGGCAGCATTCTTGTACTTAAGTCGGCATTGTGCCTTTTCTATTTCATTCCGATGCAATATCTGTGTTTCATCGTCAATAAGAAGGTCCAGGGGAGACAGTAAACCTGAAGTGAAGCATCGCAATCTATAACTAGTGTCACAGAAATGGTTCAAAACATAGACAGTAAAAAGAGGCAGCATTCGTGTACTTAAGTCGGCATTGTGCCTTTTCTATTTAATTCCGATGCAATCTCTGTGTTTCATCGTCAATTACAAGGTCCAAGGTATACAGTAAACCTGAAGTGAAGCATCGGAATCTATAACTAGTGACACAGGAATGGTTCAAACATAGTCAGTAAGAAGAGTCAGTCTTCTTGTACTTAAGTCGGCATTGTGCCTTTTGTATTTAATTCCGATGCAATTTCTGTGTTTCATCGTCAATTAGAAGGTCCAAGGGAAACAGTAAACCTGGAGTGAAGCACCGGAATCTATAACTAGTGTCACAGGAATGGTTGAAAAACATAGTCTGTAAGAAGCGTCAGTCTTCTTGTACTTAAGTCGGCATTGTTCCTTTTCTATTTAATTCTGATGCAATTTCTGTCTTTCATCGTCAATAAGAAGGTCCAAGGGATACAGTAAGCCTGAAGTGAAGCATCGGAATCTATAACTAGTGTCACAGGAATGGTTCAAAACATAGACTGTAAGAAGAGTCAGTCTTCTTGTACTTAAGTCAGCATTGTGCCTTTTGTATTTAATTCCGATGCAATTTCTGTGGTTCATTGTCATTAAGAAGATCATAGGGATACAGTAAACCTGATGTGAAGCATCGGAATCTATAACTAGTGTCACAGGAATGGTTCAAAACATAGACAGTAAGAAGAGTCAGTCTTCTTGTACTTAAGTCGGTATTGTGCCTTTTGTATTTAATTACGATGCAATTTCTGTGTTTCATCGTCAATAAGAAGGTCCAAGGGAGACAGTAAACCTGAAGTGAAGTATCGCAATCTGTAACTAGTGTCACAGAAATGGTTCAAAACATAGACAGTAAAAAGAGGCAGCCTTCTTGTACTTAAGTCGGCATTGTGCCTTTTCTATTTCATTCCGATGCAATAACTGTGTTTCATCGTCAATAAGAAGGTCCAAGGGATACAGTAAACCTGAAGTGAAGCATCGGAATCTATAACTAGTGTCACAGGAATGGTTCAAAATCAGAGTCAGTAAGAAGCGTCAGTCTTCTTGTACTTAAGTCGGCATTGTGCCTTTTCTATTTAATTCTGATGCAATTTCTGTGTTTCATCGTCAATAAGAAGGTCCAAGGGAAACAGTAAACCTGGAGTGAAGCACCGGAATCTATAACTAGTGTCATAGGAATGGTTCAAAACATTGACAGTAGGAAGAGTCAGTCCTCTTGTACTTAAGTCGGCATAGTGCCTTTTGTATTTATCTCCGATGCAATTTCTGTGTTTCATCGTCAATAAGAAGGTCAGAGGGATACAGTAAACCTGGAGTGAAGCACCGGAATCTATAACTAGTGTCACAGGAATAGTTCAAAATATAGACAGTAAGAAGAGTTAGTCTTCTTGTACTTAAGTCGGCATTGTGCCTTTTGTATTTAATTCCGATGCAATTTCTGTGTTTCATCGTCAATAAGAAGGTCAGAGGGATACAGTAAACCTGGAGTGAAGCACCGGAATCTATAACTAGTGTCATAGGAATGGTTCACAACATTGACAGTAGGAAGAGTCAGTCCTCTTGTACTTAAGTCGGCATTGTGCCTTTTCAATTTAATTCCGATGCAATTTCTGTGTTTCATTGTCAATAAGAAGGTCCAAGGGATACAGTAAACCTGGAGTGAAGCATCGGAATCTATAACTAGTGTCACAGGAATAGTTCAAAATATAGACAGTAAGAAGAGTTAGTCTTCTTGTACTTAAGTCGGCATTGTGCCTTTTGTATTTAATTCGGATGCAATTTCTGTGTTTCATCGTCAATACGAAGGTCAGAGGGATACAGTAAACCTGAAGTGAAGCATCGGAATCTATAGCTAGTGTCACAGGAATGGTTCAAAACATTGTCAGTAAGAAGAGTTAGCCTCCTTGTCCTTAAGTCGGCATTGTGCTTTTTGTATTTAATTCCGATGCAATTTCTGTGTTTCATCGTCAATAAAAAGGTCCAAGGGATACAGTAAACCTGGAGTGAAAAATCGGAATGTGTAACTAGTGTCACAGGAATGGTTCAAAGCATAGACTGTAAGAGGAGTCAGTCTTCTTGTACTTAAGTCGGCATTGTGCCTTTTGTATGTAATTCCGATGCAATTTCTGTGTTTCATCGTCACGAAGAAGGTCCAAGGGATACAGTAAACCTGAAGTGAAGCATCGGAATCTATAACTAGTGTCACAGGAATGGTTCAAAGCATAGTCAGTAGAAAGAGTCGGTCTTCATGTACTTAAATCGGCATTGTGCCTTTTTTATTTAATTCCGATGCAAATGCTGTGTTTCATCGTCAATAAGAAGGTCAGAGGGATACAGGAAACCTGAAGTGAAGCATCGCAATCTATAACTACTGTCACAGGAGTGTTTCAAAACATAGTCTGTAAGAAGAGTCAGTCTTCTTGTACTTAAGTCTGCATTGTGGGTTTTATATTTAACTCCGATGCAATTTCTGTGTTTCATCATCAATAAGAAGGTCAGAGGGTTACAGTAAACCTGAAGTGAAGCATCGGAATCTATAACTAGTGTCTCAGGAATGGTTCAAAACATAGACGTTAAGAAGGATCTGTCCTCTTGTACTTAAGTCGGCTTTGTGCCTTTTGTATTTAATTCCGATGCAATTTGTGTGTTTCATCGTCAATAAGAAGATCAGAGGGATACAGTAAACCTGAAGTGAAGCATCGGAATCTATAACTAGTGTCACAGGAATGGTTCAATATAAAGGCAGTAAGAAAAGTCAGTCGTCTTGTACTTAAGTCGGCATTGTGTCTTTACTATTTAATTCCGATGCAATTTCTGTGTTTCATCGTCAATAAGAAGGTCAGAGGGATACAGTAAACCAGAAGTAAAGCATCCGAATCCATAACTAGTGTCACAGGAATGGTTCAAAACATAGTCAGTAAAAAGAGTCAGTCTTCTTGTCCTTAAGTCGGCATTGTGCCTTTTGTACTTAATTCCGATGCAATTCTGTGTTTCATCGTCAATAAGAAGGTCAGAGGGGTACAGTAAACCTGAAGTGAAGCATCAAAATCTATAACCAGTGTCACAGGAATGGTTCAAAACATAGTCAGTAAGAAGAGTCAGTCTATTTGTACTTAAGTCGGCATTGTGCCTTTTGTGTTTAATTCCGATGCAATTTCTGTGTTTCATCGTCAATAAGAAGGTCCACGGGATACAGTAAGCCTGAAGTGAAGCATCGGAATCTATAACTAGTGTCACAGGAATGGTTCAAAACATAGACAGTAAGAAGAGTCAGTCTTCTTGTACTTAAGTCGGCATTGTGCCTTTTGTATTTAATTCCGATGCAATTTCTGTGATTCATCGTCAATAAGAAGATCAGAGAGATACAGTAAACCTGAAGTGAAGCATCGGAATCTATAACTAGTGTCACAGGAATGGTTCAAAACATAGACAGTAAGAAGAGTCAGTCTTCTTGTACTTAAGTCGGTATTGTGCCTTTTGTATTTAATTCCGATGCAATTTCTGTGTTTCATCGTCAATAAGAAGGTCCAAGGGAGACAGTAAACCTGAAGTGGAGCATCGGAATCTATAACTAGTGTCACAGAAATGGTTCAAAACATAGAGAGTAAGAAGAGTCAGTCTTCTTGTACTTAAGTCGTCATTGTGCCTTTTCTACTTAATTCCGATGCAATTTCTGTATTTCATCGTCAATTAGAAAGTCCAAGGTATACAGTAAACCTGAAGTGAAGCATCGGAATCTATAACTAGTGACACAGGAATGGTTCAAGACATAGTCAGTAAGAAACGTCAGTCTTCGTGTACTTAAGTCGGCATTTTGCCCTTTGTATTTAATTCCGATGCAATTTCTGTGTTTCATCGTCAATAAGAAGGTCCAAGGGACACAGTAACCTTGAAGTGAAGCATCGGAATCTGTGACTAGTGTCACCGGAATGGTTCAAAACATATTCAGTAAGAAGAGTCAGTCTTCTTGTACTTAAGTCGGCATTGTGCCTTTTGTATTTAATTCCGATGCAATTTCTGTGTTTCATCGTCATTAAGAAGGACCAAGGGATACAGTAAACCTGGAGTGGAGAATCGGAATGTGTAACTACTGTCACAGGAATGGTTCAAAGCATAGACAGTAAGAAGAGTCAGTCTTCGTGTACTTAAGTCGGCATTTTGACCTTTGTATTTAATTGCGATGCAATTTCTGTGTTTCATCGTCAATAAGAAGGTCCAAGGGATACAGTAACCCTGAAGTGAAGCATCGGAATCTATGACTAGTTTCACCGGAATTGTTCAAAACATAGTCAGTAAGAAGAGTCAGTCTTCTTGTACTTAAGTCGGCATTGTGCTTTTGTATTTAATTCCGATGCAAGTTCTGTGTTTCATCGTCAATAAGAAGGACCAAGGGATACAGTAAACCTGGAGTGAAGAATCGGAATGTGTAACTACTGTCACAGGAATGGTTCAAAGCATAGACAGTAAGAAGAGTCAGTCTTCTTGTACTTAAGTCGGCATTGTGCCTTTTGTATTTAATCCCGATGCACTTTCTGTGTTTCATCGTCAATAAGCAGGTCCAAGGGATACAGTAAACCTGAAGTGAAGCATCGGAATCTATAACTAGTGTCACAGGAATGGTTCAAAACATAAATAGTAAAAAGAGGCAGACTTCTTGTACTTAAGTCGGCATTGTGCCTTTTCTAATTAATACCGATGCAATCTCTGTGTTTCATCGTCAATTATAAGGTCCAAGGTATACAATAAACCTGAAGTGAAGCATCGGAATCTATAACTAGTGACACAGGAATGTTTCAAACATACTCAGTAAGAAGAGTCAGTCTTCTTGTACTTAAGTCGCATTGTGCCTTTTGTATTTAATTCCGATGCAATTTCTGTGTTTCATCGTCAATATGAAGGTTTAAGGGATACAGTAAACCTGAAGTGAAGCATCGGAATCTATAACTAGTGTCACGAGAATGGTTCAAAACATAGTCAGTAAGAAGATTCACTCTTCCTGTACTTAAGTCGGCATTGTGCCCTTTCTATTTCATTCCGATGCAATATCTGTGTTTCATCGTCAATAAGAAGGTCCAAGGGAAACAGTAAACGTGGAGTGAAGCATCGGAATCTATAACTAGTGTCACAGGAATGGTTCAAAAACATAGTCAGTAAGAAGCGTCAGTCTTCTTGTACTTAAGTCGGCATTGTGCCTTTTCTATTTAATTCCGATGCAATTTCTGTGTTTCATCGTTAATAAGAAGGTCCAAGGGATACAGTAAACCTGTAGTGAAACATCGGAATCTATAACTAGTGTCAATGGAATGGTTCAAAGCATAGACAGTAATAAGAGTCAGACTTCTTGTACTTAAGTCGGCATTGTGCCTTTTGTATTTAATTCCGATGCAATTTCTGTGTTTCATCGCCAATACGAAGGTCAGAGGGATACAGTAAACCTGAAGTGAAGCATCGGAATCTATAGCTAGTGTCACATGAATGGTTCAAAACATTGTCAGGAAGAAGAGTTAGCCTTCTCGTCCTTAGGTCGGCATTGTGCTTTTTGTATTTACTTCCGATGCAATTTCTGTGTTTCATCGTCAATAAAAGGGTCCAAGGCATACAGTAAACCTGGAGTGAAGAATCGGAATGTGTAACTAGTGTCACAGGAATGGTTCAAAGCATAGACTGTAAGAGGAGTCAGTCTTCTTGTACTTAAGTCGGCATTGTGCGATTTGTATTTAATTCCGATACAATTTCTGTGTTTCATCGTCACGAAGAAGGTCCAAGGGATACAGTAAACCTGAAGTGAAGCATCGGAATCTATAACTAGTGTCACAGGAATGGTTCAAAACATAGTCAGTAGAAAGAGTCGGTCTTCATGTACTTAAATCGGCATTGTGCCTTTTGTATTTAATTCCGATGCAATTTCTGTGTTTCATCGTCAATAAGAAGGTCCAAGGGATACAGTAAACCTGAAGTGAAGCATTGCAATCTATAACTAGTGTCACAGAAATGGTTCAAAACATAGACGGTAAAAAGAGGCAGCATTCGTGTACTTAAGTCGGCATTGTGCCTTTTCTATTTAATTCCGATGCAATCTCTGTGTTTCATCGTCAATTACAAGGTCCAAGGTATACAGTAAACCTGAAGTGAAGCATCGGAATCTATAACTAGTGACACAGGAATGGTTCAAACATAGTCAGTAAGAGGAGTCAGTCTTCTTGTACTTAAGTCGGCATTGTGCCTTTTGTATTTAATTCCGATGCAATTTCTGTGTTTCATCGTCAATAAGAAGGTCCAAGGGAAACAGTAAACCTGGAGTGAAGCACCGGAATCTATAACTAGTGTCACAGGAATGGTTGAAAAACATAGTCAGTAAGAAGCGTCAGTCTTCTTGTACTTAAGTCGGCATTGTTCCTTTTCTATTTAATTCTGATGATTTCTGTGTTTCATCGTCAATAAGAAGGTCCAAGGGATACAGTAAGCCTGAAGTGAAGCATCGGAATCTATAACTAGTGTCACAGGAATGGTTCAAAACATAGACTGTAAGAAGAGTCAGTCTTCTTGTACTTAAGTCAGCATTGTGCCTTTTGTATTTAATTCCGATGCAATTTCTGTGGTTCATTGTCATTAAGAAGATCATAGGGATACAGTAAACCTGATGTGAAGCATCGGAATCTATAACTAGTGTCACAGGAATGGTTCAAAACATAGACAGTAAGAAGAGTCAGTCTTCTTGTACTTAAGTCGGTATTGTGCCTTTTGTATTTAATTACGATGCAATTTCTGTGTTTCATCGTCAATAAGAAGGTCCAAGGGAGACAGTAAACCTGAAGTGAAGTATCGCAATCTGTAACTAGTGTCACAGAAATGGTTCAAAACATAGACAGTAAAAAGAGGCAGCCTTCTTGTACTTAAGTCGGCATTGTGCCTTTTCTATTTCATTCCGATGCAATAACTGTGTTTCATCGTCGATAAGAAGGTCCAAGGGATACAGTAAACCTGAAGTGAAGCATCGGAATCTATAACTAGTGTCATAGGAATGGTTCAAAATCATAGTCAGTAAGAAGCGTCAGTCTTCTTCTACTTAAGTAGGCATTGTTCCTTTTCTATTTAATTCTGATGCAATTTCTGTCTTTCATCGTCAATAAGAAGGTCCAAGGGATACAGTAAGCCTGAAGTGAAGCATCGGAATCTATAACTAGTGTCACAGGAATGGTTCAAAACATAGACTGTAAGAAGAGTCAGTCTTCTTGTACTTAAGTCAGCATTGTGCCTTTTGTATTTAATTCCGATGCAATTTCTGTGGTTCATTGTCATTAAGAAGATCATAGGGATACAGTAAACCTGATGTGAAGCATCGGAATCTATAACTAGTGTCACAGGAATGGTTCAAAACATAGACAGTAAGAAGAGTCAGTCTTCTTGTACTTAAGTCGGTATTGTGCCTTTTGTATTTAATTACGATGCAATTTCTGTGTTTCATCGTCAATAAGAAGGTCCAAGGGAGACAGTAAACCTGAAGTGAAGTATCGCAATCTGTAACTAGTGTCACAGAAATGGTTCAAAACATAGACAGTAAAAAGAGGCAGCCTTCTTGTACTTAAGTCGGCATTGTGCCTTTTCTATTTCATTCCGATGCAATAACTGTGTTTCATCGTCAATAAGAAGGTCCAAGGGATACAGTAAACCTGAAGTGAAGCATCGGAATCTATAACTAGTGTCACAGGAATGGTTCAAAATCAGAGTCAGTAAGAAGCGTCAGTCTTCTTGTACTTAAGTCGGCATTGTGCCTTTTCTATTTAATTCTGATGCAATTTCTGTGTTTCATCGTCAATAAGAAGGTCCAAGGGAAACAGTAAACCTGGAGTGAAGCACCGGAATCTATAACTAGTGTCATAGGAATGGTTCAAAACATTGACAGTAGGAAGAGTCAGTCCTCTTGTACTTAAGTCGGCATAGTGCCTTTTGTATTTATCTCCGATGCAATTTCTGTGTTTCATCGTCAATAAGAAGGTCAGAGGGATACAGTAAACCTGGAGTGAAGCACCGGAATCTATAACTAGTGTCACAGGAATAGTTCAAAATATAGACAGTAAGAAGAGTTAGTCTTCTTGTACTTAAGTCGGCATTGTGCCTTTTGTATTTAATTCCGATGCAATTTCTGTGTTTCATCGTCAATAAGAAGGTCAGAGGGATACAGTAAACCTGGAGTGAAGCACCGGAATCTATAACTAGTGTCATAGGAATGGTTCACAACATTGACAGTAGGAAGAGTCAGTCCTCTTGTACTTAAGTCGGCATTGTGCCTTTTCAATTTAATTCCGATGCAATTTCTGTGTTTCATTGTCAATAAGAAGGTCCAAGGGATACAGTAAACCTGGAGTGAAGCATCGGAATCTATAACTAGTGTCACAGGAATAGTTCAAAATATAGACAGTAAGAAGAGTTAGTCTTCTTGTACTTAAGTCGGCATTGTGCCTTTTGTATTTAATTCGGATGCAATTTCTGTGTTTCATCGTCAATACGAAGGTCAGAGGGATACAGTAAACCTGAAGTGAAGCATCGGAATCTATAGCTAGTGTCACAGGAATGGTTCAAAACATTGTCAGTAAGAAGAGTTAGCCTCCTTGTCCTTAAGTCGGCATTGTGCTTTTTGTATTTAATTCCGATGCAATTTCTGTGTTTCATCGTCAATAAAAAGGTCCAAGGGATACAGTAAACCTGGAGTGAAAAATCGGAATGTGTAACTAGTGTCACAGGAATGGTTCAAAGCATAGACTGTAAGAGGAGTCAGTCTTCTTGTACTTAAGTCGGCATTGTGCCTTTTGTATGTAATTCCGATGCAATTTCTGTGTTTCATCGTCACGAAGAAGGTCCAAGGGATACAGTAAACCTGAAGTGAAGCATCGGAATCTATAACTAGTGTCACAGGAATGGTTCAAAGCATAGTCAGTAGAAAGAGTCGGTCTTCATGTACTTAAATCGGCATTGTGCCTTTTTTATTTAATTCCGATGCAAATGCTGTGTTTCATCGTCAATAAGAAGGTCAGAGGGATACAGGAAACCTGAAGTGAAGCATCGCAATCTATAACTACTGTCACAGGAGTGTTTCAAAACATAGTCTGTAAGAAGAGTCAGTCTTCTTGTACTTAAGTCTGCATTGTGGGTTTTATATTTAACTCCGATGCAATTTCTGTGTTTCATCATCAATAAGAAGGTCAGAGGGTTACAGTAAACCTGAAGTGAAGCATCGGAATCTATAACTAGTGGCTCAGGAATGGTTCAAAACATAGACGTTAAGAAGGATCTGTCCTCTTGTACTTAAGTCGGCTTTGTGCCTTTTGTATTTAATTCCGATGCAATTTGTGTGTTTCATCGTCAATAAGAAGATCAGAGGGATACAGTAAACCTGAAGTGAAGCATCGGAATCTATAACTAGTGTCACAGGAATGGTTCAATATAAAGGCAGTAAGAAAAGTCAGTCGTCTTGTACTTAAGTCGGCATTGTGTCTTTACTATTTAATTCCGATGCAATTTCTGTGTTTCATCGTCAATAAGGTCAGAGGGATACAGTAAACCAGAAGTAAAGCATCCGAATCCATAACTAGTGTCACAGGAATGGTTCAAAACATAGTCAGTAAAAAGAGTCAGTCTTCTTGTCCTTAAGTCGGCATTGTGCCTTTTGTACTTAATTCCGATGCAATTCTGTGTTTCATCGTCAATAAGAAGGTCAGAGGGGTACAGTAAACCTGAAGTGAAGCATCAAAATCTATAACCAGTGTCACAGGAATGGTTCAAAACATAGTCAGTAAGAAGAGTCAGTCTATTTGTACTTAAGTCGGCATTGTGCCTTTTGTGTTTAATTCCGATGCAATTTCTGTGTTTCATCGTCAATAAGAAGGTCCACGGGATACAGTAAGCCTGAAGTGAAGCATCGGAATCTATAACTAGTGTCACAGGAATGGTTCAAAACATAGACAGTAAGAAGAGTCAGTCTTCTTGTACTTAAGTCGGCATTGTGCCTTTTGTATTTAATTCCGATGCAATTTCTGTGATTCATCGTCAATAAGAAGATCAGAGAGATACAGTAAACCTGAAGTGAAGCATCGGAATCTATAACTAGTGTCACAGGAATGGTTCAAAACATAGACAGTAAGAAGAGTCAGTCTTCTTGTACTTAAGTCGGTATTGTGCCTTTTGTATTTAATTCCGATGCAATTTCTGTGTTTCATCGTCAATAAGAAGGTCCAAGGGAGACAGTAAACCTGAAGTGGAGCATCGGAATCTATAACTAGTGTCACAGAAATGGTTCAAAACATAGAGAGTAAGAAGAGTCAGTCTTCTTGTACTTAAGTCGTCATTGTGCCTTTTCTATTTAATTCCGATGCAATTTCTGTATTTCATCGTCAATTAGAAAGTCCAAGGTATACAGTAAACCTGAAGTGAAGCATCGGAATCTATAACTAGTGACACAGGAATGGTTCAAGACATAGTCAGTAAGAAACGTCAGTCTTCGTGTACTTAAGTCGGCATTTTGCCCTTTGTATTTAATTCCGATGCAATTTCTGTGTTTCATCGTCAATAAGAAGGTCCAAGGGACACAGTAACCTTGAAGTGAAGCATCGGAATCTGTGACTAGTGTCACCGGAATGGTTCAAAACATATTCAGTAAGAAGAGTCAGTCTTCTTGTACTTAAGTCGGCATTGTGCCTTTTGTATTTAATTCCGATGCAATTTCTGTGTTTCATCGTCATTAAGAAGGACCAAGGGATACAGTAAACCTGGAGTGGAGAATCGGAATGTGTAACTACTGTCACAGGAATGGTTCAAAGCATAGACAGTAAGAAGAGTCAGTCTTCGTGTACTTAAGTCGGCATTTTGACCTTTGTATTTAATTGCGATGCAATTTCTGTGTTTCATCGTCAATAAGAAGGTCCAAGGGATACAGTAACCCTGAAGTGAAGCATCGGAATCTATGACTAGTTTCACCGGAATTGTTCAAAACATAGTCAGTAAGAAGAGTCAGTCTTCTTGTACTTAAGTCGGCATTGTGCTTTTGTATTTAATTCCGATGCAAGTTCTGTGTTTCATCGTCAATAAGAAGGACCAAGGGATACAGTAAACCTGGAGTGAAGAATCGGAATGTGTAACTACTGTCACAGGAATGGTTCAAAGCATAGACAGTAAGAAGAGTCAGTCTTCTTGTACTTAAGTCGGCATTGTGCCTTTTGTATTTAATCCCGATGCACTTTCTGTGTTTCATCGTCAATAAGCAGGTCCAAGGGATACAGTAAACCTGAAGTGAAGCATCGGAATCTATAACTAGTGTCACAGGAATGGTTCAAAACATAAATAGTAAAAAGAGGCAGACTTCTTGTACTTAAGTCGGCATTGTGCCTTTTCTAATTAATACCGATGCAATCTCTGTGTTTCATCGTCAATTATAAGGTCCAAGGTATACAATAAACCTGAAGTGAAGCATCGGAATCTATAACTAGTGACACAGGAATGTTTCAAACATACTCAGTAAGAAGAGTCAGTCTTCTTGTACTTAAGTCGCATTGTGCCTTTTGTATTTAATTCCGATGCAATTTCTGTGTTTCATCGTCAATATGAAGGTTTAAGGGATACAGTAAACCTGAAGTGAAGCATCGGAATCTATAACTAGTGTCACGAGAATGGTTCAAAACATAGTCAGTAAGAAGATTCACTCTTCCTGTACTTAAGTCGGCATTGTGCCCTTTCTATTTCATTCCGATGCAATATCTGTGTTTCATCGTCAATAAGAAGGTCCAAGGGAAACAGTAAACGTGGAGTGAAGCATCGGAATCTATAACTAGTGTCACAGGAATGGTTCAAAAACATAGTCAGTAAGAAGCGTCAGTCTTCTTGTACTTAAGTCGGCATTGTGCCTTTTCTATTTAATTCCGATGCAATTTCTGTGTTTCATCGTTAATAAGAAGGTCCAAGGGATACAGTAAACCTGTAGTGAAACATCGGAATCTATAACTAGTGTCAATGGAATGGTTCAAAGCATAGACAGTAATAAGAGTCAGACTTCTTGTACTTAAGTCGGCATTGTGCCTTTTGTATTTAATTCCGATGCAATTTCTGTGTTTCATCGCCAATACGAAGGTCAGAGGGATACAGTAAACCTGAAGTGAAGCATCGGAATCTATAGCTAGTGTCACAGGAATGGTTCAAAACATTGTCAGGAAGAAGAGTTAGCCTTCTCGTCCTTAGGTCGGCATTGTGCTTTTTGTATTTACTTCCGATGCAATTTCTGTGTTTCATCGTCAATAAAAGGGTCCAAGGCATACAGTAAACCTGGAGTGAAGAATCGGAATGTGTAACTAGTGTCACAGGAATGGTTCAAAGCATAGACTGTAAGAGGAGTCAGTCTTCTTGTACTTAAGTCGGCATTGTGCGATTTGTATTTAATTCCGATACAATTTCTGTGTTTCATCGTCACGAAGAAGGTCCAAGGGATACAGTAAACCTGAAGTGAAGCATCGGAATCTATAACTAGTGTCACAGGAATGGTTCAAAACATAGTCAGTAGAAAGAGTCGGTCTTCATGTACTTAAATCGGCATTGTGCCTTTTGTATTTAATTCCGATGCAATTTCTGTGTTTCATCGTCAATAAGAAGGTCCAAGGGATACAGTAAACATGAAGTGAAGCATCGGAATCTATAACTAGTGTAACAGGAATGGTTCAAAACATAGACAGTAGGAAGAGTCTGTCTTCTTGTACTTAAGTCGGCATTGTGCCTTTTGTATTTAATTCCGATGCAAATGCTGTGTTTCATCGTCAATAAGAAGGTCAGAGGGATACAGCAAACCTGAAGTGAAGCATCGCAATCTATAACTACTGTCACAGGAATGTTTCAAAGCATAGTCTGTAAGAAGAGTCAGTCATCTTGTACTTAAGTCTGCATTGTGCCTTTTATATTTAACTCCGATGCAATTTCTGTGTTTCATCATCAATAAGAAGGTCAGAGGGTTACAGTAAACCTGAAGTGAAGCATCGGAATCTATAACTAGTGTCTCAGGAATGGATCAAAACATAGACGGCAAGAAGGATCAGTCCTCTTGTACTTAAGTCGGCTTTGTGCCTTTTGTATTTAATTCCGATGCAATTTCTGTGTTTCATCGTCAATAAGAAGATCAGAGGGATACAGTAAACCTGAAGTGAAGCATCGGAATCAATAACAAGTGTCACAGGAATGGTTCAATACATAGACAGTAAGAAAAGTCAGTCGTCTTGTACTTAAGTCGGCATTGTGTCTTTACTATTTAATTCCGATGCAATTTCTGTGTTTCATCGTCAATAAGAAGGTCAGAGGGATACAGTAAACCAGAAGTAAAGCATCCGAATCCATAACTAGTGTCACAGGAATGGTTCAAAACATAGTCAGTAAAAAGAGTCAGTCTTCTTATCCTTAAGTCGGCATTGTGCATTTTGTATTTAATTCCGATGCAATTTCTGTGTTTCATCGTCAATAAGAAGGTCAGAGGGGTACAGTAAACCTGAAGTGAAGCATCAGAATCTATAACCAGTGTCACAGGAATGGTTCAAAACATAGTCAGTAAGAAGAGTCAGTCTATTTGTACTTAAGTCAGCATTGTGCCTTTTGTGTTTAATTCCGATGCAATTTCTGTGTTTCATCGTCAATAAGAAGGTCCAAGGGATACAGTAAGCCTGAAGTGAAGCATCGGATTCTATAACTAGTGTAACAGGAATGGTTCAAAGCATAGACAGTAAGAAGAGTCAGTCTTCTTGTACTTAAGTCGGCATTGTGCCTTTTGTATTTAATCCCGATGCACTTTCTGTGTTTCATCGTCAATAAGCAGGTCCAAGGGATACAGTAAACCTGAAGTGAAGCATCGGAATCTATAACTAGTGTCACAGGAATGGTTCAAAACATAAATAGTAAAAAGAGGCAGACTTCTTGTACTTAAGTCGGCATTGTGCCTTTTCTAATTAATACCGATGAAATCTCTGTGTTTCATCGTCAATTATAAGGTCCAAGGTATACAGTAAACCTGAAGTGAAGCATCGGAATCTATAACTAGTGACACAGGAATGTTTCAAACATACTCATTAAGAAGAGTCAGTCTTCTTGTACTTAAGTCGCATTGTGCCTTTTGTATTTAATTCCGATGCAATTTCTGTGTTTCAACCTCAATATGAAGGTTTAAGGGATACAGTAAACCTGAAGTGAAGCATCGGAATCTATAACTAGTGTCACGAGAATGGTTCAAAACATAGTCAGTAAGAAGATTCACTCTTCCTGTACTTAAGTCGGCATTGTGCCCTTTCTATTTCATTCCGATGCAATATCTGTGTTTCATCGTCAATAAGAAGGTCCAAGGGAAACAGTAAACGTGGAGTGAAGCATCGGAATCTATAACTAGTGTCACAGGAATGGTTCAAAAACATAGTCAGTAAGAAGCGTCAGTCTTCTTGTACTTAAGTCGGCATTGTGCCTTTTCTATTTAATTCTGATGCAATTTCTGTGTTTCATCGTCAATAAGAAGGTCCAAGGGAAACAGTAAACCTGGAGTGAAGCACCGGAATCTATAACTAGTGTCACAGGAATGGTTCAAAACATTGACAGTAGGAAGAGTCAGTCCTCTTGTACTTAAGTCGGCATTGTGCCTATTCTATTTAATTCCGATGCAATTTCTGTGTTTCATCGTTAATAAGAAGGTCCAAGGGATACAGTAAACCTGTAGTGAAACATCGGAATCTATAACTAGTGTCAATGGAATGGTTCAAAGCATAGACAGTAATAAGAGTCAGACTTCTTGTACTTAAGTCGGCATTGTGCCTTTTGTATTTAATTCCGATGATATTTCTGTGTTTCATCGCCAATACGAAGGTCAGAGGGATACAGTAAACCTGAAGTGAAGCATCGGAATCTATAGCTAGTGTCACAGGAATGGTTCAAAACATTGTCAGTAAGAAGAGTTAGCCTTCTCGTCCTTAGGTCGGCATTGTGCTTTTTGTATTTAATTCCGATGCAATTTCTGTGTTTCATCGTCAATAAAAGGGTCCAAGGCATACAGTAAACCTGGAGTGAAGAATCGGAATGTGTAACTAGTGTCACAGGAATGGTTCAAAGCATAGACTGTAAGAGGAGTCAGTCTTCTTGTACTTAAGTCGGCATTGTGCGATTTGTATTTAATTCCGATACAATTTCTGTGTTTCATCGTCACGAAGAAGGTCCAAGGGATACAGTAAACCTGAAGTGAAGCATCGGAATCTATAACTAGTGTCACAGGAATGGTTCAAAACATAGTCAGTAGAAAGAGTCGGTCTTCATGTACTTAAATCGGCATTGTGCCTTTTGTATTTAATTCCGATGCAATTTCTGTGTTTCATCGTCAATAAGAAGGTCCAAGGGATACAGTAAACATGAAGTGAGGCATCGGAATCTATAACTAGTGTAACAGGAATGGTTCAAAACATAGACAGTAGGAAGAGTCTGTCTTCTTGTACTTAAGTCGGCATTGTGCCTTTTGTATTTAATTCCGATGCAAATGCTGTGTTTCATCGTCAATAAGAAGGTCAGAGGGATACAGCAAACCTGAAGTGAAGCATCGCAATCTATAACTACTGTCACAGGAATGTTTCAAAGCATAGTCTGTAAGAAGAGTCAGTCATCTTGTACTTAAGTCTGCTTTTTGTGCCTTTTATATTTAACTCCGATGCAATTTCTGTGTTTCATCATCAATAAGAAGGTCAGAGGGTTACAGTAAACCTGAAGTGAAGCATCGGAATCTATAACTAGTGTCTCAGGAATGGATCAAAACATAGACGGCAAGAAGGATCAGTCCTCTTGTACTTAAGTCGGCTTTGTGCCTTTTGTATTTAATTCCGATGCAATTTCTGTGTTTCATCGTCAATAAGAAGATCAGAGGGATACAGTAAACCTGAAGTGAAGCATCGGAATCAATAACAAGTGTCACAGGAATGGTTCAATACATAGACAGTAATAAAAGTCAGTCGGCTTGTACTTAAGTCGGCATTGTGTCTTTACTATTTAATTCCGATGCAATTTCTGTGTTTCATCGTCAATAAGAAGGTCAGAGGGATACAGTAAACCAGAAGTAAAGCATCCGAATCCATAACTAGTGTCACAGGAATGGTTCAAAACATAGTCAGTAAAAAGAGTCAGTCTTCTTATCCTTAAGTCGGCATTGTGACTTTTGTATTTAATTCCGATGCAATTTCTGTGTTTCATCGTCAATAAGAAGGTCAGAGGGGTACAGTAAACCTGAAGTGAAGCATCAGAATCTATAACCAGTGTCACAGGAATGGTTCAAAACATAGTCAGTAAGAAGAGTCAGTCTATTTGTACTTAAGTCAGCATTGTGCCTTTTGTGTTTAATTCCGATGCAATTTCTGTGTTTCATCGTCAATAAGAAGGTCCAAGGGATACAGTAAGCCTGAAGTGAAGCATCGGAATCTATAACTAGTGTAACAGGAATGGTTCAAAGCATAGACAGTAAGAAGAGTCAGTCTTCTTGTACTTAAGTCGGCATTGTGCCTTTTGTATTTAATTCCGATGCAATTTCTGTGATTCATCGTCAATAAGAAGATCAGAGGGATACAGTAAACCTGAAGTGAAGAGTCGGAATCTATAACTAGTGTCACAGGAATGGTTCAAAACATAGACAGTACGAAGAGTCTGTCTTCTTGTACTTAAGTCGGCATTGTGCCTTTTGTACTTAATTCCGATGCAAATGCTGTGTTTCATCGTCAATAAGAAGGTCAGAGGGATACAGCAAACCTGAAGTGAAGCATCGCAATCTATAACTACTGTCACAGGAATATTTCAAAACATAGTCTGTAAGAAGAGTCAGTCTTCTTGTACTTAAGTCTGCATTGTGCCATTTATATTTAACTCCGATGCAATTTCTGTGTTTCATCATCAATAAGAAGGTCAGAGGGTTACAGTAAACCTGAAGTGAAGCATCGGAATCTATAACTAGTGTCTCAGGAATGGTTCAAAACATAGACGGTAAGAAGGATCAGTCCTCTTGTACTTAAGTCGGCTTTGTGCCTTTTGTATTTAATTCCGATGCAATTTCTGTGTTTCATCGTCAATAAGAAGATCAGAGGGATACAGTAAACCTGAAGTGAAGCATCGGAATCTATAACTAGTGTCACAGGAATGCTTCAAAACATAGACAGTAAGAAAAGTCAGTCGTCTTGTACTTAAGTCGGCATTGTGTCTATACTATTTAATTCCGATGCAATTTCTGTGTTTCATCGTCAATAGGAAGATCAGAGGGATACAGTAAATCTGAAGTGAAGGATCGGAATCTGTAACTAGTGTCACAGGAATGGTTCAAATGATAGACAGTAAGAAAAGTCAGTCGTCTTGTACTTAAGTCGGCATTGTGCCTTTACTATTTTATTCCAATGCAATTTCTGTGTTTAATCGTCAATAAGAAGGTCAGAGGGATACAGTAAACATGAAGTGAAGCATCGGAATCTATAACTAGTGTCACAGGAATGGTTCAAATCATAGTCAGTAAGAAGAGTCAGCCTTTTTGTACTTAAGTCGGCATTGTGCCTCTTGTGTTTAATTCCGATGCAATTTCTGTGTTTCATCGTCAATAAGAAGATCAGAGGGATACAGTAAACCTGAAGTGAAGCATCGGAATCTATAACTAGTGTCACAGAAATGGTTCAAAACATAGACAGTAAGAAGGGTCAGTCTTCTTGTACTTAAGTCGGCATTGTGCCTTTTCTATTTAATTCCGATGCATTTTCTTTGTTTCATCGTCAATTAGAAAGTCCAAGGTATACAGTATACCAGAAGTGAAGCATCGGAATCTATAACTAGTGACACAGGAATGGTTCAAAACATAGTCAGTAAGAGGAGTCAGTCTTCTTGTACTTAAGTCGGCATTGTGAATTTTGTATTTAATTCCGATGCAATTTCTGTGTTTCATCGTCAATATGAAGGTCAGAGGGATACAGCAAACCTGAAGTGAAGCATCGGAATCTATAACTAGTGTCACAGGAATGGTTGAAAAACATAGTCAGTAAGAAGCGTCAGTCTTCTTGTACTTAAGTCGGGATTGTGCCTTTTCTATTTAATTCTGATGCAATTTCTGTGTTTCATCGTCAATAAGGAGGTCCAAGGGAAACAGGAAACCTGGAGTGAAGCACCGGAATCTATAACTAGTGTCACAGGAATGGTTCAAAACATTGGCAGTAGGAAGAGTCCGTCCTCTTGTACTTAAGTCGGCATTGTGCCTTTTCTATTTAATTCCGATGCAATTTCTGTGTTTCATCGTCAATAAGGAGGTCCAAGGGATACAGTAAACCTGGAGCGAAGCATCGGAATCTATAACTAGTGTCACAGGAATGGTTCAAAACATAGACAGTCAGAAGAGTCAGTCTTCTTGTCCTTAAGTCGGCATTGTGCCTTTTGTATTTCATTCCGATGCAATTTCTGTTTTTCATCGTCAATAAGAAGGTCCAAGGGATACAGTAAACCTGTGGTGAAGCATCGGAATCTATGACTAGTGTCACCGGAATGGTTCAAAACATAGTCAGTAAGAAGAGTCAGTACTCTTGTACTTAAGTCGGCAATGTGCCATTTCTATTTAATTCCGATGCAATTTCTGTGTTTCATCGTCAATAAGAAGGTCCAAGGGATACAGTAAACCTGGAGTGAAGCATCGGAATCTATAACTAGTGTCAATGGAATGGTTCAAAGAATAGACAGTAAGAAGAGTCAGTCTTCTTGTACTGAAGACCGCATTGTGCCTTTTGTATTTAATTCCGATGCAATTTCTGTGTTTCATCGTCAATAAGAAGGTCAGAGGGATACAGCAAACCTGAAGTGAAGCATCGCAATCTATAACCAGTGTCACAGGAATGGTTCAAAACATAGTCTGTAAGAAGAGTCAGTCTTCTTGTACTTAAGTCTGCATTGTGCCTTTTGTATTTAATTCCGATGCAATTTCTCTGTTTGATCATCAATAAGAAGGTCTGAGGGACACAGTAAACCTGAAGTGAAGCATCGGAATCAATAGCTAGTGCCACACGAATGGTTCAAATTATTGTCAGTAAGAAGAGTTAGTCTTATTGTCCTTAAGTCGGCATTGTGCCTTTTGTATTTAATTCCGATGCAATTTCTGTGTTTCATCGTCAATAAGAAGGTAAGAGCGATAATGTAAACCTGAAGTGAAGCATCGGAATCTATAACTAGTGTCACAGGAATGGTTCAAAACATAGACAGTAGGAAGAGTCAGTCTTCTTGTACTTAAGTCGGCGTTCTGCCTTTTGTATTTAATTCCGATGCAAATTCTGTGTTTCATCGTCTATAAGAAGGTCAGAGGGATACAGCAAACCTGAAGTGAAGCATCGCAATCTATAACCAGTGTCACAGGAATGGTTCAAAACATAGTCTGTAAGAAGAGTCAGTCTTCTTGTACTTAAGTCTGCATTGTGCCTTTTGTATTTAATTCCGATGCAATTTCTCTGTTTGATCATCAATAAGAAGGTCTGAGGGACACAGTAAACCTGAAGTGAAGCATCGGAATCAATAGCTAGTGCCACACGAATGGTTCAAATTATTGTCAGTAAGAAGAGTTAGTCTTATTGTCCTTAAGTCGGCATTGTGCCTTTTGTATTTAATTCCGATGCAATTTCTGTGTTTCATCGTCAATAAGAAGGTAAGAGCGATAATGTAAACCTGAAGTGAAGCATCGGAATCTATAACTAGTGTCACAGGAATGGTTCAAAACATAGACAGTAGGAAGAGTCAGTCTTCTTGTACTTAAGTCGGCGTTCTGCCTTTTGTATTTAATTCCGATGCAAATTCTGTGTTTCATCGTCAATAAGAAGGTCAGAGGGATACAGCAAACCTGAAGTGAAGCATCGCAATCTATAACCAGTGTCACAGGAATGGTTCAAAACATAGTCTGTAAGGAGAGTCAGTCTTCTTGTACTTAAGTCTGCATTGTGCCTTTTGTATTTAATTCCGATGCAATTTCTCTGTTTGATCATCAATAAGAAGGTCAGAGGGTTACAGTAAACCTGAAGTGAAGCATCGAAATCTATAACTAGGTTCTCAGGAATGGTTCAAAACATAGATAGTAAGATGGATCAGTCCTCTTGTACTTAAGTCGGCATTGTGCCTTTTGTATACAAATCCGATGCAATTTCTGTGTTTCATCGTCAATAAGAAAGTCCAAGGGATACAGTAAACCTGGAGTGAAGCATCAGAATCTATAACTAGTGTCACAGGAATGGTTCAAAACATAGACAGTAGGAAGAGTCAGTCTTCGTGTACTTAAGTCTGCATTGTGCCTTTTGTATTTAATTCCGATGCAAATTCTGTGTTTCATCGTCAATAAGAAGGTCAGAGGATTACAGTAAACCTGAAGTAAAGCATCGGAATCTATAACTAGTATCACAGGAATAGTTCAAATCATAGAGAGTAAGAAAAGTCAGTTGTCTTGTACATAAGTCGGCATTGTGCCTTTTCTATTTAATTCCGATGCAATTTCTGTGTTTCATCGTCAATAAGAAGGTCAGAGGGATACAGTGAGCCAGAAGTGAAGCATCCGAATCCATAACTAGTGTAACAGGAATGGTTCAAACATAGTCAGTAAAAAGAGTCTGTCTTCTTGTACTTAAGTCAGCATTGTGCCTTTTGTATTTAATCGCGATGCAATTTCTGTGTTTCATCGTCAATAAGAAGATCATAGGGATACAGTAAACCTGATGTGAAGCATCGGACTCTATAACTAGTGCCACAGGAATGGTTCAAAACATAGACAGTCAGGAGAGTCAGTCTTCTTGTATTTAAGTCGGTATTGTGCCTTTTGTATTTAGTTCCGATGCAATTTCTGTGTTTCATCGTCAATAAGAAGGTCCACGGGAGACAGTAAACCTGTAGTGATGCATCGCAATCTATAACTAGTGTCACAGAAATGGTTCAAAACATAGACAGTAAAAAGAGGCAGCCTTCTTGTACTTAAGTCGGCATTGTGCCTTTTCAATTTAATTCCGATGCAATCTCTGTGTTTCATCGTCAATTATAAGGTCTAAGGTATACAGTAAACCTGAAGTGAAGCATCGGAATCTATAACTAGTGACACAGGAATGGTTCAAACATAGTCAGTAAGAAGAGTCAGTCTTCTTGTACTTAAGTCGGCATTGTGCCTTTTGTATTTAATTCCGATGCAATTTCTGTGTTTCATCGTCAATAAGAAGGTCCAAGGGATACAGTAAACCTGGAGTGAAGCACCGGAATCTATAACTAGTGTCACAGGAATGGTTCAAAGCATAGACAATCAGAAGAGTCAGTCTTCTTGTACTTAAGTCGGCATTGTGCGTTTTGTATTTACTTCCGAAGCAATTTCTGTGTTTCAACATCAATAAGAAGGTCAGAGGGATACAGTAAACCTGAAGTGAAGCATCGGAATCTATAACTAGTGTCACAGGAATGGTTCAAATCATAGTCAGTAAGAAGAGTCAGCCTTTTTGTACTTAAATCGGCATTGTGCCTCTTGTGTTTAATTCCGATGCAATTTCTGTGTTTCATCGTCAATAAGAAGATCTGAGGGATACAGTAAACCTGAAGTGAAGCATCGGATTCTATAACTAGTGTCACAGAAATGGTTCAAAACATAGACAGTAAGAAGGGTCAGTCTTCTTGTACTTAAGTCGGCATTGTGCCTTTTCTATTTAATTCCGATGCAATTTCTTTGTTTCATCGTCAATTAGAAAGTCCAAGGTATACAGTATACCAGAAGTGAAGCATCGGAATCTATAACTAGTGACACAGGAATGGTTCAAAACATAGTCAGTAAGAAGAGTCAGTCTTCTTGTACTTAAGTCGGCATTGTGAATTTTGTATTTAATTCCGATGCAATTTCTGTGTTTCATCGTCAATAAGAAGGTCAGAGGGATACAGCAAACCTGAAGTGAAGCATCGGAATCTATAACTAGTGACACAGGAATGGTTCAAACATAGTCAGTAAGAAGAGTCAGTCTTCTTGTACTTAAGTCGGCATTGTGCCTTTTGTATTTAATTCCGATGCAATTTCTGTGTTTCATCGTCAATAAGAAGGTCCAAGGGATACAGTAAACCTGGAGTGAAGCACCGGAATCTATAACTAGTGTCACAGGAACGTTTGAAAAACATAGTCAGTAAGAAGCGTCAGTCTTCTTGTACTTAAGTCGGGATTGTGCCTTTTCTATTTAATTCTGATGCAATTTCTGTGTTTCATCGTCAATAAGAAGGTCCAAGGGAAACAGTAAACCTGGAGTGAAGCACCGGAATCTATAACTAGTGTCACAGGAATGGTTCAAAACATTGACAGTAGGAAGAGTCCGTCCTCTTGTACTTAAGTCGGCATTGTGCCTTTTCTATTTAATTCCGATGCAATTTCTGTGTTTCATCGTCAATAAGGAGGTCCAAGGGATACAGTAAACCTGGAGCGAAGCATCGGAATCTATAACTAGTGTCACAGGAATGGTTCAAAACATAGACAGTCAGAAGAGTCAGTCTTCTTGTCCTTAAGTCGGCATTGTGCCTTTTGTATTTCATTCCGATGCAATTTCTGTTTTTCATCGTCAATAAGAAGGTCCAAGGGATACAGTAAACCTGTGGTGAAGCATCGGAATCTATGACTAGTGTCACCGGAATGGTTCAAAACATAGTCAGTAGGAAGAGTCAGTACTCTTGTACTTAAGTCGGCAATGTGCCTTTTCTATTTAATTCCGATGCAATTTCTGTGTTTCATCGTCAATAAGAAGGTCCAAGGGATACAGTAAACCTGGAGTGAAGCATCGGAATCTATAACTAGTGTCAATGGAATGGTTCAAAGCATAGACAGTAAGAAGAGTCAGTCTTCTTGTACTGAAGACCGCATTGTGCCTTTTGTATTTAATTCCGATGCAATTTCTGTGTTTCATCGTCAATAAGAAGGTCAGAGGGATACAGCAAACCTGAAGTGAAGCATCGCAATCTATAACCAGTGTCACAGGAATGGTTCAAAACATAGTCTGTAAGAAGAGTCAGTCTTCTTGTACTTAAGTCTGCATTGTGCCTTTTGTATTTAATTCCGATGCAATTTCTCTGTTTGATCATCAATAAGAAGGTCAGAGGGACACAGTAAACCTGAAGTGAAGCATCGGAATCAATAGCTAGTGCCACACGAATGTTTCAAATTATTGTCAGTAAGAAGAGTTAGTCTTATTGTCCTTAAGTCGGCATTGTGCCTTTTGTATTTGATTCCGATGCAATTTCTGTGTTTCATCGTCAATAAGAAGGTAAGAGCGATAATGTAAACCTGAAGTGAAGCATCGGAATCTATAACTAGTGTCACAGGAATGGTTCGAAACATAGACAGTAGGAAGAGTCAGTCTTCTTGTACTTAAGTCGACGTTCTGCCTTTTGTATTTAATTCCGATGCAAATTCTGTGTTTCATCGTCAATAAGAAGGTCAGAGGGATACAGCAAACCTGAAGTGAAGCATCGCAATCTATAACCAGTGTCACAGGAATGGTTCAAAACATAGTCTGTAAGGAGAGTCAGTCTTCTTGTACTTAAGTCTGCATTGTGCCTTTTGTATTTAATTCCGATGCAATTTCTCTGTTTGATCATCAATAAGAAGGTCAGAGGGTTACAGTAAACCTGAAGTGAAGCATCGAAATCTATAACTAGGTTCTCAGGAATGGTTCAAAACATAGACAGTAAGAAGGATCAGTCCTCTTGTACTTAAGTCGGCATTGTGCCTTTTGTATTCAAATCCGATGCAATTTCTGTGTTTCATCGTCAATAAGAAAGTCCAAGGGATACAGTAAACCTGGAGTGAAGCATCAGAATCTATAACTAGTGTCACAGGAATGGTTCAAAACATAGACAGTAGGAAGAGTCAGTCTTCTTGTACTTAGGTCGGCATTGTGCCTTTTGTATTTAATTCCGATTCAAATTCTGTGTTTCATCGTCAATAAGAAGGTCATAGGATTACAGTAAACCTGAAGTGAAGCGTCGGAATCTATAACTAGTGTCACAGGAATGGTTGAAAACATAGACAGTATGAAGGATCAGTCCTCTTGTACTTAAGTCGACATTGTGCCTTTTGTATTTAATTCCGATGCAATTTCTGTGTTTAATCGTCAATAAGAAGATCAGAGGGATACAGTAAACCTGAAGTAAAGCATCGGAATCTATAACTAGTATCACAGGAATAGTTCAAATCATAGAGAGTAAGAAAAGTCAGTCGTCTTGTACATAAGTCGGCATTGTGCCTTTTCTATTTAATTCCATTGGAATTTCTGTGTTTCATCGTCAATAAGAAGGTCAGAGGGATACAGTGAACCAGAAGTGAAGCATCCGAATCCATAACTAGTGTAACAGGAATGGTTCAAACATAGTCAGTAAGAAGAGTCAGTCTTCTTGTACTTAAGTCGGCATTGTGCCTTTTGTATTTAATTCCGATGCAATTTCTGTGTTTCATCGTCAATAAGAAGGACAGAGGGACACAGTAAACCTGAAGTGAAGCATCGGAATCTATAACTAGTGTCACAGGAATGGTTCAAAAACATAGTCAGTAAGAAGCGTCAGTCTTCTTGTACTTAAGTCGACATTGTGCCTTTTGTATTTAATTCCGATGCAATTTCTGTGTTTCATCGTCAATAAGAAGGTCCAAGGGATACAGTAAACCTGAAGTGTAGCATCGAAATCTATAACTAGTGTCACAGGAATGGTTCAAAACATAGACCGTAGGAAGAGTCAGTCTTCTTGTACTTAAGTCGATATTGTGCCTTTTGTATTTAATTCGGATGCAATTTCTGTGTTTCATCGTCTATAGGAAGGTCAGAGGGATACAGTAAACCTGAAGTGAAGCATCGGAATCTATAACTAGTGTCACAGGAATGGTTCAAAAACATAGTCAGTAAGAAGCGTCAGTCTTCTTGTACTTAAGTCGGCATTGTGCCTTTTCTATTTAATTCCGATGCAATTTCTGTGTTTCATCGTCAATAAGAAGGTCCAAGGGAAACAGTAAACCTGGAGTGAAGCACCGGAATCTATAACTAGTGTGACAGGAATGGTTCAAAACATTGACTGTAGGAAGAGTCAGTCCTCTTGTACTTAAATCGGCATTGTGCCTTTTGTATTTAATTCCGATGATATTTCTGTGTTTCATCGTCAATAAGAAGGTCCAAGGGATACAGTAAACCTGGAGTGAAGCATCGGAATCTATAACTAGTGTCACGGGAATGGTTCAAAACATAGACAGTAAGAAGAGTTAGTCTTCTTGTACTTAAGTCGGCATTGTGCCTGTTCCATTTAATTCCGATGCAATTTCTGTGTTTCATCGTCAATAAGAAGGTAAGAGGGATAATGTAAACCTGAAGTGAAGCATCGGAATCTATAACTAGTGTCACAGGAATGGTTCAAAGCATAGACAGTCGGAAGAGTCAAACTTCTTGTACTTAAGTCGGCATTGTGCGTTTTGTATTTAATTCCGATGCAATTTCTGTGTTTCATCGTCAATAAGAAGGTCAGAGGATTACAGTAAACCTGAAGTAAAGCATCGGAATCTATAACTAGTATCACAGGAATAGTTCAAATCATAGAGAGTAAGAAAAGTCAGTTGTCTTGTACATAAGTCGGCATTGTGCCTTTTCTATTTAATTCCGATGCAATTTCTGTGTTTCATCGTCAATAAGAAGGTCAGAGGGATACAGTGAGCCAGAAGTGAAGCATCCGAATCCATAACTAGTGTAACAGGAATGGTTCAAACATAGTCAGTAAAAAGAGTCTGTCTTCTTGTACTTAAGTCAGCATTGTGCCTTTTGTATTTAATCGCGATGCAATTTCTGTGTTTCATCGTCAATAAGAAGATCATAGGGATACAGTAAACCTGATGTGAAGCATCGGACTCTATAACTAGTGCCACAGGAATGGTTCAAAACATAGACAGTCAGGAGAGTCAGTCTTCTTGTATTTAAGTCGGTATTGTGCCTTTTGTATTTAGTTCCGATGCAATTTCTGTGTTTCATCGTCAATAAGAAGGTCCACGGGAGACAGTAAACCTGTAGTGATGCATCGCAATCTATAACTAGTGTCACAGAAATGGTTCAAAACATAGACAGTAAAAAGAGGCAGCCTTCTTGTACTTAAGTCGGCATTGTGCCTTTTCAATTTAATTCCGATGCAATCTCTGTGTTTCATCGTCAATTATAAGGTCTAAGGTATACAGTAAACCTGAAGTGAAGCATCGGAATCTATAACTAGTGACACAGGAATGGTTCAAACATAGTCAGTAAGAAGAGTCAGTCCTCTTGTACTTAAGTCGGCATTGTGCCTTTTGTATACAAATCCGATGCAATTTCTGTGTTTCATCGTCAATAAGAAAGTCCAAGGGATACAGTAAACCTGGAGTGAAGCATCAGAATCTATAACTAGTGTCACAGGAATGGTTCAAAACATAGACAGTAGGAAGAGTCAGTCTTCGTGTACTTAAGTCTGCATTGTGCCTTTTGTATTTAATTCCGATGCAAATTCTGTGTTTCATCGTCAATAAGAAGGTCAGAGGATTACAGTAAACCTGAAGTAAAGCATCGGAATCTATAACTAGTATCACAGGAATAGTTCAAATCATAGAGAGTAAGAAAAGTCAGTTGTCTTGTACATAAGTCGGCATTGTGCCTTTTCTATTTAATTCCGATGCAATTTCTGTGTTTCATCGTCAATAAGAAGGTCAGAGGGATACAGTGAGCCAGAAGTGAAGCATCCGAATCCATAACTAGTGTAACAGGAATGGTTCAAACATAGTCAGTAAAAAGAGTCTGTCTTCTTGTACTTAAGTCAGCATTGTGCCTTTTGTATTTAATCGCGATGCAATTTCTGTGTTTCATCGTCAATAAGAAGATCATAGGGATACAGTAAACCTGATGTGAAGCATCGGACTCTATAACTAGTGCCACAGGAATGGTTCAAAACATAGACAGTCAGGAGAGTCAGTCTTCTTGTATTTAAGTCGGTATTGTGCCTTTTGTATTTAGTTCCGATGCAATTTCTGTGTTTCATCGTCAATAAGAAGGTCCACGGGAGACAGTAAACCTGTAGTGATGCATCGCAATCTATAACTAGTGTCACAGAAATGGTTCAAAACATAGACAGTAAAAAGAGGCAGCCTTCTTGTACTTAAGTCGGCATTGTGCCTTTTCAATTTAATTCCGATGCAATCTCTGTGTTTCATCGTCAATTATAAGGTCTAAGGTATACAGTAAACCTGAAGTGAAGCATCGGAATCTATAACTAGTGACACAGGAATGGTTCAAACATAGTCAGTAAGAAGAGTCAGTCTTCTTGTACTTAAGTCGGCATTGTGCCTTTTGTATTTAATTCCGATGCAATTTCTGTGTTTCATCGTCAATAAGAAGGTCCAAGGGATACAGTAAACCTGGAGTGAAGCACCGGAATCTATAACTAGTGTCACAGGAATGGTTCAAAGCATAGACAATCAGAAGAGTCAGTCTTCTTGTACTTAAGTCGGCATTGTGCGTTTTGTATTTACTTCCGAAGCAATTTCTGTGTTTCAACATCAATAAGAAGGTCAGAGGGATACAGTAAACCTGAAGTGAAGCATCGGAATCTATAACTAGTGTCACAGGAATGGTTCAAATCATAGTCAGTAAGAAGAGTCAGCCTTTTTGTACTTAAGTCGGCATTGTGCCTCTTGTGTTTAATTCCGATGCAATTTCTGTGTTTCATCGTCAATAAGAAGATCAGAGGGATACAGTAAACCTGAAGTGAAGCATCGGATTCTATAACTAGTGTCACAGAAATGGTTCAAAACATAGACAGTAAGAAGGGTCAGTCTTCTTGTACTTAAGTCGGCATTGTGCCTTTTCTATTTAATTCCGATGCAATTTCTTTGTTTCATCGTCAATTAGAAAGTCCAAGGTATACAGTATACCAGAAGTGAAGCATCGGAATCTATAACTAGTGACACAGGAATGGTTCAAAACATAGTCAGTAAGAAGAGTCAGTCTTCTTGTACTTAAGTCGGCATTGTGAATTTTGTATTTAATTCCGATGCAATTTCTGTGTTTCATCGTCAATAAGAAGGTCAGAGGGATACAGCAAACCTGAAGTGAAGCATCGGAATCTATAACTAGTGACACAGGAATGGTTCAAACATAGTCAGTAAGAAGAGTCAGTCTTCTTGTACTTAAGTCGGCATTGTGCCTTTTGTATTTAATTCCGATGCAATTTCTGTGTTTCATCGTCAATAAGAAGGTCCAAGGGATACAGTAAACCTGGAGTGAAGCACCGGAATCTATAACTAGTGTCACAGGAATGGTTGAAAAACATAGTCAGTAAGAAGCGTCAGTCTTCTTGTACTTAAGTCGGGATTGTGCCTTTTCTATTTAATTCTGATGCAATTTCTGTGTTTCATCGTCAATAAGAAGGTCCAAGGGAAACAGTAAACCTGGAGTGAAGCACCGGAATCTATAACTAGTGTCACAGGAATGGTTCAAAACATTGACAGTAGGAAGAGTCCGTCCTCTTGTACTTAAGTCGGCATTGTGCCTTTTCTATTTAATTCCGATGCAATTTCTGTGTTTCATCGTCAATAAGGAGGTCCAAGGGATACAGTAAACCTGGAGCGAAGCATCGGAATCTATAACTAGTGTCACAGGAATGGTTCAAAACATAGACAGTCAGAAGAGTCAGTCTTCTTGTCCTTAAGTCGGCATTGTGCCTTTTGTATTTCATTCCGATGCAATTTCTGTTTTTCATCGTCAATAAGAAGGTCCAAGGGATACAGTAAACCTGTGGTGAAGCATCGGAATCTATGACTAGTGTCACCGGAATGGTTCAAAACATAGTCAGTAGGAAGAGTCAGTACTCTTGTACTTAAGTCGGCAATGTGCCTTTTCTATTTAATTCCGATGCAATTTCTGTGTTTCATCGTCAATAAGAAGGTCCAAGGGATACAGTAAACCTGGAGTGAAGCATCGGAATCTATAACTAGTGTCAATGGAATGGTTCAAAGCATAGACAGTAAGAAGAGTCAGTCTTCTTGTACTGAAGACCGCATTGTGCCTTTTGTATTTAATTCCGATGCAATTTCTGTGTTTCATCGTCAATAAGAAGGTCAGAGGGATACAGCAAACCTGAAGTGAAGCATCGCAATCTATAACCAGTGTCACAGGAATGGTTCAAAACATAGTCTGTAAGAAGAGTCAGTCTTCTTGTACTTAAGTCTGCATTGTGCCTTTTGTATTTAATTCCGATGCAATTTCTCTGTTTGATCATCAATAAGAAGGTCAGAGGGACACAGTAAACCTGAAGTGAAGCATCGGAATCAATAGCTAGTGCCACACGAATGTTTCAAATTATTGTCAGTAAGAAGAGTTAGTCTTATTGTCCTTAAGTCGGCATTGTGCCTTTTGTATTTGATTCCGATGCAATTTCTGTGTTTCATCGTCAATAAGAAGGTAAGAGCGATAATGTAAACCTGAAGAGAAGCATCGGAATCTATAACTAGTGTCACAGGAATGGTTCGAAACATAGACAGTAGGAAGAGTCAGTCTTCTTGTACTTAAGTCGACGTTCTGCCTTTTGTATTTAATTCCGATGCAAATTCTGTGTTTCATCGTCAATAAGAAGGTCAGAGGGATACAGCAAACCTGAAGTGAAGCATCGCAATCTATAACCAGTGTCACAGGAATGGTTCAAAACATAGTCTGTAAGGAGAGTCAGTCTTCTTGTACTTAAGTCTGCATTGTGCCTTTTGTATTTAATTCCGATGCAATTTCTCTGTTTGATCATCAATAAGAAGGTCAGAGGGTTACAGTAAACCTGAAGTGAAGCATCGAAATCTATAACTAGGTTCTCAGGAATGGTTCAAAACATAGACAGTAAGAAGGATCAGTCCTCTTGTACTTAAGTCGGCATTGTGCCTTTTGTATTCAAATCCGATGCAATTTCTGTGTTTCATCGTCAATAAGAAAGTCCAAGGGATACAGTAAACCTGGAGTGAAGCATCAGAATCTATAACTAGTGTCACAGGAATGGTTCAAAACATAGACAGTAGGAAGAGTCAGTCTTCTTGTACTTAGGTCGGCATTGTGCCTTTTGTATTTAATTCCGATTCAAATTCTGTGTTTCATCGTCAATAAGAAGGTCATAGGATTACAGTAAACCTGAAGTGAAGCGTCGGAATCTATAACTAGTGTCACAGGAATGGTTGAAAACATAGACAGTATGAAGGATCAGTCCTCTTGTACTTAAGTCGACATTGTGCCTTTTGTATTTAATTCCGATGCAATTTCTGTGTTTAATCGTCAATAAGAAGATCAGAGGGATACAGTAAACCTGAAGTAAAGCATCGGAATCTATAACTAGTATCACAGGAATAGTTCAAATCATAGAGAGTAAGAAAAGTCAGTCGTCTTGTACATAAGTCGGCATTGTGCCTTTTCTATTTAATTCCATTGGAATTTCTGTGTTTCATCGTCAATAAGAAGGTCAGAGGGATACAGTGAACCAGAAGTGAAGCATCCGAATCCATAACTAGTGTAACAGGAATGGTTCAAACATAGTCAGTAAGAAGAGTCAGTCTTCTTGTACTTAAGTCGGCATTGTGCCTTTTGTATTTAATTCCGATGCAATTTCTGTGTTTCATCGTCAATAAGAAGGACAGAGGGACACAGTAAACCTGAAGTGAAGCATCGGAATCTATAACTAGTGTCACAGGAATGGTTCAAAAACATAGTCAGTAAGAAGCGTCAGTCTTCTTGTACTTAAGTCGACATTGTGCCTTTTGTATTTAATTCCGATGCAATTTCTGTGTTTCATCGTCAATAAGAAGGTCCAAGGGATACAGTAAACCTGAAGTGTAGCATCGAAATCTATAACTAGTGTCACAGGAATGGTTCAAAACATAGACCGTAGGAAGAGTCAGTCTTCTTGTACTTAAGTCGATATTGTGCCTTTTGTATTTAATTCGGATGCAATTTCTGTGTTTCATCGTCTATAGGAAGGTCAGAGGGATACAGTAAACCTGAAGTGAAGCATCGGAATCTATAACTAGTGTCACAGGAATGGTTCAAAAACATAGTCAGTAAGAAGCGTCAGTCTTCTTGTACTTAAGTCGGCATTGTGCCTTTTCTATTTAATTCCGATGCAATTTCTGTGTTTCATCGTCAATAAGAAGGTCCAAGGGAAACAGTAAACCTGGAGTGAAGCACCGGAATCTATAACTAGTGTGACAGGAATGGTTCAAAACATTGACTGTAGGAAGAGTCAGTCCTCTTGTACTTAAATCGGCATTGTGCCTTTTGTATTTAATTCCGATGATATTTCTGTGTTTCATCGTCAATAAGAAGGTCCAAGGGATACAGTAAACCTGGAGTGAAGCATCGGAATCTATAACTAGTGTCACGGGAATGGTTCAAAACATAGACAGTAAGAAGAGTTAGTCTTCTTGTACTTAAGTCGGCATTGTGCCTGTTCCATTTAATTCCGATGCAATTTCTGTGTTTCATCGTCAATAAGAAGGTAAGAGGGATAATGTAAACCTGAAGTGAAGCATCGGAATCTATAACTAGTGTCACAGGAATGGTTCAAAGCATAGACAGTCGGAAGAGTCAAACTTCTTGTACTTAAGTCGGCATTGTGCGTTTTGTATTTAATTCCGATGCAATTTCTGTGTTTCAACATCAATAAGAAGGTCAGAGGGATACAGTAAACCTGAAGTGAAGCATCGGAATCTATAACTAGTGTCACAGGAATGGTTGAAAACATAGACAGTATGAGGATCAGTCCTCTTGTACTTAAGTCGGCATTGTGGCTTTTGTATTTAATTCCGATGCAATTTCTGTGCTTAATCGTCAATAAGAAGATCTGAGGGATACAGTAAACCTGAAGTAAAGCATCGGAATCTATAACTAGTATCACAGTAATAGTTCAAATCATAGACAGTAAGAAAAGTCAGTCGTCTTGTACATAAGTCGGCTTTGTGCCTTTTCTATTTAATTCCGATGCAATTTCTGTGTTTCATCGTCAATAAGAAGGTCAGAGGGATACAGTGAACCAGAAGTGAAGCATCCGAATCTATAACTAGTGTCACAGGAATGGTTCAAACATAGTCAGTAAAAAGAGTCAGTCTTCTTGTACTTAAGTCAGCATTGTGCCTTTTGTATTTAATCCCGATGCAATTTCTGTGTTTCATCGTCAATAAGAAGGTCATAGGGATACAGTAAACTTGATGTGAGGCATCGGAATCTATAACTAGTGCCTCAGGAATGGTTCAAAACATAGACGGTCAGAAGTGTCAGTCTTCTTGTACTTAAGTCGGTATTGTGCCTTTTGTATTTAATTCCGATGCAATTTCTGTGTTTCATCGTCAATAAGAAGGTCCAAGGGAGACAGTAAACCTGAAGTGATGCATCGCAGTCTATAACTAGTGTCACAGAAATGGTTCAAATCATAGACAGTAAAAAGAGGCAGCCTTCTTGTACTTAAGTCGGCATTGTGCCTTTTCTATTTAATTCCGATGCAATCTCTGTGTTTCATCGTCAATTATAAGGTCCAAGGTATACAGTAAACCTGAAGTGAAGCATCGGAATCTATACTAGTGACACAGGAATGGTTCAAACATAGTCAGTAAGAAGAGTCAGTCTTCTTGTTCTTAAGTCGGCATTGTGCCTTTTGTATTTAATTCCAATGCAATTTCTGTGTATCATCGTCAATAAGAAGGTTTAAGGGATACAGTAAACCTGAAGTGAAGCATCGGAATCTATAACTAGTGTCACGAGAATGGTTCAAAACATAGTCAGTAGGAAGAGTCAGTCTTCTTGTACTTAAGTCGGCATTGTGCCTTTTGTATTTAATTCCGATGCAATTTCTGTGTTTCATCGTCAATAAGAAGGTCAGAGGGATACAGTAAACCTGAAGTGTAGCACCGAAATCTATAACTAGTGTCACAGGAATGGTTCAAAACATAGACAGTAGGAAGAGTCAGTCTTCTTATACTTAAGTCGATATTGTGCCTTTTGTATTTAATTCGGATGCAATTTCTGTGTTTCATCGTCTATAGGAAGGTCAGAGGGATACAGTAAACCTGAAGTGAAGCATCGGAATCTATAACTAGTATCACAGGAATAGTTCAAATCATAGACAGTAAGAAAAGTCATTCGTCTTGTACATAAGTCGGCATTGTGCCTTTTCTATTTAATTCCGATGCAATCTCTGTGTTTCATCGTCAATTATAAGGTCCAAGGTATACAGTAAACCTGAAGTGAAGCATCGGAATCTATAACTAGTGACACAGGAATGGTTCAAACATAGTCAGTAAGAAGAGTCAGTCTTCTTGTACTTAAGTCGGTATTGTGCCTTTTGTATTTAATTCCGACGCAATTTCTGTGTTTCATCGTCAATAAGAAGGTCCAAGGGATACAGTAAACCTGAAGTGAAGCATCGGAATCTATAACTAGTGTCACAGGAATGGTTTAAAAACATAGTCAGTAAGAAGCGTCAGTCTTCTTGTACTTAAGTCGACATTGTGCCTTTTGTATTTAATTCCGATGCAATTTCTGTGTATCATCGTCAATAAGAAGGTTTAAGGGATACAGTAAACCTGAAGTGAAGCATCGGAATCTATAACTAGTGTCACGAGAATGGTTCAAAACATAGTCAGTAAGAAGAGTCAGTCTTCTTGTACTTAAGTCGGCATTGTGCCTTTTGTATTCAATTCCGATGCAATTTCTGTGTTTCATCGTCAATAAGAAGGTCAGAGGGATACAGTAAACCTGAAGTGTAGCATCGAAATCTATAACTAGTGTCACAGGAATGGTTCAAAACATAGACAGTAGGAAGAGTCAGTCTTCTTGTACTTAAGTCGATATTGTGCCTTTTGTATTTAATTCGGATGCAATTTCTGTGTTTCATCGTCTATAGGAAGGTCAGAGGGATACAGTAAACCTGAAGTGAAGCATCGGAAACTATTACTAGTGTCACAGGAATGGTTCAAACATAAACAGTAAGAAGAGTCAGTCTTCTTGTACTTAAGTCGGCATTGTGCCTTTTCTATTTCATTCCGATGCAATATCTGTGTTTCATCGTCAATAACAAGGTCCAAGGGATACAGTAAACCTGAAGTGAAGCATCGGAATCTATAACTAGTGTCACAGGAATGGTTCAAAATCATAGTCAGTAAGAAGCGTCAGTCTTCTTGTACTTAAGTCGACATTGTGCCTTTTGTATTTAATTCCGATGCAATTTCTGTGTTTCATCGTCAATAAGAAGGTCCAAGGGATACAGTAAACCTGAAGTGTAGCATCGAAATCTATAACTAGTGTCACAGGAATGGTTCAAAACATAGACAGTAGGAAGAGTCATTCTTCTTGTACTTAAGTCGGCGTTGTGCCTTTTGTATTTAATTCCGATGTAATTTCTGTGTATCATCGTCAATAAGAAGGTTTAAGGGATACAGTAAACCTGAAGTGAAGCATCGGAATCTATAACTAGTGTCACGAGAATGGTTCAAAACATAGTCAGTAAGAAGAGTCAGTCTTCTTGTACTTAAGTCGGCATTGTGCCTCTTGTATTTAATTCCGATGCAATATCTGTGTTTCATCGTCAATAAGAAGGTCAGAGGGATACAGTAAACCTGAAGTGTAGCATCGAAATCTATAACTAGTGTCACAGGAATGGTTCAAAACATAGACAGTAGGAAGAGTCAGTCTTCTTGTACTTAAGTCGATATTGTGCCTTTTGTATTTAATTCGGATGCAATTTCTGTGTTTCATCGTCTATAGGAAGGTCAGTGGGATACAGTAAACCTAAAGTGAAGCATCGGAAACTATTACTAGTGTCACAGGAATGGTTCAAACATAAACAGTAAGAAGAGTCAGTCTTCTTGTACTTAAGTCGGCATTGTGCCTTTTCTATTTCATTCCGATGCAATATCTGTGTTTCATCGTCAATAACAAGGTCCAAGGGATACAGTACACCTGAAGTGAAGCATCGGAATCTATAACTAGTGTCACAGGAATGGTTCAAAATCATAGTCAGTAAGAAGCGTCAGTCTTCTTGTACTTAAGTCGACATTGTGCCTTTTGTATTTAATTCCGATGCAATTTCTGTGTTTCATCGTCAATAAGAAGGTCCAAGGGATACAGTAAACCTGAAGTGTAGCATCGAAATCTATAACTAGTGTCACAGGAATGGTTCAAAACATAGACAGTAGGAAGAGTCAGTCTTCTTGTACTTAAGTCGATATTGTGCCTTTTGTATTTAATTCGGATGCAATTTCTGTGTTTCATCGTCTATAGGAAGGTAGAGGGATACAGTAAACCTGAAGTGAAGCATCGGAATCTATAACTAGTGTCACAGGAATGGTTCAAACATAAACAGTAAGAAGAGTCAGTCTTCTTGTACTTAAGTCGGCATTGGGCCTTTTCTATTTCATTCCGATGCAATATGTGTGTTTCATCGTCAATAAGAAGGTCCAAGGGATACAGTAAATCTGAAGTGAAGCATCGGAATCTATAACTAGCTTCACAGGAATGGTTCAAAAACATAGTCAGTAAGAAGCGTCTGTCTTCTTGTACTTAAGTCGGCATTGTGGCTTTTCTATTTAATTCTGATGCAATTTCTGTGTTTCATCGTCAATAAGAAGGTCCAAGGGAAACAGTAAACCTGGAGTGAAGCACCGGAATCTATAACTAGTGTGACAGGAATGGTTCAAAACATTGTTTGTAGGAAGAGTCAGTCCTCTTGTACTTAAGTCGGCATTGTGCCTTTTGTATTTAATTCCGATGATATTTCTGTGTTTCATCATCAATAAGATGGTCCAAGGGATACAGTAAACTTGGAGTGAAGCATCGGAATCTATAACTAGTGTCACAGGAATGGTTCAAAACATAGACAGTAAGAAGAGTTAGTCTTCTTGTACTTAAGTCGGCATTGTGCCTGTTCCATTTAATTCCGATGCAATTTCTGTGTTTCATCGTCAATAAGAAGGTAAGAGGGATAATGTAAACCTGAAGTGCAGCATCGGAATCTATTACTAGTGTCACAGGAATGGTTCAAAGCATAGACAGTAAGAAGAGTCAGTCTTCTTGTACTTAAGTCTGCATTGTGCCTTTTGTATTTAATTTCGATGCAATTTCTGTGTTTCATCGTCAATACGAAGGTCAGTGGGATACAGTAAACCTGAAGTGGAGCATTGGAATCTATAGCTAATGTCACAGGAATGGTTCAAAACATAGTCAGTCAGAAGAGTCAGTCTATTTGTACTTAAGTCGGCATTGTGCCTTTTGTGTTTAATTCCGATGCAATTTCTGTGTTTCATCGTCAATAAGAAGGTCCAAGGGATACAGTAAGCCTGAAGTGAAGCATCGGAATCTATAACTAGTGTCACAGGAATGGTTCAAAACATAGACAGTAAGAAGAGTCAGTCTTCTTGTACTTAAGTCGGCATTGTGCCTTTTTTATTTAATTTCGATGCAATTTCTGTGTTTCGTCGTCAATAAGAAGGTCAGAGGAATACAGTAAACCTGAAGTGAAGCATCAGAATCTATTACTAGTGTCACAGGAATGGTTCAAAACATAGACGGTAAGAAGAGTCAGTCTTCTTGTACTTAAGTCGGTATTGTGCCTCTTGTATTTAATTCCGATGCAATTTCTGTGTTTCATCGTCAATAAGAAGGTCCAAGGGAGACAGTAAACCTGAAGTGGAGCATCGGAATCTGTAACTAGTGTCACAGAAATGGTTCAAAACATAGAGAGTAAGAACAGTCAGTCTTCTTGTACTTAAGTCGTCATTGTGCCTTTTCTATTTAATTCCGATGCAAGTTCTGTGTTTCATCGTCAAGTACAAAGTCCAAGGTATACAGTAAACCTGAAGTGAGGCAACGGAATCTATAACTAGTGTCACTGGAATGGTTCAAAATATAGTCAGTAAGAAGAATCAGTCTTCTTGTAATTAAGTCGGTATTGTGCCTTTTGTATTTAATTCCGATGCAATTACTGTGTTTCATCGTCAATAAGAACGCCCAAGGGATACAGTAAACCTGGAGTGAAGAATCGGAATGTGTAACTACTGTCACAGGAATGGTTCAAAGCATAGACAGTAAGAAGAGTCAGTCTTCTTTTACTTAAGTCGGCATTGTGCCTTTTGTATTTAATTCCGATGCAATTTCTGTGTTTCATCGTCGATAAGAAGGTCCAAGGAATACAGTAAACCTGAAGTGAAGCATCGGAATCTATAACTAGTGTCACAGGAATGGTTCAAAACAGAGACAGTAAGAAGGATCAGTCCTCTTGTACTTAGTCGTCATTGTGCCTTTTGTATTTAATTCCGATGCAATTTCTGTGTTTCATCGTCAATAAGAAGATCAGAGGGATACAGTAAACCTGAAGTGAAGCATCGGAATCTATAACTAGTGTCACAGGAATGGTTCAAAATATAGACAGTAAGAAAAGTCAGTCGTCTTGTACTTAAGTCGGCATTGTGCCTTTACTATTTTATTCCGATGCAATTTCTGTGTTTCATCGTCAATAAGAAGATCAGATGGATACAGTAAACCTGAAGTGAAGCATCGGAATCTATAACTAGTGTCACAGGAATGGTTCAAAACATAGACAGTAAGAAGAGTCAGTCTTCTTGTACTTAGGTCGGTATTGTGCCTTTTGTATTTAATTCCGATTCAATTTCTGTGTTTCATCGTCAATAAGAAGGTCCAAGGGAGACAGTAAACCTGAAGTGAAGCATCGGAATCTATAACTAGTGTCACAGAAATGGTTCAAAACATAGACAGTAAGAAGAGTCAGTCTTCTTGTACTTAAGTCGGCATTGTGCCTTTTCTATTCAATTCCGATGCAATTTCTGTGTTTCATCGTCAATTAGAAAGTCGAAGGTATACAGTAAACCTGAAGTGAAGCATCGGAATCTATAACTAGTTTCACAGGAATGGTTCAAAACATAGACACTAGGAAGAGTCAGTCCTCTTGTACTTAAGTCGGCATTGTGCCTTTTCTATTTAATTCCGATGCAATTTCTGTGTTTCATCGTCAATAAGAAGGTCCAAGGGATACAGTAAACCTGGAGTGAAGCATCGGAATCTATAACTAGTGTCACAGGAATGGTACATAACATAGACAGTAGGAAGAGTCAATCTTCTTGTACTTAAGTCGGTTTTGTGCCTGTTCCATTTAATTCCGATGCAATTTCTGTGTTTCATCGTCAATAAGAAGGTCAGAGGGATAATGTAAACCTGAAGTGAAGCATCGGAATCTATAACTAGTGTCACAAGAATGGTTCAAAACATAGTCAGTAAGAAGAGTCAGTCTTCTTGTCCTTAAGTCGGCATTGTGCCTTTTGTATTTAATTCCGATGCAATTTCTGTTTTTCATCGTCAATAAGAAGCTCCAAGGGATACAGTAAACCTGGAGTGAAGCATCGGAATCTATAACTAGTGTCAATGGAATGGTTCAAAACATAGAAAGTAAGAAGAGTCAGACTTCTTGTACTTATGTCGGCATTGTGCCTTTTGTATCTAATTCCGATGCAATTTCTGTGTTTCATCGTCAATAATTAGGTCAGAGGGATACAGTAAACCTGAAGTGAAGCATCGGAATCTATAGCTAGTGTCACAGGAATGGTTCAAAACATTGTCAGTAAGAAGAGTTAGTCTGCTTGTCCTTATGGCGGCATTTTGCCTTTTGTATTTAATTCCGATGCAATTTCTGTGTTTCATCGTCAATAAGAATGTCAGAGGGATACAGTAAACCTGAAGTGAAGCATCGGACTCTATAACTAGTGTCACAGGAATGGTTCAAAACATAGACAGTAGGAAGAGTAAGTCTTCTTGTACTTAAGTCGGCATTGTGCCTTTTGTATTTAATTCCGTTGCAAATTCTGTGTTTCATCTTCAATAAGAAGGTCAGAGGGATACAGCAAACCTGAAGTGAAGCATCGCAATCTATAACTAGTGTCACAGGAAAGGTTCAAAACATAGTCAGTAAGAAGAGTCAGTCATCTTGTACTCAAGTCTGCATTGTGCCTTTTGTATTTAATTCCAATGCAATTTCTGTGTTTCATCATCAATAAGAAGGTCAGAGGGATACAGTAAACCTGAAGTGAAGCATCGAAATCTATAACTAGTGTCTCAGGAATGGTTAAAAACAGAGACAGTATGAGGGATCAGTCCTCTTGTACTTAGTCGGTATTGTGCCTTTTGTATTTAATTCCGATGCAATTTCTGTGTTTCATCGTCAATAAGAAGATCAGAGGGATACAGTAAATCTGAAGTGAAGCATCGGAATCTATAACTAGTGTCACAGGAATGGTTCAAAAGATAGACAGTAAGAAAAGTCAGTCGTCTTGTACTTAAGTCGGCATTGTGCCTTTACTATTTTATTCTGATGGAATTTCAGTGTTTCATTGTCAATAAGAAGATCAGAGGGATACAGTAAACCTGAAGTGAAGCATCGGAATCTATAACTAGTGTCACAGGAATGGTTCAAAACATAGACAGTAAGAAGAGTCAGTCTTCTTGTACTTAGGTCGGTATTGTGCCTTTTGTATTTAATTCCGATGCAATTTCTGTGTTTCATCGTCAATAAGAAGGTCCCAGAGAGACAGTAAACCTGAAGTGAAGCATCGGAATCTATAACTAGTGTCACAGAAATGGTTCAAAACATAGACAGTAAGAAGAGTCAGTCTTCTTGTACTTAAGTCGGCATTGTGCCTTTTCTATTTAATTCCGATGCAATTTCTATGTTTCATCGTCAATTAGAAAGTCGAAGGTATGCAGTAAACCTGAAGTGAAGCATCGGAATCTATAACTAGTGTCACAGGAATGGTTCAAAACATAGACACTAGGAAGAGTCAGTCCTCTTGTACTTAAGTCGGCATTGTGCCTTTTCTATTTAATTCCGAAGCAATTTCTGTGTTTCATCGTCAATAAGAAGGTCCAAGGGATACAGTAAACCTGGAGTGAAGCATCGGAATCTATAACTAGTGTCACAGGAATGTTTCATAACATAGACAGTAGGAAGAGTCAGTCTTCTTGTACTGAAGTCGGTTTTGTGCCTGTTCTATTTAATTCCGATGCAATTTCTGTGTTTCATCGTCAATAAGAAGGTCAGAGGGATAATGTAAACCTGAAGTGAAGCATCGGAATCTATAACTAGAGTCACAGGAATGGTTCAAAACATAGTCAGTAAGAAGAGTCAGTCTTCTTGTCCTTAAGTCGGCATTGTGCCTTTTGTATTTAATTCCGATGCAATTGCTGTTTTTCATCGTCAATAAGAAGCTCCAAGGGATACAGTAAACCTGGAGTGAAGCATCGGAATCTATAACTAGTGTCAATGGAATGGTTCAAAACATACGCAGTAAGAAGAGTCAGTCTTCTTGTACTTATGTCGGCATTGTGCCTTTTGTATCTAATTCCGATGCAATTTCTGTGTTTCATCGTCAATAAGAAGGTCAGAGGGATACAGTAAACCTGAAGTGAAGCATCGGAATCTATAGCTAGTGTCACAGGAATGGTTCAAAACATTGTCAGTAAGAAGAGTTAGTCTTCTTGTCCTTAAGGCGGCATTGTGCCTTTTGTATTTAATTCCGATGCAATTTCTGTGTTTCATCGTCAATAAGAAGATCAGAGGGATACAGTAAACCTGAAGTGAAGCATCGGAATCTATAACTAGTGTCACAGGAATGGTTCAAAATATAGACAGTAAGAAAAGTCAGTCGTCTTGTACTTAAGTCGGCATTGTGCCTTTACTATTTTATTCCGATGCAATTTCTGTGTTTCATCGTCAATAAGAAGATCAGATGGATACAGTAAACCTGAAGTGAAGCATCGGAATCTATAACTAGTGTCACAGGAATGGTTCAAAACATAGACAGTAAGAAGAGTCAGTCTTCTTGTACTTAGGTCGGTATTGTGCCTTTTGTATTTAATTCCGATTCAATTTCTGTGTTTCATCGTCAATAAGAAGGTCCAAGGGAGACAGTAAACCTGAAGTGAAGCATCGGAATCTATAACTAGTGTCACAGAAATGGTTCAAAACATAGACAGTAAGAAGAGTCAGTCTTCTTGTACTTAAGTCGGCATTGTGCCTTTTCTATTCAATTCCGATGCAATTTCTGTGTTTCATCGTCAATTAGAAAGTCGAAGGTATACAGTAAACCTGAAGTGAAGCATCGGAATCTATAACTAGTTTCACAGGAATGGTTCAAAACATAGACACTAGGAAGAGTCAGTCCTCTTGTACTTAAGTCGGCATTGTGCCTTTTCTATTTAATTCCGATGCAATTTCTGTGTTTCATCGTCAATAAGAAGGTCCAAGGGATACAGTAAACCTGGAGTGAAGCATCGGAATCTATAACTAGTGTCACAGGAATGGTACATAACATAGACAGTAGGAAGAGTCAATCTTCTTGTACTTAAGTCGGTTTTGTGCCTGTTCCATTTAATTCCGATGCAATTTCTGTGTTTCATCGTCAATAAGAAGGTCAGAGGGATAATGTAAACCTGAAGTGAAGCATCGGAATCTATAACTAGTGTCACAAGAATGGTTCAAAACATAGTCAGTAAGAAGAGTCAGTCTTCTTGTCCTTAAGTCGGCATTGTGCCTTTTGTATTTAATTCCGATGCAATTTCTGTTTTTCATCGTCAATAAGAAGCTCCAAGGGATACAGTAAACCTGGAGTGAAGCATCGGAATCTATAACTAGTGTCAATGGAATGGTTCAAAACATAGAAAGTAAGAAGAGTCAGACTTCTTGTACTTATGTCGGCATTGTGCCTTTTGTATCTAATTCCGATGCAATTTCTGTGTTTCATCGTCAATAATTAGGTCAGAGGGATACAGTAAACCTGAAGTGAAGCATCGGAATCTATAGCTAGTGTCACAGGAATGGTTCAAAACATTGTCAGTAAGAAGAGTTAGTCTGCTTGTCCTTATGGCGGCATTTTGCGTTTTGTATTTAATTCCGATGCAATTTCTGTGTTTCATCGTCAATAAGAATGTCAGAGGGATACAGTAAACCTGAAGTGAAGCATCGGACTCTATAACTAGTGTCACAGGAATGGTTCAAAACATAGAGAGTAAGAAAAGTCAGTCGTCTTGTACTTTAGTCGGCATTGTGCCTTTTCTATTTAATTCCGATGCAATTCCTGTGTTTCATCTTCAATATGAAGGTCAGAGGGATACAGTAAACCAAAATTGAAGCATCCGAATCCATAAGTAGTGTCACAGGAATGGTTCAAAACATAGTCAGTAAAAAGAGTCAGTCTTCTTGTCCTTAAGTCGTCATTATGCCTTTTGTATTTAATTCCGATGCAATTTCTGTGTTTCATCGTCAATAAGAAGATCAGAGGGATACAGTAATCCTGAAGTGAAGCATCGGAATCTATAACTAGTGTCACAGGAATGGTTCAAAACATAGACAGTAAGAAGAGTCAGTCTTCTTGTACTTAAGTCGGTATTGTGACTTTTGTATTTAATTCCGATGCAATTTCTGTGTTTCATCGTCAATAAGAAGGTCCAAGGGAGACAGTAAACCTGAAGTGAAGCATCGGAATCTATAACTAGTGTCACAGAAATGGTTCAAATCATAGACAGTGAGAAGAGTCAGTCTTCTTGTACTTAAGTCGGCATTGTGCCTTTTCTATTTTATTCCGATGCAATTTCTGTGATTCATCGTCTATTAGATAGTCCAAGGTATACTTTAAACCTGAAGTGAAGCATCGGAATCTATAACTAGTGACACAGGAATGGTTCAAAGCATAGTCAGTAAGAAGAGTCAGTCTTCTTGTACTTAAGTCGGCATTGTGCCTTTTGTCTTTAATTCCGATGCAATTTCTGTGTTTCATCGTCAATAAGAAGGTTTATGGGATACAGTAAACCTGAGGTGATGCATCGGAATCTATAACTAGTGTCACGAGATTGGTTCAAAACATAGTCAGTAAGAAGAGTCAGTTTTCTTGTACTTAAGTCGGCATTGTGCGTTTTGTATTTAATTCCGATGCAATTTCTGTGTTTCATCGTCAATAAGAAGGTCAGAGAGATACAGGAAACCTGAAGTGAAGCATCGGAATCTATAACTAGTGTCACAGGAATGGTTCAAATCATAGACAGTAGGAAGAGTCAGTCTTCTTGTACTTAAGTCGTCATTGTGCCTTTTGTATTTAATTCCGATGCAAATTCTGTGTTTCATCGTCAATAAGAAGGTCAGAGGGATACAGCAAAGCTGAAGTGAAGCATCGGAATCTATAACTAGTGTCACAGGAATGGTTCAAAACATAGACAGTAAGAAGAGTCAGTCTTCTTGTACTTAAGTCGGTATTGTGACTTTTGTATTTAATTCCGATGCAATTTCTGTGTTTCATCGTCAATAAGAAGGTCCAAGGGAGACAGTAAACCTGAAGTGAAGCATCGGAATCTATAACTAGTGTCATAGAAATGGTCCAAATCATAGACAGTGAGAAGAGTCAGTCTTCTTGTACTTAAGTCGGCATTGTGCCTTTTCTATTTTATTCCGATGCAATTTCTGTGTTTCATCGTCTATTAGAAAGTCCAAGGTATACTGTAAACCTGAAGTGAAGCATCGGAATCTATAACTAGTGACACAGGAATGGTTCAAAACATAGTCAGTAAGAAGAGTCAGTCTTCTTGTACTTAAGTCGGCATTGTGCCTTTTGTATTTAATTCCGATGCAATTTCTGTGTTTCATCGTCAATAAGAAGGTTTAAGGGATACAGTAAACCTGAAGTGAAGCATCGGAATCTATAACTAGTGTCACGAGAATGGTTCAAAACATAGTCAGTAAGAAGAGTCAGTCTTCTTGTACTTAAGTCGGCATTGTGCGTTTTGTATTTAATTCCGATGCAATTTCTGTGTTTCATCGTCAATAAGAAGGTCAGAGGGATACAGTAAACCTGAAGTGAAGCATTGGAATCTATAACTAGTGTCACAGGAATGGTTCAAAACATAGACAGTATGAAGAGTCAGTCTTCTTGTACTTAAGTCGGCATTGTGCCTTTTGTATTTAATTCCGATGCAATTTCTGTGTTTCATCGTCTATAGGAAGGTCAGAGGGATACAGTAAACCTGAAGTGATGCATCGGAATCTATAACTAGTGTCACGAGAATGGTTCAAAACATAGTCAGTAAGAAGAGTCAGTCTTCTTGAACTTAAGTCGGCATTGTGCCTTTTGAATTTAATTCCGATGCAATTTCTGTGTTTCATCGTCAATAAGAAGGTCAGAGGGACACAGTAAACCTGAAGTGAAGCATTGGAATCTATAACTAGTGCCACAGGAATGGTTCAAAACATAGACAGTATGAAGATTCAGTCTTCTTGTACTTAAGTCGGCATTGTGCCTTTTGTATTTAATTCCGATGCAATATCTGAGTTTCATCGTCAATAAGAAGGTCCAAGGGATACAGTAAACCTGAAGTGAAGCATCGGAATCTATAACTAGTGTCACAGGAATGGTTCAAATCATAGTCAGTAAGAAGCGTCAGTCTTCTTGTACTTAAGTCGGCATTGTGCCTTTTCTATTTAACTTTGATGCAATTTCTGTGTTTCATCGTCAATAAGAAGGTCCAAGGGAAACAGTAAACCTGGAGTGAAGCACCGGAATTTATAACTAGTGTCATAGGAATGGTTCAAAACATAGACAGTAGGAACAGTCCGTCCTCTTGTACTTAAGTCGGCATTGTGTCTTATCTATTTAATTCCGATGCAATAACTGTGTTTCATCGTCAATAAGAAGGTCCAAGGGATACAGTAAACCTGGAGTGAAGCATCGGAATCAGTAACTAGTGACACAGGAATGGTTCAAACATAGTCAGTAAGAAGAGTCAGTCTTCTTTACTTAAGTCGGCATTGTGCATTTTGTATTTAATTCCGATGCAATTTCTGTGTTTCATCGTCTATTAGATAGTCCAAGGTATACTGTGAACCTGAAGTGAAGCATCGGAATCTATAACTAGTGACACAGGAATGGTTCAAAACATAGTCAGTAAGAAGAGTCAGTCTTCTTGTACTTAAGTCGGCATTGTGCCTTTTGTATTTAATTCCGATGCAATTTCTGTGTTTCATCGTCAATAAGAAGGTTTAAGGGATACAGTAAACCTGAAGTGATGCATCGGAATCTATAACTAGTGTCACGAGAATGGTTCAAAGCATAGTCAGTAAGAAGAGTCAGTCTTCTTGTACTTAAGTCGGCATTGTGCGTTTTGTATTTAATTCCGATGCAATTTCTGTGTTTCATCGTCAATAAGAAGGTCAGAGGGATACAGTAAACCTGAAGTGAAGCATCGGAATCTATAACTAGTGTCACAGGAATAGTTCAAATCATAGTCAGTAAGAAGCGTCAGTCTTCTTGTACTTAAGTCGGCATTGTGCCTTTTCTATTTAACTTTGATGCAATTTCTGTGTTTCATCGTCAATAAGAAGGTCCAAGGGAAACAGTAAACCTGGAGTGAAGCACCGGAATTTATAACTAGTGTCATAGGAATGGTTCAAAACATATACAGTAGGAACAGTCCGTCCTCTTGTACTTAAGTCGGCATTGTGCCTTTTCTATTTAATTCCGATGCAATATCTGTGTTTCATCGTCAATAAGAAGGTCCAAGGGTTACAGTAAACCTGGAGTGAAGCATCGGAATCTATAACTAGTGTCACCGGAATGGTTCAAAACATGGACAGTAAGAAGAGTCAGTCTTCTTGTACTTAAGTCGGCATTGTGCCTGTTCTATTTAATTCCGATGCCATTTCTGTGATTCATCGTCAATACGAAGGTCAGAGGGATACAGTAAACCTGGTGTGAAGCATCGGAATCTATAGCTAGTGTTACAGGAATAGTTCAGAACATTGTCAGTAAGAAGAGTCAGTCTTCTTGTCCATAAGTCGGCATTGTGCCTTTTGTATTTAATTCCGATTCAATTTCTGTGTTTCATCGTCAAGAAGAAGGTCAGAGGGATACAGTAAACCTGAAGTGAAGCATCGGAATCTATAGCTAGTGTCACAGGAATGGTTCAGATCATTGTCAGTAAGAAGAGTCAGTCTTCTTGTCCATAAGTCGGCATTGTGCCTTTGGTATTTAATTCCGATGCAAATTCTGTGTTTCATCGTCAATACGAAGGTCCAAGGGAAACAGTAAACCTGGAGTGAACCACCGGAATCTATAACTAGTGTCACAGGAATGGTTGAAAAACATAGTCAGTAAGAAGCGTCAGTCTTCTTGTACTTAAGTCGGCATTGTGCCTTTTCTATTTAACTTTGATGCAATTTCTGTGTTTCATCGTCAATAAGAAGGTCCAAGGGATACAGTAAACCTGGAGTGAAGCATCGGAATCAGTAACTAGTGACACAGGAATGGTTCAAACATAGTCAGTAAGAAGAGTCAGTCTTCTTGTACTTAAGTCGGCATTGTGCATTTTGTATTTAATTCCGATGCAATATCTGTGGTTCATCGTCAATAAGAAGGTCCAAGGGAAACAGTAAACCTGGAGTGAAGCACCGGAATCTATAACTAGTGTCACAGGAATGGTTGAAAAACATAGTCAGTAAGAAGCGTCAGTCTTCTTGTACTTAAGTCGGCATTGTGCCATTTCTATTTAATTCCGATGCAATTTCTGTGTTTCATCGTCAATAAGAAGGTCCAAGGGATACAGTAAACCTGGTGTGAAGCATCGGAATCTATAGCTAGTGTTACAGGAATGGTTCAGAACATTGTCAGTAAGAAGAATCAGTCTTCTTGTCCATAAGTCGGCATTGTGCCTTGGTATTTAATTCGGATGCAAATTCTGTGTTTCATCGTCAATAAGAAGGTCCAAGGGATACAGTAAACCTGGAGTGAAGCATCGGAATCAGTAACTAGTGACACAGGAATGGTTCAAACATAGTCAGTAAGAAGAGTCAGTCTTCTTGTACTTAAGTCGGCATTGTGCCTTTTGTATTTAATTCCGATGCAATTTCTGTGTTACATCGTCAATAAGAAGGTACAAGGTATACAGTAAATCTGAAGTGAAGCATCGGAATCTATAACTAGTGTCACAAGAATGGTTCAAAACATAGTCAGTAAGAAGTGTCAGTCTTCTTGTACTTAAGTCGGCATTGTGCCTTTTGTATTTAATTCCGATGCAATTTCTGTGTTTCATCGGCAATAAGGTCAGAGGGATACAGTAAACCTTAAGTGAAGCATCGGAATCTATAACTAGTGTCACAGGAATGGTACAAAACATAGACAGTAGGAAGAGTCAGTCTTCTTGTACTTAAGTCGGCATTGTGCCTTTTGTATTTAATTCCGATGCAATTTCTGTGTTTCATCGGCAATAAGGTCAGAGGGATACAGTAAACCTGAAGTGAAGCATCAGAATCTATAACTTGTGTCACAGGAATGGTTCAAAACATAGTCAGTAAGAAGAGTCAGTCTTCTTGTACTTAAGTCGGCATTGTGCGTTTTGTATTTAATTCCGATGCAACATCTGTGTTTCATCGTCAATAAGAAGTTCAGAGGGATACAGTAAACCTGAAGTGAAGCATTGGAATCTATAACTAGTGTCACAGGAATGGTTCAAAACATAGACAGTATGAAGAGTCAGTCTTCTTGTACTTAAGTCGGCATTGTGCCTTTTGTATTTAATTCCGATGCAATTTCTGTGTTTCATCGTCAAGAAGAAGGTCAGAGGGATACAGTAAACCTGAAGTGAAGCATCGGAATCTATAGCTAGTGTCACAGGAATGGTTCAGAATATTGGCAGTAAGAAGAGTCAGTCTTCTTGTCCATTAGTCGGCATTGTGCCTTTGGTATTTAATTCCGATGCAAATTCTGTGTTTCATCGTCAATAAGAAGGTCCAAGGGATACAGCAAACCTGGAGTGAAGCATCGGAATCAGTAACTAGTGACACAGGAATGGTTCAAACATAGTCAGTAAGAAGAGTCAGTCTTCTTTACTTAAGTCGGCATTGTGCATTTTGTATTTAATTCCGATGCAATTTCTGTGTTTCATCGTCAATAGGAAGGTCCAAGGGAAACAGTAAACCTGGAGTGAAGCATCGGAATCTATAACTAGTGTCACAGGAATGGTTGAAAAACATAGTCAGTAAGAAGCGACAGTCTTCTTGTACTTAAGTCGGCATTGTGCAATTTCTATTTAATTCCGATGCAATTTCTGTGTTTCATCGTCAATAAGGAGGTCCAAGGGATACAGTAAACCTGGTGTGAAGCATCGGAATCTATAGCTAGTGTTACAGGAATGGTTCAGAACATTGTCAGTAAGAAGAATCAGTCTTCTTGTCCATAAGTCGGCATTGTACCTTTGGTTTTAATTCGGATGGATTTCTGTGTTTCATCATCAATAAGAAGGTCAGAGGGATACAGTAAACCTGAAGTGAAGCATCGGAATCTATAACTAGTGTCTCAGGAATGGTTCAAAACATAGACAGTAAGAAGGATCAATCCTCTTGTACTTAGGGTGGCATTGTGCCTTTTGTATTTAATTCCGATGCAATTCCTGTGTTTCATCTTCAATATGAAGGTCAGAGGGATACAGTAAACCAAAATTGAAGCATCCGAATCCATAAGTAGTGTCACAGGAATGGTTCAAAACATAGTCAGTAAAAAGAGTCAGTCTTCTTGTCCTTAAGTCGGCATTGTGCCTTTTGTATTTAATTCCGATGCAATTTCTGTGTTTCATCGTCAATAAGAAGATCAGAGGGATACAGTAATCCTGAAGTGAAGCATCGGAATCTATAACTAGTGTCACAGGAATGGTTCAAAACATAGTCAGTAAGAAGAGTCAGTCTTCTTGTACTTAAGTCGGCATTGTGCGTTTTGTATTTAATTCCGATGCAATTTCTGTGTTTCATCGTCAATAAGAAGGTCAGAGGGATACAGTAAACCTGAAGTGAAGCATCGGATCTATAACTAGTGTCACAGGAATGGTTCAAATCATAGACAGTAGGAAGAGTCAGTCTTCTTGTACTTAAGTCGTCATTGTGCCTTTTGTATTTAATTCCGATGCAAATTCTGTGTTTCATCGTCAATAAGAAGGTCAGAGGGATACAGCAAACCTGAAGTGAAGCATCGCAATCTATAACTAGTGTCACAGGAATGGTTCAAAACATAGTCAGTAAGAAGAGTCAGTCTTCTTGTACTTAAGTCTGCATTGTGCCTTTTGTATTTACTTCCGATGGATTTCTGTGTTTCATCATCAATAAGAAGGTCAGAGGGATACAGTAAACCTGAAGTGAAGCATCGGAATCTATAACTAGTGTCTCAGGAATGGTTCAAAACATAGACAGTAAGAAGGATCAGTCCTCTTGTACTTAGGGTGGCATTGTGCCTTTTGTATTTAATTCCGATGCAATATCTGTGTTTCATCGTCAATAAGAAGATCAGAGGGATACAGTAAACCTGAAGTGAAGCATCGGAATCTATAACAAGTGTCACAGCAATGGTTCAAAACATAGAGAGTAAGAAAAGTCAGTCGTGTTGTACTTTAGTCGGCATTGTGCCTTTTCTATTTAATTCCGATGCAATTCCTGTGTTTCATCTTCAATATGAGGGTCAGAGGGATACAGTAAACCAAAATTGAAGCGTCCGAATCCATAAGTAGTGTCACAGGAATGGTTCTAAACATAGTCAGTAAAAAGAGTCAGTCTTCTTGTCCTTAAGTCGGCATTGTGCCTTTTGTATTTAATTCCGATTCAATTTCTGTGTTTCATCGTCAATAAGAAGGTTTAAGGGATACAGTATACCTGGAGTGAAGCATCGGAATCTATAACTAGTGTCACAGGAATGTTTCATAACATAGACAGTAGGAAGAGTCAGTCTTCTTGTCCTTAAGTCGGCATTGTGCCTTTTGTATTTAATTCCGATGCAATTTCTGTTTTTCATCGTCAATAAGAAGCTCCAAGGGATACAGTAAACCTGGAGTGAAGCATCGGAATCTATAACTAGTGTCAATGGAATGGTTCAAAACATACACAGTAAGAAGAGTCAGTCTTCTTGTACTTATGTCGGCATTGTGCCTTTTGTATCTAATTCCGATGCAATTTCTGTGTTTCATCGTCAATAAGAAGGTCAGAGGGATACAGTAAACCTGAAGTGAAGCATCGGAATCTATAGCTAGTGTCACAGGAATGGTTCAAAACATTGTCAGTAAGAAGAGTTAGTCTTCTTGTCCTTAAGGCGGCATTGTGCCTTTTGTATTTAATTCCGATGCAATTTCTGTGTTTCATCGTCAATAAGAAGGTCCAAGAGATACAGTAAACCTGGAGTGAAGAATCGGAATGTGTAACTAGTGTAACAGGAATGGTTCAAAACATAGACAGTAAGAGGAGTCAGTCTTCTTGTACTTAAGTCGGCATTGTGCAATTTGTGTTTAATTCCGATGCAATTTCTGTGTTTCATCGTCAAGAAGAAGGTCCAAGGGATACAGTAAACCTGAAGTGAAGCATCGGAATCTATAACTAGTGTCACAAGAATGGTTCAAAACATAGTCAGTAGGAAGAGTCGGTCTTCATGTACTTAAATCGGCATTGTGCCATTTGTATTTAATTCCGATGCAATTTCTGTGTTTCATCGTCAATAAGAAGGTCCAAGGGAGACAGTAAACCTGAAGTGAAGCATCGGAATCTATAACTAGTGTCACAGGAAAGGTTCAAATCATAGACAGTAGGAAGAGTCAGTCATCTTGTACTTAAGTCGTCATTGTGCCTTTTGTATTTAATTCCGATGCAAATTCTGTGTTTCATCGTCAATAAGAAGGTCAGAGGGATACAGCAAACCTGAAGTGAAGCATCGCCATCTATAACTAGTGTCACAGGAATGGTTCAAAACATAGTCAGTAAGAAGAGTCAGTCTTCTTGTACTTAAGTCTGCATTGTGACTTTTGTATTTACTTCCGATGGAATTTCTGTGTTTCATCATCAATAAGAAGGTCCGAGGGATACAGTAAACCTGAACTGTAGCATCGGAATCTATATCTAGTGTCTCAGGAATGGTTCAAAACATAGACAGTAAGAAGGATCAGTCCTCTTGTACTTAGGGTGGCATTGTGCCTTTTGTATTTAATTCCGATGCAATTTCTGTGTTTCATCGTCAATAAGAAGATCAGAGGGATACAGTAAACCTGAAGTTAAGCATCGGAATCTATAACAAGTGTCACAGGAATGGTTCAAAACATAGAGAGTAAGAAAAGTCAGTCGTCTTGTACTTTAGTCGGCATTGTGCCTTTTCTATTTAATTCCGATGGAATTCCTGTGTTTCATCTTCAATATGAAGGTCAGAGGGATACAGTAAACCAAAATTGAAGCATCCGAATCCATAAGTAGTGTCACAGGAATGGTTCAAAACATAGTCAGTAAAAAGAGTCAGTCTTCTTGTTCTTAAGTCGTCATTGTGCCTTTTGTATTTAATTCCGATGCAATTTCTGTGTTTCATCGTCAATAAGAAGATGAGAGGGATACAGTAATCCTGAAGTGAAGCATCGGAATCTATAACTAGTGTCACAGGAATGGTTCAAAACATAGACAGTAAGAAGAGTCAGTCTTCTTGTACTTAAGTCGGTATTGTGACATTTGTATTTAATTCCGATGCAATTTCTGTGTTTCATCGTCAATAAGAAGGTCCAAGGGAGACAGTAAACCTGAAGTGAAGCATCGGAATCTATAACTAGTGTCATAGAAATGGTTCAAATCATAGACAGTGAGAAGAGTCAGTCTTCTTGTACTTAAGTCGGCATTGTGCCTTTTCTATTTTATTCCGATGCAATTTCTGTGTTTCATCGTCTATTAGAAAGTCCTAGGTATACTGTAAACCTGAAGTGAAGCATCGGAATCTATAACTAGTGACACAGGAATGGTTCAAAACATAGTCAGTAAGAAGAGTCAGTCTTCTTGTACTTAAGTCGGCATTGTGCCTTTTGTATTTAATTCCGATGCAATTTCTGTGTTTCATTGTCAATAAGAAGGTTTAAGGGATACAGTAATCCTGGAGTGAAGCATCGGAATCTATAACTAGTGTCATAGGAATGGTTCAAAACATAGACAGTAGGAACAGTCCGTCCTCTTGTACTTAAGTCGGCATTGTGCCTTATCTATTTAATTCCGATGCAATATCTGTGTTTCATCGTCAATAAGAAGGTCCAAGGGATACAGTAATCCTGGAGTGAAGCATCGGAATCTATAACTAGTGTCACAGGAATGGTTCAAAACATAGACAGTAAGAAGAGTCAGTCTTCTTGTACTTAAGTCGGCATTGTGCCTGTTCTATTTAATTCCGATGCAATTTCTGTGTTTCATCGTCAATAAGAAGGTCAGAGGGATACAGTAAACCTGGAGTGAAGCATCGGAATCTATAGCTAGTGTTACAGGAATGGTTCAGAACATTGTCAGTAAGAAGAGTCAGTCTTCTTGTCCATAAGTCGGCATTGTGCCTTTTGTATTTAATTCCGATGCAATTTCTGTGTTTCATCGTCAAGAAGAAGGTCAGAGGGATACAGTAAACCTGAAGTGAAGCATCGGAATCTATAGCTAGTGTCACAGGAATGGTTCAGAATATTGGCAGTAAGAAGAGTCAGTCTTCTTGTCCATAAGTCGGCATTGTGCCTTCGGTATTTAATTCCGATGCAAATTCTGTGTTTCATCGTCAATAAGAAGGTCCAAGGGATACAGTAAACCTGGAGTGAAGCATCGGAATCAGTAACTAGTGACACAGGAATGGTTCAAACATAGTCAGTAAGAAGAGTCAGTCTTCTTTACTTAAGTCGGCATTGTGCATTTTGTATTTAATTCCGATGCAATTTCTGTGTTTCATCGTCTATTAGATAGTCCAAGGTATACTGTAAACCTGAAGTGAAGCATCGGAATCTATAACTAGTGACACAGGAATGGTTCAAAACATAGTCAGTAAGAAGAGTCAGTCTTCTTGTACTTAAGTCGGCATTGTGCCTATTGTATTTAATTCCGATGCAATTTCTGTGTTTCATCGTCAATAAGAAGGTTTAAGGGATACAGTAAACCTGAAGTGATGCATCGGAATCTATAACTAGTGTCACGAGAATGGTTCAAAGCATAGTCAGTAAGAAGAGTCAGTCTTCTTGTACTTAAGTCGGCATTGTGCGTTTTGTATTTAATTCCGATGCAATATCTGTGTTTCATCGTCAATAAGAAGGTCAGAGGGATACAGTAAACCTGAAGTGAAGCATCGGAATCTATAACTAGTGTCACAGGAATAGTTCAAATCATAGTCAGTAAGAAGCGTCAGTCTTCTTGTACTTAAGTCGGCATTGTGCCTGTTCTATTTAATTCCGATGCCATTTCTGTGATTCATCGTCAATACGAAGGTCAGAGGGATACAGTAAACCTGGAGTGAAGCATCGGAATCTATAGCTAGTGTTACAGGAATAGTTCAGAACATTGTCAGTAAGAAGAGTCAGTCTTCTTGTCCATAAGTCGGCATTGTGCCTTTTGTATTTAATTCCGATGCAATTTCTGTGTTTCATCGCCAAGAAGAAGGTCAGAGGGATACAGTAAACCTGAAGGGAAGCATCGGAACCTATAGCTAGTGTCACAGGAATGGTTCAGAACATTGTTAGTAAGAAGAGTCAGTCTTCTTGTCCATAAGTCGGCATTGTGCCTTTGGTATTTAATTCCGATGCAAATTCTGTGTTTCATCGTCAATAAGAAGGTCCAAGGGAAACAGTAAACCTGGAGTGAACCACCGGAATCTATAACTAGTGTCACAGGAATGGTTGAAAAACATAGTCAGTAAGAAGCGTCAGTCTTCTTGTACTTATGTCGGCATTGTGCCTTTTCTATTTAACTTTGATGCAATTTCTGTGTTTCATCGTCAATTAGAAGGTCCAAGGGATACAGTAAACCTGGAGTGAAGCATCGGAATCAGTAACTAGTGACACAGGAATGGTTCAAACATAGTCAGTAAGAAGAGTCAGTCTTCTTGTACTTAAGTCGGCATTGTGCATTTTGTATTTAATTCCGATGCAATTTCTGTGTTTCATCGTCAATAAGAAGGTCCAAGGGAAACAGTAAACATGGAGTGAAGCACCGGAATCTATAACTAGTGTCACAGGAATGGTTGAAAAACATAGTCAGTAAGAAGCGTCAGTCTTCTTGTACTTAAGTCGGCATTGTGCCATTTCTATTTAATTCCGATGCAATTTCTGTGTTTCATCGTCAATAAGAAGGTCCAAGGGATACAGTAAACCTGGAGTGAAGCATCGGAATCAGTAACTAGTGACACAGGAATGGTTCAAACATAGTCAGTAAGAAGAGTCAGTCTTCTTGTACTTAAGTCGGCATTGTGCCTTTTGTATTTAATTCCGATGCAATTTCTGTGTTACATCGTCAATAAGAAGGTACAAGGTATACAGTAAATCTGAAGTGAAGCATCAGAATCTATAACTAGTGTCACAAGAATGGTTCAAAACATAGTCAGTAAGAAGAGTCAGTCTTCTTGTACATAAGTCGGCATTGTGCCTTTTGTATTTAATTCCGATGCAATTTCTGTGTTTCATCGGCAATAAGGTCAGAGGGATACAGTAAACCTTAAGTGAAGCATCGGAATCTATAACTAGTGTCACAGGAATGGTTCAAAACATAGACAGTAGGAAGAGTCAGTCTTCTTGTACTTAAGTCGGCATTGTGCCTTTTGTATTTAATTCCGATGCAATTTCTCTGTTTCATCGGCAATAAGGTCAGAGGGATACAGTAAACCTGAAGTGAAGCATCAGAATCTATAACTAGTGTCACAGGAATGGTTCAAAACATAGTCAGTAAGAAGAGTCAGTCTTCTTGTACTTAAGTCGGCATTGTGCGTTTTGTATTTAATTCCGATTCAATTTCTGTGTTTCACCGTCAATAAGAAGGTCAGAGGGATACAGTAAACCTGAAGTGAAGCATTGGAATCTATAACTAGTGTCACAGGAATGGTTCAAAACATAGACAGTATGAAGAGTCAGTCTTCTTGTACTTAAGTCGGCATTGTGCCTTTTGTATTTAATTCCGATGCAATTTCTGTGTTTCATCGTCAAGAAGAAGGTCAGAGGGATACAGTAAACCTGAAGTGAAGCATCGGAATCTATAGCTAGTGTCACAGGAATGGTTCAGAATATTGGCAGTAAGAAGAGTCAGTCTTCTTGTCCATGAGTCGGCATTGTGCCTTTGGTATTTAATTCCGATGCAAATTCTGTGTTCATCGTCAATAAGAAGGTCCAAGGGATACAGCAAACCTGGAGTGAAGCATCGGAATCAGTAACTAGTGACACAGGAATGGTTCAAACATAGTCAGTAAGAAGACTCAGTCTTCTTTACTTAAGTCGGCATTGTGCATTTTGTATTTAATTCCGATGCAATTTCTGTGTTTCATCGTCAATAGGAAGGTCCAAGGGAAACAGTAAACCTGGAGTGAAGCATCGGAATCTATAACTAGTGTCACAGGAATGGTTGAAAAACATAGTCAGTAAGAAGCGACAGTCTTCTTGTACTTAAGTCGGCATTGTGCCATTTCAATTTAATTCCGATGCAATTTCTGTGTTTCATCGTCAATAAGGAGGTCCAAGGGATACAGTAAACCTGGTGTGAAGCATCGGAATCTATAGCTAGTGTTACAGGAATGGTTCAGAACATTGTCAGTAAGAAGAATCAGTCTTCTTGTCCATAAGTCGGCATTGTGCCTTTGGTTTTAATTCGGATGGATTTCTGTGTTTCATCATCAATAAGAAGGTCAGAGGGATACAGTAAACCTGAAGTGAAGCATCGGAATCTATAACTAGTGTCTCAGGAATGGTTCAAAACATAGACAGTAAGAAGGATCAATCCTCTTGTACTTAGGGTGGCATTGTGCCTTTTGTATTTAATTCCGATGCAATTTCTGTGTTTCATCGTCAATAAGAAGATCAGAGGGATACAGTAAACCTAAAGTGAAGCATCGGAATCTATAACAAGTGTCACAGCAATGGTTCAAAACATAGAGAGTAAGAAAAGTCAGTCGTGTTGTACTTTAGTCGGCATTGTGCCTTTTCTATTTAATTCCGATGCAATGCCTGTGTTTCATCTTCAATATGAAGGTCAGAGGGATACAGTAAACCAAAATTGAAGCATCCGAATCCATAAGTAGTGTCACAGGAATGGTTCAAAACATAGTCAGTAAAAAGAGTCAGTCTTCTTGTCCTTAAGTCGGCATTGTGCCTTTTGTATTTAATTCCGATGCAATTTCTGTGTTTCATCGTCAATAAGAAGATCAGAGGGATACAGTAAACCTGAAGTGAAGCATCGGAATCTATAACTAGTGTCACAGGAATGGTTCAAAACATAGTCAGTAAGAAGAGTCAGTCTTCTTGTACTTCAGTCGGCATTGTGCGTTTTGTATTTAATTCCGATGCAATTTCTGTGTTTCATCGTCAATAAGAAGGTCAGAGGGATACAGTAAACCTGAAGTGAAGCATCGGAATCTATAACTAGTGTCACAGGAATGGTTCAAATCATTAACAGTAGGAAGAGTCAGTCTTCTTGTACTTAAGTCGTCATTGTGCCTTTTGTATTTAATTCCGATGCAAATTCTGTGTTTCATCGTCAATAAGAAGGTCAGAGGGATACAGCAAACCTGAAGTGAAGCATCGCAATCTATAACTAGTGTCACAGGAATGGTTCAAAACATAGTCAGTAAGAAGAGTCAGTCTTCTTGTACTTAAGTCTGCATTGTGCCTTTTGTATTTACTTCCGATGGATTTCTGTGTTTCATCATCAATAAGAAGGTCAGAGGGATACAGTAAACCTGAAGTGAAGCATCGGAATCTATAACTAGTGTCTCAGGAATGGTTCAAAACATAGACAGTAAGAAGGAATAGTCCTCTTGTACTTAGGGTGGCATTGTGCCTTTTGTATTTAATTCCGATGCAATTTCTGTGTTTCAACGTCAATAAGAAGATCAGAGGGATACAGTAAACCTGAAGTGAAGCATCGGAATCTATAACAAGTGTCACAGCAATGGTTCAAAACATAGAGAGTAAGAAAAGTCAGTCGTGTTGTACTTTAGTCGGCATTGTGCCTTTTCTATTTAATTCCGATGCAATTCCTGTGTTTCATCTTCAATATGAGGGTCAGAGGGATACAGTAAACCAAAATTGAAGCGTCCGAATCCATAAGTAGTGTCACAGGAATGGTTCTAAACATAGTCAGTAAAAAGAGTCAGTCTTCTAGTCCTTAAGTCGGCATTGTGCCTTTTGTATTTAATTCCGATGCAATTTCTGTGTTTCATCGTCAATAAGAAGGTCAGAGGGATACAGTAATCCTGAAGTGAAGCATCGGAATTTATAACTAGTGTCACAAGAATGGTTCAAAACATAGACAGTAAGAAGAGTCAGTCTTCTTGTACTTAAGTCGGTATTGTGACTTTTGTATTTAATTCTGATGCAATTTCTGTGTTTCATCGTCAATAAGAAGGTCCAAGGGAGACAATAAACCTGAAGTGAAGCATCGGAATCTATAACTAGTGTCATAGAAATGGTTCAAATCATAGATAGTGAGAAGAGTCAGTCTTCTTGTACTTAAGTCGGCATTGTGCCTTTTCTATTTTTTCCGATGCAATTTCTGTGTTTCATCGTCTATTAGATAGTCCAAGGTATACTGTAAACCTGAAGTGAAGCATCGGAATCTATAAATAGTGAAACAGGAATGGTTCAAAACATAGTCAGTAAGAAGAGTCAGTCTTCTTGTACTTAAGTCGGCATTGTGCCTTTTGTATTTAATTCCGATGCAATTTCTGTGTTTCATCGTCAATAAGAAGGTTTAAGGGATACAGTAAACCTGAAGTGATGCATCGGATTCTATAACTAGTGTCACAGGAATGGTTCAAAACATAGACAGTAGGAAGAGCCAGTCTTCTTGTACTTAAGTCGGCATTGTGCCTTTTGTATTTAATTCCGATGCAATTTCTGTGCTTCATCGGCAATAAGGTCAGAGGGATACAGTAAACCTGAAGTGAAGCATCAGAATCTATAACTAGTGTCACAGGAATGGTTCAAAACATAGTCAGTAAGAAGAGTCAGTCTTCTTGTACTTAAGTCGGCATTGTGCCTTTTGTATTTAATTCCGATGCAATTTCTGTGTTTCATCGTCAATAAGAAGGTCAGAGGGATACAGTAAACCTGAAGTGAAGCATTGGAATCTATAACTAGTGTCACAGGAATGGTTCAAAACATAGACAGTATGAAGAGTCAGTCTTCTTGTACTTAAGTCGGCATTGTGCCTTTTGTATTTAATTCCGATGCAATTTCTGTGTTTCATCGTCAATAAGAAGATCAGAGGGATACAGTAAACCTAAAGTGAAGCATCGGAATCTATAACAAGTGTCACAGCAATGGTTCAAAACATAGAGAGTAAGAAAAGTCAGTCGTGTTGTACTTTAGTCGGCTTTGTGCCTTTTCTATTTAATTCCGATGCAATTCCTGTGTTTCATCTTCAATATGAAGGTCAGAGGGATACAGTAAACCAAAATTGAAGCATCCGAATCCATAAGTAGTGTCACAGGAATGGTTCAAAACATAGTCAGTAAAAAGAGTCAGTCTTCTTGTCCTTAAGTCGGCATTGTGCCTTTTGTATTTAATTCCGATGCAATTTCTGTGTTTCATCGTCAATAAGAAGATCAGAGGGATACAGTAATCCTGAAGTGAAGCATCGGAATCTATAACTAGTGTCACAGGAATGGTTCAAAACATAGTCAGTAAGAAGAGTCAGTCTTCTTGTACTTAAGTCGGCATTGTGCGTTTTGTATTTAATTCCGATGCAATTTCTGTGTTTCATCGTCAATAAGAAGGTCAGAGGGATACAGTAAACCTGAAGTGAAGCATCGGAATCTATAACTAGTGTCACAGGAATGGTTCAAATCATAGACAGTAGGAAGAGTCAGTCTTCTTGTACTTAAGTCGTCCTTGTGCCTTTTGTATTTAATTCCGATGCAAATTCTGTGTTTCATCGTCAATAAGAAGGTCAGAGGGATACAGCAAACCTGAAGTGAAGCATCGCAATCTATAACTAGTGTCACAGGAATGGTTCAAAACATAGTCAGTAAGAAGAGTCAGACTTCTTGTACTTAAGTCTGCATTGTGCCTTTTGTATTTACTCCCGATGGATTTCTGTGTTTCATCATCAATAAGAAGGTCAGAGGGATACAGTAAACCTGAAGTGAAGCATCGGAATCTATAACTAGTGTCTCAGGAATGGTTCAAAACATAGTCAGTAAGAAGAGTCAGTCTTCTTGTACTTAAGTCGGCATTGTGCGTTTTGTATTTAATTCCGATGCAATTTCTGTGTTTCATCGTCAATAAGAAGGTCAGAGGGATACAGTAAACCTGAAGTGAAGCATCGGAATCTATAACTAGTGTCACAGGAATGGTTCAAATCATAGACAGTTGGAGGAGTCAGTCTTCTTGTACTTAAGTCGTCATTGTGCCTTTTGTATTTAATTCCGATGCAAATTCTGTGTTTCATCGTCAATAAGAAGATCAGAGGGATACAGTAAACCTGAAGTGAAGCATCGGAATCTATAACAAGTGTCACAGCAATGGTTCAAAACATAGAGAGTAAGAAAAGTCAGTCGTGTTGTACTTTAGTCGGCATTGTGCCTTTTCTATTTAATTCCGATGCAATTCCTGTGTTTCATCTTCAATATGAGGGTCAGAGGGATACAGTAAACCAAAATTGAAGCATCCGAATCCATAAGTAGTGTCACAGGAATGGTCCTAAACATAGTCAGTAAAAAGAGTCAGTCTTCTTGTCCTTAAGTCGGCATTGTGCCTTTTGTATTTAATTCCGATGCAATTTCTGTGTTTCATCGTCAATAAGAAGATCAGAGGGATACAGTAATCCTGAAGTGAAGCATCGGAATCTAATGGTTCAAAACATAGTCAGTAAGAAGAGTCAGTCTTCTTGTACTTAAGTCGGCATTGTGCGTTTTGTATTTAATTCCGATGCAATTTCTGTGTGTCATCGTCAATAAGAAGGTCAGAGGGATACAGTAAACCTGAAGTGAAGCATCGGAATCTATAACTAGTGTCACAGGAATGGTTCAAATCATAGACAGTAGGAAGAGTCAGTCTTCTTGTACTTAAGTCGTCATTGTGCCTTTTGTATTTAATTCCGATGCAAATTCTGTGTTTCATCGTCAATAAGAAGGTCAGAGGGATACAGCAAACCTGAATCTATCGCAATCTATAACTAGTGTCACAGGAATGGTTCAAAACATAGTCAGTAAGAAGAGTCAGTCTTCTTGTACTTAAGTCTGCATTGTGCCTTTTGTATTTACTTCCGATGGATTTCTGTGTTTCATCATCAATAAGAAGGTCAGAGGGATACAGTAAACCTGAAGTGAAGCATCGGAATCTATAACTAGTGTCACAGGAATGGTTCAAAACATAGTCAGTTAGAAGAGTCAGTCTTCTTGTACTTAAGTCGGCATTGTGCGTTTTGTATTTAATTCCGATGCAATTTCTGTTTTTCATCGTCAATAAGAAGGTCAGAGGGATACAGTAAACCTGAAGTGAAGCATCGGAATCTATAACTAGTGTCACAGGAATGGTTCAAATCATAGACAGTTGGAAGAGTCAGTCTTCTTGTACTTAAGTCGTCATTGTGCCTTTTGTATTTAATTCCGATGCAAATTCTGTGTTTCATCGTCAATAAGAAGATCAGAGGGATACAGTAAACCTGAAGTGAAGCATCGGAATCTATAACAAGTGTCACAGCAATGGTTCAAAACATAGAGAGTAAGAAAAGTCAGTCGTGTTGTACTTTAGTCGGCATTGTGCCTTTTCTATTTAATTCCGATGCAATTCCTGTGTTTCATCTTCAATATGAGGGTCAGAGGGATACAGTAAACCAAAATTGAAGCATCCGAATCCATAAGTAGTGTCACAGGAATGGTTCTAAACATAGTCAGTAAAAAGAGTCAGTTTTCTTGTCCTTAAGTCGGCATTGTGCCTTTTGTATTTTATTCCGATGCAATTTCTGTGTTTCATCGTCAATAAGAAGATCAGAGGGATACAGTAATCCTGAAGTGAAGCATCGGAATCTATAACTAGTGTCACAGGAATGGTTCAAAACATAGACAGTAAGAAGAGTCAGTCTTCTTGTACTTAAGTCAGTATTGTGACTTTTGTATTTAATTCTGATGCAATTTCTGTGTTTCATCGTCAATAAGAAGGTCCAAGGGAGACAGTAAACCTGAAGTGAAGCATCGGAATCTATAACTAGTGTCATAGAAATGGTTCAAATCATAGACAGTGAGAAGAGTCAGTCTTCTTGTACTTAAGTCGGCATTGTGCCTTTTCTATTTTATTCCGATGCAATTTCTGTGTTTCATCGTCTATTAGATAGTCCAAGGTATACTGTAAACCTGAAGTGAAGCATCGGAACCTATAACTAGTGACACAGGAATGGTTCAAAACATAGTCAGTAAGAAGAGTCAGTCATCTTGTACTTAAGTCGGCATTGTGCCTTTTGTATTTAATTCCGATGCAATTTCTGTGTTTCATCGTCAATAAGAAGGTTTAAGGGATACAGTAAACCTGAAGTGATGCATCGGAATCTATAACTAGTGTCACGAGAATGGTTCAAAGCATAGTCAGTAAGAAGAGTCAGTCTTCTTGTACTTAAGTCGGCATTGTGCGTTTTGTATTTAATTCCGATGCATTTTCTGTGTTTCATCGTCAATAAGAAGGTCAGAGGGATACAGTAAACCTTAAGTGAAGCATCGGAATCTATAACTAGTGTCACAGGAATAGTTCAAATCATAGTCAGTAAGAAGCGTCAGTCTTCTTGTACTTAAGTCGGCATTGTGCCTTTTCTATTTAACTTTGATGCAATTTCTGTGTTTCATCGTCAATAAGAAGGTCCAAGGGAAACAGTAAACCTGGAGTGAAGCACCGGAATTTATAACTAGTGTCATAGGAGTGGTTCAAAACATAGACAGTAGGAACAGTCCGTCCTCTTGTACTTAAGTCGGCATTGTGCCTTTTCTATTTAATTCCGATGCAATATCTGTGTTTCATCGTCAATAAGAAGGTCCAAGGGATACAGTAAACCTGGAGTGAAGTATCGGAATCTATAACTAGTGTCACCGGAATGGTTCAAAACATAGACAGTAAGAAGAGTCAGTCTTCTTGTACTTAAGTGGCATTGTGCCTGTTCTATTTAATTCCGATGCCATTTCTGTGATTCATCGTCAATATGAAGGTCAGAGGGATACAGTAAACCTGGAGTGAAGCATCGGAATCTATAGCTAGTGTTACAGGAATAGTTCAGAACATTGTCAGTAAGCAGAGTCAGTCTTCTTGTCCATAAGTCGGCATTGTGCCTTTTGTATTTAATTCCGATGCAATTTCTGTGTTTCATCGTCAAGAAGAAGGTCAGAGGGATACAGTAAACCTGAAGTGAAGCATCGGAATCAGTAACTAGTGACACAGGAATGGTTGAAAAACATAGTCAGTAAGAAGAGTCAGTCTTCTTGTCCATAAGTCGGCATTGTGCCTTTGGTATTTAATTCCGATGCAAATTCTGTGTTTCATCGTCAATAAGAAGGTCCAAGGGATACAGCAAACCTGGAGTGAAGCATCGGAATCAGTAACTAGTGACACAGGAATGGTTCAAACATAGTCAGTAAGAAGAGTCAGTCTTCTTTACTTAAGTCGGCATTGTGCATTTTGAATTTAATTCCGATGCAATTTCTGTGTTTCATCGTCAATAGGAAGGTCCAAGGGAAACAGTAAACTTGGAGTGAAGCATCGGAATCTATAACTAGTGTCACAGGAATGGTTGAAAAACATAGTCAGTAAGAAGCGACAGTCTTCTTGTACTTAAGTCGGCATTGTGCCATTTCTGTTTAATTCCGATGCAATTTCTGTGTTTCATCGTCAATAAGGAGGTCCAAGGGATACAGTAAACCTGGTGTGAAGCATCGGAATCTATAGCTAGTGTTACAGGAATGGTTCAGAACATTGTCAGTAAGAAGAATCAGTCTTCTTGTCCATAAGTCGGCATTGTGCCTTTGGTTTTAATTCGGATGGATTTCTGTGTTTCATCATCAATAAGAAGATCAGAGGGATACAGTAATCCTGAAGTGAAGCATCGGAATCTATAACTAGTGTCACAGGAATGGTTCAAAACATAGTCAGTAAGAAGAGTCAGTCTTCTTGTACTTAAGTCGGCATTGTGCGTTTTGTATTTAATTCCGATGCAATTTCTGTGTTTCATCGTCAATAAGAAGGTCAGAGGGATACAGTAAACCTGAAGTGAAGCATCGGAATCTATAACTAGTGTCACAGGAATGGTTCAAATCATAGACAGTAGGAAGAGTCAGTCTTCTTGTACTTAAGTCGTCATTGTGCCTTTTGTATTTAATTCCGATGCAAATTCTGTGTTTCATCGTCAATAAGAAGGTCAGAGGGATACAGCAAACCTGAAGTGAAGCATCGCAATCTATAACTAGTGTCACAGGAAAGGTTCAAAACATAGTCAGTAAGAAGAGTCAGTCTTCTTGTACTTCAGTCTGCATTGTGCCTTTTGTATTTACTTCCGATGGATTTCTGTGTTTCATCATCAATAAGAAGGTCAGAGGGTACAGTAAACCTGAAGTGAAGCATCGGAATCTATAACTAGTGTCTCAGGAATGGTTCAAAACATAGACAGTAAGAAGGATCAGTCCTCTTGTACTTAGGGTGGCCTTGTGCCTTTTGTATTTAATTCCGATGCAATTTCTGTGTTTCATCGTCAATAAGAAGATCAGAGGGATACAGTAAACCTGAAGTGAAGCATCGGAATCTATAACAAGTGTCACAGCAATGGTTCAAAACATAGAGAGTAAGAAAAGTCAGTCGTGTTGTACTTTAGTCGGCATTGTGCCTTTTCTATTTAATTCCGATGCAATTCCTGTGTTTCATCTTCAATATGAGGGTCAGAGAGATACAGTAAACCAAAATTGAAGCGTCCGAATCCATAAGTAGTGTCACAGGAATGGTTCTAAACATAGTCAGTAAAAAGAGTCAGTCTTCTTGTCCTTAAGTCGGCATTGTGCCTTTTGTATTTAATTCCGATGCAATTTCTGTGTTTCATCGTCAATAAGAAGATCAGAGGGATACAGTAATCCTGAAGTGAAGCATCGGAATTTATAACTAGTGTCACAGGAATGGTTCAAAACATAGACAGTAAGAAGAGTCAGTCTTCTTGTACTTAAGTCGGTATTGTGACTTTTGTATGTAATTCTGATGCAATTTCTGTGTTTCATCGTCAATAAGAAGGTCCACGGGAGACAGTAAACCTGAAGTGAAGCATCGGAATCTATAACTAGTGTCATAGAAATGGTTCAAATCATAGATAGTGAGAAGAGTCAGTCTTCTTGTACTTAAGTCGGCATTGTGCCTTTTCTATTTTATTCCGATGCAATTTCTGTGTTTCATCGTCTATTAGATAGTCCAAGGTATACTGTAAACCTGAAGTGAAGCATCGGAATCTATAAATAGTGAAACAGGAATGGTTCAAAACATAGTCAGTAAGAAGAGTCAGTCTTCTTGTACTTAAGTCGGCATTGTGTCTTTTGTATTTAATTCCGATGCAATTTCTGTGTTTCATCGTCAATAAGAAGGTTTAAGGGATACAGTAAACCTGAAGTGATGCATCGGAATCTATAACTAGTGTCACGAGAATGGTTCAAAGCATAGTCAGTAAGAAGAGTCAGTCTTCTTGTACTTAAGTCGGCATTGTGCGTTTTGTATTTAATTCCGATGCAATTTCTGTGTTTCATCGTCAATAAGAAGGTCAGAGGGATACAGTAAACCTGAAGTGAAGCATCGGAATCTATAACTAGTGTCACAGGAATAGTTCAAATTATAGTCAGTAAGAAGCGTCAGTCTTCTTGTACTTAAGTCGGCATTGTGCCTTTTCTATTTAACTTTGATGCAATTTCTGTGTTTCATCGTCAATAAGAAGGTCCAAGGGAAACAGTAAACCTGGAGTGAAGCACCGGAATTTATAACTAGTGTCATAGGAATGGTTCAAAACATAGACAGTAGGAACAGTCCGTCCTCTTGTACTTAAGTCGACATTGTGCCTTTTCTATTTAATTCCGATGCAATATCTGTGTTTCATCGTCAATAAGAAGGTCCAAGGGATACAGTAAACCTGGAGTGAAGCATCGGAATCTATAACTAGTGTCACCGGAATGGTTCAAAGCATAGACAGTAAGAAGAGTCAGTCTTCTTGCACTTAAGTCGGCAGTGTGCCTGTTCTATTTAATTCCGATGCAATTTCTGTGTTTCATCGTCAATACGAAGGTCAGAGGGATACAGTAAACCTGGAGTGAAGCATCGGAATCTATAGCTAGTGTTACAGGAATGGTTCAGAACATTGTCAGTAAGAAGAGTCAGTTTTCTTGTCCATAAGTCGGCATTGTGCCTTTTGTATTTAATTCCGATGCAATTTCTGTGTTTCATCGTCAAGAAGAAGGTCAGAGGGATACAGTAAACCTGAAGTGAAGCATCGGAATCAATAGCTAGTGTCACAGGAATGGTTCAGAACATTGTCAGTAAGAAGAGTCAGTCTTCTTGTCCATAAGTCGGCATTGTGCCTTTGGTATTTAATTCCGATGCAAATTCTGTGTTTCATCGTCAATAAGAAGGTCCAAGGGAAACAGTAAACCTGGAGTGAAGCACCGGAATCTATAACTAGTGTTACAGGAATGGTTGAAAAACATAGTCAGTAAGAAGCGTCAGTCTTCTTGTACTTAAGTCGGCATTGTGCCTTTTCTATTTAACTTTGATGCAATTTCTGTGTTTCATCGTCAATAAGAAGGTCCAAGGGATACACTAAACCTGGAGTGAAGCATCGGAATCAGTAACTAGTGACACAGGAATGGTTCAAACATAGTCAGTAAGAAGAGTCAGTCTTCTTGTACTTAAGTCGGCATTGTGCATTTTGTATTTAATTCCGATACAATTTCTGTGTTTCATCGTCAATAAGAAGGTCCAAGGGAAACAGTAAACCTGGAGTGAAGCACCGGAATCTATAACTAGTGTCACAGGAATGGTTGAAAAACATAGTCAGTAAGAAGCGTCAGTCTTCTTGTACTTAAGTCGGCATTGTGCCATTTCTATTTAATTCCGATGCAATTTCTGTGTTTCATCGTCAATAAGAAGGTCCAAGGGATAGAGTAAACCTGGTGTGAAGCATCGGAATCTATAGCTAGTGTTACAGGAATGGTTCAGAACATTGTCAGTAAGAAGAATCAGTCTTCTTGTCCATAAGTCGGCATTGTGCCTTTGGTATTTAATTCGGATGCAAATTCTGTGTTTCATCGTCAATAAGAAGGTCCAAGGGATACAGTAAACCTGGAGTGAAGCATCGGAATCAGTAACTAGTGACACAGGAATGGTCCAAACATAGTCAGTAAGAAGAGTCAGTCTTCTTGTACTTAAGTCGGCATTGTGCCTTTTGTATTTAATTCCGATGTAATTTCTGTGTTACATCGTCAATAAGAAGGTACAAGGTATACAGTAAACCTGAAGTGAAGCATCGGAATCTATAACTAGTGTCACAAGAATGGTTCAAAACATAGTCAGTAAGAAGAGTCAGTCTTCTTGTACTTAAGTCGGCATTGTGCCTTTTGTATTTAATTCCGATGCAATTTCTGTGTTTCATCGGCAATAAGGTCAGAGGGATACAGTAAACCTTAAGTGAAGCATCGGAATCTATAACTAGTGTCACAGGAATGGTTCAAAACATAGACAGTAGGAAGAGTCAGTCTTCTTGTACTTAAGTCGGCATTGTGCCTTTTGTATTTAATTCCGATGCAATTTCTGTGTTTCATCGGCAATAAGGTCAGAGGGATACAGTAAACCTGAAGTGAAGCATCAGAATCTATAACTAGTGTCACAGGAATGGTTCAAAACATAGTCAGTAAGAAGAGTCAGTCTTCTTGTACTTAAGTCGGCATTGTGCGTTTTGTATTTAATTCCGATGCAATTTCTGTATTTCATCGTCAATAAGAAGGTCAGAGGGATACAGTAAACCTGAAGTGAAGCATTGGAATCTATAACTAGTGTCACAGGAATGGTTCAAAACATAGACAGTATGAAGAGTCAGTCTTCTTGTACTTAAGTCGGCATTGTGCCTTTTGTATTTAATTCCGATGCAATTTCTGTGTTTCATCGTCTATAGGAAGGTCAGAGGGATACAGTAAACCTGAAGTGATGCATCGGAATCTATAACTAGTGTCACGAGAATGGTTCAAAACATAGTCAGTAAGAAGAGTCAGTCTTCTTGTACTTAAGTCGGCATTGTGCCTTTTGTATTTAATTCCGATGCAATTTCTGTGTTTCATGGTCAATAAGAAGGTCAGAGGGACACAGTAAACCTGAAGTGAAGCATTGGAATCTATAACTAGTGCCACAGGAATGGTTCAAAACATAGACAGTATGAAGAGTCAGTCTTCTTGTACTTAAGTCGGCATTGTGCCTTTTCTATTTCATTCCGATGCAATATCTGAGTTTCATCGTCAATAAGAAGGTCCAAGGGATACAGTAAACCTGAAGTGAAGCATCGGAATCTATAACTAGTGTCACAGGAATGGTTCAAATCATAGTCAGTAAGAAGCGTCAGTCTTCTTGTACTTAAGTCGGCATTGTGCCTTTTCTATTTAACTTTGATGCAATTTCTGTGTTTCATCGTCAATAAGAAGGTCCAAGGGAAACAGTAAACCTGGAGTGAAGCACCGGAATTTACAACTAGTGTCATAGGAATGGTTCAAAACATAGACAGTAGGAACAGTCCGTCCTCTTGTACTTAAGTCGGCATTGTGCCTTTTCTATTTAATTCCGATGCAATATCTGTGTTTCATCGTCAATAAGAAGGTCCAAGGGATACAGTAAACCTGGAGTGAAGCATCGGCATCTATAACTAGTGTCACAGGAATGGTTCAAGACATAGACAGTAAGAAGAGTCAGTCTTCTTGTACTTAAGTCGGCATTGTGCCATTTCTATTTAATTCCGATGCAATTTCTGTGTTTCATCGTCAATAAGAAGGTCCAAGGGATACAGTAAACCTGGTGTGAAGCATCGGAATCTATAGCTAGTGTTACAGGAATGGTTCAGAACATTGTCAGTAAGAAGAATCAGTCTTCTTGTCCATAAGTCGGCATTGTGCCTTTGGTATTTAATTCGGATGCAAATTCTGTGTTTCATCGTCAATAAGAAGGTCCAAGGGATACAGTAAACCTGGAGTGAAGCATCGGAATCAGAACTAGTGACACAGGAATGGTTCAAACATAGTCAGTAAGAAGAGTCAGTCTTCTTGTACTTAAGTCGGCATTGTGCCTTTTGTATTTAATTCCGATGCAATTTCTGTGTTACATCGTCAATAAGAAGGTACAAGGTATACAGTAAACATGAAGTGAAGCATCGGAATCTATAACTAGTGTCACAAGAATGGTTCAAAACATAGTCAGTAAGAAGAGTCAGTCTTCTTGTACTTAAGTCGGCATTGTGCCTTTTGTATTTAATTCCGATGCAATTTCTGTGTTTCATCGGCAATAAGGTCAGAGGGATACAGTAAACCTGAAGTGAAGCATCGGAATCTATAACTAGTGTCACAGGAATAGTTCAAAACATAGACAGTAGGAAGAGTCAGTCTTCTTGTACTTAAGTCGGCATTGTGCCATTTGTATTTAATTCCGATGCCGTTTCTGTGTTTCATTGTCAATAAGAAGGTCAGAGGGATACAGTAAACCTTAGGTGAAGCATCGGAAAACAAAACTAGAGTCACAGGAATGGTTCAAAACATAGACAGTAGGAAGAGTCAGTCTTCTTGTACTTAAGTCGACATTGTGCCTTTTCTATTTAATTCCGATGCAATTTCTGTGTTTCATCGTCAATAAGAAGGTCCAAGGGTTACAGTAAATGTGGAGTGAAGCATCGGAATCTATAACTAGTGTCACAGGAATGGTTCAAAACATAGACAGTAAGAAGAGTCAGTCTTCTTGTACTTAAGTCGACATTGTGCCTTTTCTATTTAATTCCGATGCAATTTCTGTGTTTCATCGTCAATAAGAATGTCCAAGGTATACAGTAAACCTGAAGTAAAGCATCGGAATCTATAACTAGTGTGACAGCAATGGTTCAAACTATAATCACAAAGAAGGGACAGTCTTCTTGTACTTCAGTCGGCATTGTGCCTTTTCTATTTAATTCCGATGCAATTTCTGTGTTTCATCGGCAATAAGGTCAGAGGGATACAGTAAACCTGAAGTGAAGCATCGGAATCTATAACTAGTGTCACAGGAATGGTTCAAAACATAGACAGTAGGAAGAGTCAGTCTTCTTGTACTTAAGTCGGCATTGTGCCTTTTCTATTTAACTTTGATGCAATTTCTGTGTTTCATCGTCAATAAGAAGGTCCAAGGGATACACTAAACCTGGAGTGAAGCATCGGAATCAGTAACTAGTGACACAGGAATGGTTCAAACATAGTCAGTAAGAAGAGTCAGTCTTCTTGTACTTAAGTCGGCATTGTGCATTTTGTATTTAATTCCGATGCAATTTCTGTGTTTCATCGTCAATAAGAAGGTCCAAGGGAAACAGTAAACCTGGAGTGAAGCACCGGAATCTATAACTAGTGTCACAGGAATGGTTGAAAAACATAGTCAGTAAGAAGCGTCAGTCTTCTTGTACTTAAGTCGGCATTGTGCCATTTCTATTTAATTCCGATGCAATTTCTGTGTTTCATCGTCAATAAGAAGGTCCAAGGGATAGAGTAAACCTGGTGTGAAGCATCGGAATCTATAGCTAGTGTTACAGGAATGGTTCAGAACATTGTCAGTAAGAAGAATCAGTCTTCTTGTCCATAAGTCGGCATTGTGCCTTTGGTATTTAATTCGGATGCAAATTCTGTGTTTCATCGTCAATAAGAAGGTCCAAGGGATACAGTAAACCTGGAGTGAAGCATCGGAATCAGTAACTAGTGACACAGGAATGGTCCAAACATAGTCAGTAAGAAGAGTCAGTCTTCTTGTACTTAAGTCGGCATTGTGCCTTTTGTATTTAATTCCGATGTAATTTCTGTGTTACATCGTCAATAAGAAGGTACAAGGTATACAGTAAACCTGAAGTGAAGCATCGGAATCTATAACTAGTGTCACAAGAATGGTTCAAAACATAGTCAGTAAGAAGAGTCAGTCTTCTTGTACTTAAGTCGGCATTGTGCCTTTTGTATTTAATTCCGATGCAATTTCTGTGTTTCATCGGCAATAAGGTCAGAGGGATACAGTAAACCTTAAGTGAAGCATCGGAATCTATAACTAGTGTCACAGGAATGGTTCAAAACATAGACAGTAGGAAGAGTCAGTCTTCTTGTACTTAAGTCGGCATTGTGCCTTTTGTATTTAATTCCGATGCAATTTCTGTGTTTCATCGGCAATAAGGTCAGAGGGATACAGTAAACCTGAAGTGAAGCATCAGAATCTATAACTAGTGTCACAGGAATGGTTCAAAACATAGTCAGTAAGAAGAGTCAGTCTTCTTGTACTTAAGTCGGCATTGTGCGTTTTGTATTTAATTCCGATGCAATTTCTGTGTTTCATCGTCAATAAGAAGGTCAGAGGGATACAGTAAACCTGAAGTGAAGCATTGGAATCTATAACTAGTGTCACAGGAATGGTTCAAAACATAGACAGTATGAAGAGTCAGTCTTCTTGTACTTAAGTCGGCATTGTGCCTTTTGTATTTAATTCCGATGCAATTTCTGTGTTTCATCGTCTATAGGAAGGTCAGAGGGATACAGTAAACCTGAAGTGATGCATCGGAATCTATAACTAGTGTCACGAGAATGGTTCAAAACATAGTCAGTAAGAAGAGTCAGTCTTCTTGTACTTAAGTCGGCATTGTGCCTTTTGTATTTAATTCCGATGCAATTTCTGTGTTTCATGGTCAATAAGAAGGTCAGAGGGACACAGTAAACCTGAAGTGAAGCATTGGAATCTATAACTAGTGCCACAGGAATGGTTCAAAACATAGACAGTATGAAGAGTCAGTCTTCTTGTACTTAAGTCGGCATTGTGCCTTTTCTATTTCATTCCGATGCAATATCTGAGTTTCATCGTCAATAAGAAGGTCCAAGGGATACAGTAAACCTGAAGTGAAGCATCGGAATCTATAACTAGTGTCACAGGAATGGTTCAAATCATAGTCAGTAAGAAGCGTCAGTCTTCTTGTACTTAAGTCGGCATTGTGCCTTTTCTATTTAACTTTGATGCAATTTCTGTGTTTCATCGTCAATAAGAAGGTCCAAGGGAAACAGTAAACCTGGAGTGAAGCACCGGAATTTACAACTAGTGTCATAGGAATGGTTCAAAACATAGACAGTAGGAACAGTCCGTCCTCTTGTACTTAAGTCGGCATTGTGCCTTTTCTATTTAATTCCGATGCAATATCTGTGTTTCATCGTCAATAAGAAGGTCCAAGGGATACAGTAAGCCTGGAGTTAAGCATCGGCATCTATAACTAGTGTCACAGGAATGGTTCAAGACATAGACAGTAAGAAGAGTCAGTCTTCTTGTACTTAAGTCGGCATTGTGCCATTTCTATTTAATTCCGATGCAATTTCTGTGTTTCATCGTCAACAAGAAGGTCCAAGGGATACAGTAAACCTGGTGTGAAGCATCGGAATCTATAGCTAGTGTTACAGGAATGGTTCAGAACATTGTCAGTAAGAAGAATCAGTCTTCTTGTCCATAAGTCGGCATTGTGCCTTTGGTATTTAATTCGGATGCAAATTCTGTGTTTCATCGTCAATAAGAAGGTCCAAGGGATACAGTAAACCTGGAGTGAAGCATCGGAATCAGAACTAGTGACACAGGAATGGTTCAAACATAGTCAGTAAGAAGAGTCAGTCTTCTTGTACTTAAGTCGGCATTGTGCCTTTTGTATTTAATTCCGATGCAATTTCTGTGTTACATCGTCAATAAGAAGGTACAAGGTATACAGTAAACATGAAGTGAAGCATCGGAATCTATAACTAGTGTCACAAGAATGGTTCAAAACATAGTCAGTAAGAAGAGTCAGTCTTCTTGTACTTAAGTCGGCATTGTGCCTTTTGTATTTAATTCCGATGCAATTTCTGTGTTTCATCGGCAATAAGGTCAGAGGGATACAGTAAACCTGAAGTGAAGCATCGGAATCTATAACTAGTGTCACAGGAATGGTTCAAAACATAGACAGTAGGAAGAGTCAGTCTTCTTGTACTTAAGTCGGCATTGTGCCATTTGTATTTAATTCCGATGCCGTTTCTGTGTTTCATTGTCAATAAGAAGGTCAGAGGGATACAGTAAACCTTAGGTGAAGCATCGGAAAACAAAACTAGTGTCACAGGAATGGTTCAAAACATAGACAGTAGGAAGAGTCAGTCTTCTTGTACTTAAGTCGACATTGTGCCTTTTCTATTTAATTCCGATGCAATTTCTGTGTTTCATCGTCAATAAGAAGGTCCAAGGGTTACAGTAAATGTGGAGTGAAGCATCGGAATCTATAACTAGTGTCACAGGAATGGTTCAAAACATAGACAGTAAGAAGAGTCAGTCTTCTTGTACTTAAGTCGACATTGTGCCTTTTCTATTTAATTCCGATGCAATTTCTGTGTTTCATCGTCAATAAGAATGTCCAAGGTATACAGTAAACCTGAAGTAAAGCATCGGAATCTATAACTAGTGTGACAGCAATGGTTCAAACTATAATCACAAAGAAGGGACAGTCTTCTTGTACTTCAGTCGGCATTGTGCCTTTTCTATTTAATTCCGATGCAATTTCTGTGTTTCATCGGCAATAAGGTCAGAGGGATACAGTAAACCTGAAGTGAAGCATCGGAATCTATAACTAGTGTCACAGGAATGGTTCAAAACATAGACAGTAGGAAGAGTCAGTCTTCTTGTACTTAAGTCGGCATTGTGCCATTTGTATTTAATTCCGATGCAATTTCTGTGTTTCATTGTCAATACGAAGGTCAGAGGAATACAGTACACCTGAGGTGAAGCATCGGAATTCAAAACTAGTGTCACAGGTATGGTTCAAAACATAGACAGTAAGAAAAGTCAGTCTTCTTGTACTTAAGTCGACATTAAGACTTTTCTATTTAATACCGATGCAATTTCTGTATTTCATCGTCAATAAGACTGTTCAAGGTATACAGTAAACCTGAAGTGAAGCATCGGAATCTATAACTAATGTCACAGGAATGGTTCAAAGCATAGTCAGTAAGAAGATTCAGTCTTCTTGTACCTAAGTCGGCATTGTGCCTTTTGTATTTAATTCCGATGCATTTTCTGTGTTTCATCGTCAATAAGAAGGTCCAAGGGATACAGCAAACCTGGTGTGAGGCATCGGAATCTATAACTAGTGTCACAGGAATGGTTCAAAACATAGTCAGTAAGAAGAGTCAGTCTTCTTGTACTTAAGTCAGCATTGTGGCTTTTCTATTTAATTCCGATGCAATTTCTGTGTTTCATCGTCAATAAGAAGGTCCAAGGGTTACAGTAAACCTGGAGTGAAGCATCGGAATCTATAACTAGTGTCACAGGAATGGTTCAAAGCATAGACAGTAAGAAAAGTCAGTCATCTTGTACTTAAGTCGACATTAAGCCTTTTCTATTTAATTCCGATGCAATTTCTGTGTTTCATCGCCAATATGAAAGTTCCAGGTATACAGAAAACCTGAAGTGAAGAACCGGAATCTATAACTAGTGTAACAGGAATGGTTCGAAACATAGACAGTAAGAAGAGTCAGTATTCTTGTACTTAAGTCGGCATTGTGCCTTTTGTATTTAATTCCGATGCAATTTCTTTGTTTCATCGTCAATAAGAATGTCCAAGGTATACAGTAAACCTGAAGTAAAGCATCGGAATCTATAACTAGTGTCACAGCAATGGTTCAAACTATAATCACTAAGATGAGTCAGTCTTCTTGTACTTAAGTCGGCATTGTGCCTTTACTATTTCATTCCAAAGCACTTTCTGTGTTTCATCGTCAATAAGAAGGTCCAAGGTAAACAGTACACCTGGAGTGAAGCATCGGAATCTATAACTAGTGCCACAGGAATGGTTCAAAACAAAGACAGTAAGAAGAGAGAGTCATCTTTTACTTGAGTCGGCATTGTGAGATTTCTATTTAACTCCGATGCAATTTCGGTGTTTCATCGTCAATAAGAAGGTCCACGGGAAACAGTACACCTGAAGTGAAGCATCGGAATCTATAACTAGTGTCACAGGAATGGTTCAAATCATAGTCAGTAAGAAGAGTCAGTCTTCTTGTCCTTAAGTCGGAATTGCGCCTTTTGTATTTAATTACGATGCAATTTCTGTGTTTCATCGGCAATAAAGTCAGAGGGATACAGTAAACGAGAAGTGAAGCATCGGAATCTATAACTAGTGTCACAGGAATGGTTCAAAACATAGACAGAAGGAACAGTCAGTCTTCTTGTACTTACGTCGGCATTCTGCCTTTTGTATTTAATTCCGATGCAATTTCTGTGTTTCATTGTCAATAAGAAGGTCAGAGGGATACAGTAAACCTGAAGTGAAGCATCGGAATCTATAACTAGTGTCACAGGAAGGGTTCAAAACATAGACAGTGGGAAGAGTCCGTCTTCTTGTACTTAAGTCGGCATTGTGCCTTTTGTATTTAATTCCGATGCAATTTCTGTGTTTCATCGTCAATAAGAAGGTCCAAGGGATACAGTAAACCTGGAGTGAAGCATCGGAATCTATAACTAGTGTCACAGGAATGGTTCAAAACATAGACAGTAAGAAGAGTCAGTCTTCTTGCACTTAAGTCGGCATTGTGCCTTTTCTATTTAATTCCGATGCAATTTCTGTGTTTCATCGTCAAATAGAAGGTCAGAGGGATACAGTAAACCTGAAGTGAAGCATCGGAATCTATAACTAGTGTCACTGGAATGGTTCAAAATGTAGACGGTAAGAAGAGTCAGTCTTCTTGTAGTTAAGTCGGCATTGTGCCTTGTGTATTTAATTCCGATGCAATTCCTGTGATTCATCGTCAATAAGAAGGTCCAAGGGATACAGTAAACCTGGAGTGAAGCATCGGAATCTATAACTAGTGTCACAGGAATGGTTCAAAACATAGACAGTAAGAAGAGTCAGTCTTCTTGCACTTAAGTCGGCATTGTGCCTTTTCTATTTAATTCCGATGCAATTTCTGTGTTTCATCGTCAAATAGAAGGTCAGAGGGATACAGTAAACCTGAAGTGAAGCATCGGACTCTATAACTAGTGTCACGGAATTGGTTCAAAGCATAGACAGTAGGAAGAGTCAGTCCTCTTGTACTTAAGTCGGCATTGTGGCATTTGTATTTAATTACGATGCAATTTCTGTGTTTCATCGTCAATAAGAAGGTCAGAGGGATACAGTAAACCTGAAGTGAAGCATCGGAATCTATAACTAGTGTCACCGGAATGGTTCAAAACATAGTCAGTAAGAAGAGTCAGTCTTCTTGTACTTAAGTCGACATTGTGCTTTTTCTATTTAATTCCGATGAAATTTCAGTGTTTCATCGTCAATAAGATGGTCAGAGGGATACAGTAAACATGAAGTGAGGCATCGAAATCTATAACTTGTGTCACAGGAATAGTTCAAAACATAGTCAGTAAGAAGAGTCAGTCTGCTTGTACTTAAGACTGCATTGTGTCTTTTCTATTTAATTCCGATGCAATTTCTGTGTTTCATCGTCAATAAGAAGGTCCAAGGGATACGGTAGACCTGGAGTGAAGCATCGGAATCTATAACTAGTGTCAATGGAATGGTTCAATTCATAGACAGTAAGAAGAATCAGTCTTGTTGTACTTATGTTCGGCATTGTGCCTTTTTTTATTTAATTCCGATGCAATTTCTGTGTTTCATCGTCAATAAGAAGGTCAGAAGGATACAGTAAACCTCAAGTGAAGCATCGGAATCTATAACTAGTGTCACAGGAATGGTTAAAAACATAGTCAGTAAGAAGTCAGTCTTCTAGTACTTAAGTCAGGATTGTGCCTTTTCAATTTAATACCGATGCAATTTCTGTGTTTCATCGTCAATAAGAAGGTCCAAGGGATACAGTAAACCAGGGGTGAAGCATCGGAATCTATAACTAGTGTCTATGGAATGGTTCAATACATGGACAGTAAGAGGATACAGTCTTCTTGTACTTATGTTGACATTGTGTCATTTCTATTTAATTCCGATGCAATTTCTGTGTTTCATCGTCAATAAGAATGTCCAAGGTATACAGTAAACCTGAAGTAAAGCGTCGGAATCTATAACTAGTGTCACAGCAATGGTTCAAACTATAATCACTAAGAAGAGTCAGTCTACTTGTACTTTAGTCGGCATTGTGCTTTTTCTATTTAATTCCGATGCAATATCTGTGTTTCATCGTCAGTAAGAAGGTCCAAGGGATATAGTAAACTTGGAGTGAAGCATCGGAATCTATAACTAGTGTCACAGGAATGGTCCATAACATAGACAGTAAGAAGAGTCAGTCTTCTTGTACTTTAGTCGGCATTGTGCCTTTTATATTTAATTCCGATGCAATTTCTGTGTTTCATCGTCAATAAGAATGTCTAAGGGATACAGTAATATTGATGTGAAGCATCGGAATCTATAACTACTGTCACAGGAATGGTTCAAATCATTGTCAGTAAGAAGATTCGGTCTTCATGTACTTAAGTCGGCATTGTGCCTTTTGTATATAATTCCGATACAATTTCTGTGTTTCATCGTGTATAAGAAGGTCCAAGGTGTACAGTAAACCTGAAGTGAAGCATCGGAATCTACATTTAGTGATGCAGGAATGGTTCAAAACATAGACAGTAAGATGAGTCAGTGTTCATGTACTTAAGTCGTTATTGTGCCTTTTCTATTTAATTCCGATGCAATCTCTGTGTTTCATCGTCAATAAGAAGGTCACAGGGATACAGTAAACCTGAAGTGAAGCATCGGAATCTACAACTAGTGCCACAGGAATGGTTCAAAACATAGACAGTAAGATGAGTCAGTGTTCTTGTACTTAAGTCGACATTGTGCCTTTTCCATTTAATTCCGATGAAATCTCTGTGTTTCATCGTCAATAAGAAGGTCACAGGGATACAGTAAACCTGAAGTGAAGCATCGGAATCTATAACTAGTGTCACAGGAATGGTTCAAACCATAGTCAGTATGAACAGTCAGTCTTCTTGTCCTTAGGTCGCCATTGTGCCTTTTGTATTTAATTCCGATGCAATTTCTGTGTTTCATCGGCAATAAGGTCAGAGGGATACAGTAAACCTGAAGTGAAGCATCGGAATCTATAACTAGTGTCACAGGAATGGTTCAAAACATAGTCAGTAAGAAGAGTCAGTCTTCTTGTACTTAAGTCTGCATTGTGCCTTTTGTATTTACTTCCGATGGATTTCTGTGTTTCATCATCAATAAGAAGGTCAGAGGGATACAGTAAACCTGAAGTGAAGCATCGGAATCTATAACTAGTGTCTAAGGAATGGTTCAAAACATAGACAGTAAGAAGGATCAGTCCTCTTGTACTTAGGGTGGCATTGTGCCTTTTGTATTTAATTCCGATGCAATTTCTGTGTTTCATCGTCAATAAGAAGATCAGAGGGATACAGTAAACCTGAAGTGAAGCATAGGAATCTATAACAAGTGTCACAGCAATGGTTCAAAACATAGAGAGTAAGAAAAGTCAGTCGTGTTGTACTTTAGTCGGCATTGTGCCTTTCCTATTTAATCCCGATGCAATTCCTGTGTTTCATCTTCAATATGAAGGTCAGAGGGATACAGTAAACCAAAATTGAAGCATCCGAATCCATAAGTAGTGTCAAAGGAATGGTTCAAAACATAGTCAGTAAAAAGAGTCAGTCTTCTTGTCCTTAAGTCTTCATTGTGCCTTTTGTATTTAATTCCGATGCAATTTCTGTGTTTCATCGTCAATAAGAAGATCAGAGGGATACAGTAATCCTGAAGTGAAGCATCGGAATCTATAACTAGTGTGACAGGAATGGTTCAAAACATAGACAGTAAGAAGAGTCAGTCTTCTTGTACTTAAGTCGGTATTGTGACATTTGTATTTAATTCTGATGCAATTTCTGTGTTTCATCGTCAATAAGAAGGTCCAAGGGATACAGTAAACCTGGAGTGAAGCATCGGAATCTATAACTAGTGTCACCGGAATGGTTCAAAACATAGACAGTAAGAAGAGTCAGTCTACTTGTACTTAAGTCGGCATTGTGCCTGTTCTATTTAATTCCGATGCAATTTCTGTGTTTCATCGTCAATAAGAAGGTCAGAGGGATACAGTAAACCTGGAGTGAAGCATCGGAATCTATAGCTAGTGTTACAGGAATGGTTCAGAACATTGTCAGTAAGAAGAGTCAGTCTTCTTGTCCATAAGTCGGCATTGTGCCTTTTGTATTTAATTCCGAAGCAATTTCTGTGTTTCATCGGCAATAAGGTCAGAGGGATACAGTAAACCTGAAGTGAAGCATCGGAATCTATAACTAGTGTCACAGGAATGGTTCAAAACATAGTCAGTAAGAAGAGTCAGTCTTCTTGTACTTAAGTCGGCATTGTGCGTTTTGTATTTAATTCCGATGCAATTTCTGTGTTTCATCGTCAATAAGAAGGTCAGAGGGATACAGTAAACCTGAAGTGAAGCATTGGAATCTATAACTAGTGTCACAGGAATGGTTCAAAACATAGACAGTATGAAGAGTCAGTCTTCTTGTACTTAAGTCGGCATTGCGCCTTTTGTATTTAATTCCGATGCAATTTCTGTGTTTCATCGTCTATAGGAAGGTCAGAGGGATACAGTAAACCTGAAGTGATGCATCGGAATCTATAACTAGTGTCACGAGAATGGTTCAAACATAGTCAGTAAGAAGAGTCTGTCTTCTTGTACTTAAGTCGGTATTATGCCTTTTGTATTTAATTCCGATGCAATTTCTCTGTTTCACCGTCAATAAGAAGGTCAGAGGGACAGAGTAAACCTGAAGTGAAGCATTGGAATCTATAACTAGTGCCACAGGAAAGGTTCAAAACATAGACAGTATGAAGAGTCTGTCTTCTTGTACTTAAGTCGGCATTGTGCCTTTTCTATTTCATTCCGATGCAATATCTGAGTTTCATCGTCAATAAGAAGGTCCAAGGGATACAGTAAACCTGAAGTGAAGCATCGGAATCTATAACTAGTGTCACAGGAATGGTTCAAATCATAGTCAGTAAGAAGCGTCAGTCTTCTTGTACTTAAGTCGGCATTGTGCCTTTTCTATTTAACTTTGATGCAATTTCTGTGTTTCATCGTCAATAAGAAGGTCCAAGGGAAACAGTAAACCTGGAGTGAAGCACCGGAATTTATAACTAGTGTCATAGGAATGGTTCAAAACATAGACAGTAGGAACAGTCCGTCCTCTTGTACTTAGGTCGGCATTGTGCCTTTTCTATTTAATTCCGATGCAATATCTGTGTTTCATCGTCAATAAGAAGGTCCAAGGGATACAGTAAACCTGGAGTGAAGCATCGGCATCTATAACTAGTGTCACAGGAATGGTTCAAAACATAGACAGTAAGAAGAGTCAGTCTTCTTGTACTTAAGTCGGCATTGTGCCTGTTCTATTTAATTCCGATGCAATTTCTGTGTTTCGTCGTCAATAAGAAGGTCAGAGGGATACAGTAAACCTGGAGTGAAGCATCGGAATCTATAGCTAGTGTTACAGGAATGGTTCAGAGCATTGTCAGTAAGAAGAGTCAGTCTTCTTGTCCATAAGTCGGCATTGTGCCTTTGGTATTTAATTCCGATGCAAATTCTGTGTTTCATCGTCAATAAGAAGGTCCAAGGGATACAGTAAACCTGGAGTGAAGCATCGGAATCAGTAACTGGTGACACAGGAATGGTTCAAACATAGTCAGTAAGAAGAGTCAGTCTGCTTGTACTTAAGTCGGCATTGTGCATTTTGTATTTAATTCCGATGCAATTTCTGTGTTTCATCGTTAATAAGAAGGTCCAAGGGAAACAGTAAACCAGGAGTGAAGCACCGGAATCTATAACTAGTGTCACAGGAATGGTTGAAAAACATAGTCAGTAAGAACCGTCAGTCTTCTTGTACTTAAGTCGGCATTGTGCCATTTCTATTTCATTCCGATGCAATTTCTGTGTTTCATCGTCAATAAGAAGGTCCAAGGGATACAGTAAACCTGGTGTGAAGCGTCGGAATCTATAGCTATTGTTACAGGAATGGTTCAGAACATTGTCAGTAAGAAGAATCAGTCTTCTTGTCCATAAGTCGGCATTGTGCCTTTGGTATTTAATTCGGATGCAAATTCTGTGTTTCATCGTCAATAAGAAGGTCCAAGGGATACAGTAAACCTGGAGTGAGGCATCGGAATCAGTAACTAGTGACACAGGAATGGTTCAAACATAGTCAGTAAGAAGAGTCAGTCTTCTTGTACTTAAGTCGGCATTGTGCCTTTTGTATTTAATTCCGATGCAATTTCTGTGTTACATCGTCAATAAGAAGGTACAAGGTATACAGTAAACCTGAAGTGAAGCATCGGAATCTATAACTAGTGTCACAAGAATGGTTCAAAACATAGTCAGTAAGAAGAGTCAGTCTTCTTGTACTTAAGTCGGCATTGTGCCTTTTGTATTTAATTCCGATGCAATTTCTGTGTTTCATCGGCAATAAGGTCAGAGGGATACAGTAAACCTGAAGTGAAGCATCGGAATCTATAACTAGTGTCACAGGAATGGTTCAAAACATAGACAGTAGGAAGAGTCAGTCTTCTTGTACTTAAGTCGGCATTGTGCCATTTGTATTTAATTCCGATGCCGTTTCTGTGTTTCATTGTCAATAAGAAGGTCAGAGGGATACAGTAAACCTTAGGTGAAGCATCGGAAAACAAAACTAGTGTCACAGGAATGGTTCAAAACATAGACAGTAGGAAGAGTCAGTCTTCTTGTACTTAAGTCGACATTGTGCCTTTTCTATTTAATTCCGATGCAATTTCTGTGTTTCATCGTCAATAAGAAGGTCCAAGGGTTACAGTAAATGTGGAGTGAAGCATCGGAATCTATAACTAGTGTCACAGGAATGGTTCAAATCATAGTCAGTAAGAAGAGTTAGTCTTCTTGTACTTAAGTAGGCATTGTGCCTTTTGTATTTAATTCCGATGCAATTTCTGTGTATCATCGTCAATTAGAATGTCCAAGGGATACAGTCAACCTGGAGTGAAGCATCGGAATCTATAACTAGTGTCACGGGGATGGTTCGAAAGATAGACAGTAAGAAGAGTCAGTATTCTTGTACTTAAGTCGGCATTGTGCCTTTTGTATTTAATTCCGATGCAATTTCTTTGTTTCATCGTCAATAAGAATGTCCAAGGTATACAGTAAACCTGAAGTAAAGCATCGGAATCTATAACTAGTGTCACAGCAATGGTTCAAACTATAATCACTAAGATGAGTCAGTCTTCTTGTACTTAAGTCGGCATTGTGCCTTTACTATTTAATTCCAAAGCAATTTCTGTGTTTCATCGTCAATAAGAAGGTCCAAGGTAAACAGTAAACCTGGAGTGAAGCATCGGAATCTATAACTAGTGCCACAGGAATGGTTCAAAACAAAGACAGTAAGAAGAGTCAGTCATCTTTTACTTGAGTCGGCATTGTGAGATTTCTATTTAACTCCGATGCAATTTCGGTGTTTCATCGTCAATAAGAAGGTCCACGGGAAACAGTACACCTGAAGTGAAGCATCGGAATCTATAACTAGTGTCACAGGAATGGTTCAAATCCTAGTCAGTAAGAAGAGTCAGTCTTCTTGTCCTTAAGTCGGCATTGCGCCTTTTGTATTTAATTACGATGCAATTTCTGTGTTTCATCGGCAATAAAGTCAGAGGGATACAGTAAACGAGAAGTGAAGCATCGGAATCTATATCTAGTGTCACAGGAATGGTTCAAAACATAGACAGAAGGAACAGTCAGTCTTCTTGTACTAACGTCGGCATTGTGCCTTTTGTATTTAATTCCGATGCAATTTCTGTGTTTCATTGTCAATAAGAAGGTCAGAGGGATACAGTAAACCTGAAGTGAAGCATCGGAATCTATAACTAGTGTCACATGAAGGGTTCAAAACATAGACAGTGGGAAGAGTCCGTCTTCTGGTACTTAAGTCGGCATTGTGCCTTTTGTATTTAATTCCGATGCAATTTCTGTGTTTCATCGTCAATAAGAAGGTCCAAGGGATACAGTAAACCTGGAGTGAAGCATCGGAATCTATAACTAGTGTCACAGGAATGGTTCAAAACATAGACAGTAAGAAGAGTCAGTCTTCTTGCACTTAAGTCGGCATTGTGCCTTTTCTATTTAATTCCGATGCAATTTCTGTGTTTCATCGTCAAATAGAAGGTCAGAGGGATACAGTAAACCTGAAGTGAAGCAACGGAATCTATAACTAGTGTCACTGGAATGGTTCAAAATATAGACAGTAAGAAGAGTCAGTCTTCTTGTAGTTAAGTCGGCATCGTGCCTTGTGTATTTAATTCCGATGCAATTCCTGTGATTCATCGTCAATAAGAAGGTCCAAGGGATACAGTAAACCTGAAGTGAAGCATCGGACTCTATAACTAGTGTCACGGAATTGGTTCAAAGCATAGACTGTAGGAAGAGTCAGTCCTCTTGTACTTAAGTCGGCATTGTGGCTTTTGTATTTAATTACGATGCAATTTCTGTGTTTCATCGTCAATAAGAAGGTCAGAGGGATACAGTAAACCTGAAGTGAAGCATCGGAATCTATAACTAGTGTCACCGGAATGGTTCAAAACATAGTCAGTAAGAAGAGTCAGTCTTCTTGTACTTAAGTTCGGCATTGTGCCTTTTTGTATTTAATTCCGATGCAATTTCTGTGTTTCATCGTCAATAAGAAGGTCAGAGGGATACAGTAAACTTCAAGTGAAGCATCGGAATCTATAACTAGTGTCACAGGAATGGTTAAAAACATAGTCAGTAAGAAGTCAGTCTTCTTGTACTTAAGTCGGCATTGTGCCTTTTCAATTTAATTCCGATGCAATTTCTGTGTTTCATCGTCAATAAGAAGGTCCAAGGGATACAGTAAACCAGGGGTGAAGCATCGGAATCTATAACTAGTGTCAATGGAATGGTTCAATACATGGACAGTAAGAGGATACAGTCTTCTTGTACTTATGTTGACATTGTGTCTTTTCTATTTAATTCCGATAAAATTTCTGTGTTTCATCGTCAATAAGAATGTCCAAGGTATACAGTAAACCTGAAGTAAAGCGTCGGAATCTATAACTAGTGTCACAGCAATGGTTCAAACTATAATCACTAAGAAGAGTCAGTCCACTTGTACTTTAGTCGGCATTGTGCTTTTTCTATTTAATTCCGATGCAATCTCTGTGTTTCATCGTCAATAAGAAGGTCACAGGGATACAGTAAACCTGAAGTGAAGCATCGGAATCTACAACTAGTGCCACAGGAATGGTTCAAAACATAGACAGTAAGATGAGTCAGTGTTCTTGTACTTAAGTCGGCATTGTGCCTTTTCTATTTAATTCCGATGCAATCTCTGTGTTTCATCGTCAATAAGAAGGTCACAGGGATACAGTAAACCTGAAGTGAAGCATCGGAATCTATGACTAGTGTCACAGGAATGGTTCAAACCATAGTCAGTATGAACAGTCAGTCTTCTTGTCCTTAGGTCGCCATTGTGCCTTTTGTATTTAATTCCGATGCAATTTCTGTGTTTCATCGGCAATAAGGTCAGAGGGATACAGTAAACCTGAAGTGAAGCATCGGAATCTATAACTAGTGTCACACCAATGGTTCAAAACATAGACAGTAGGAAGAGTCAGTCTTCTTGTACTTAAGTCGGCTTTGTGCCTTTTGTATTTAATTCCGATGCAATTCCTGTGTTTCATCGTCAATAAGAAGGTCCAAGGGATACAATAATCCTGGAGTGTAGCATCGGGATCCATAACTAGTGTCACAGGAATGGTTCAAAACATAGACAGTAAGAAGAGTCAGTCTTCGTGTACTAAAATTGGCATTTTGCCTTTTGTATTCAATTCCGATGCAATTTCTGTGTTTCATCGTCAATAAAAAGGTCCAAGGCATACTGTAAACCTGAAGTGAAGCATCGAAATCTACAACTAGTGTCACAGGAATGGTTCAAAACATAGTCAGTAAGAAGAGTCGGTCTTCTTGTACTTAAGTCGGCATTGTGCCTTTTGTATTTAATTCCGATGCAATTTATGTGTTTCATCGTCAATAAGAAGGTCAGAGGGATAAAGTAAACCTGAAGTGAAGCATCGGAATCCACAACTAGTGTCACAGGAATGGTTCAAAACATAGACAGTAGGAAGAATCAGCCTTCTTGTACTTATGTCGGCATTGTGCCTTTTGTATTTAATTCCGATGCATTTTCTGTGTTTCATCGTCAATAAGAAGGTCCAAGGTATACAGTAAACCTGAAGTGAAGCATCGGATTCTATAACTAGTGTCACAGGAATGGTTCAAAACTAAGTCAGTAAGAGTAGTCAGTCTTCTTGTCCGTATGTCGGCATTGTTCCTTTTGTATTTAATTCCGATGCAATTTCTGTGTTTCATCGTCAATAAGAAGGTCCAGGGGATACAGTAAACCTGGAGTGTATCATCGGGATCCATAACTAGTGTCACAGGAATGGTTCAAAACATAGACCGTAAGAAGAGTCAGTCTTCGTGTACTAAAATTGGCAATTTGCATTTTGTATTTAATTCCGTTGCAATTTCTGTGTTTCATCGTCAATACATAGGTCCAAGGGAAACTGTAAACCTGAAGTGAAGCATCGGAATCTATAACTAGTGTCACAGGAATGGTTCAAGACATAGTCAGTAAGAAGAGTCAGTCTTCGGGTACTTAAGTCGGCATTGTCCCTTTTGTATTTAATTCCGATGCAATTTCTGTGTTTCATCGTCAATAAGAAGTTCCAAGGGATACAGTAAATCTGAAGTGAAACATCGGACTCTATAACTAGTGTCACAGATTTGGTTTTAAACATAGACAGTAGTAAGAGTCAGTCTTCTTGTACTTAAGTCGGCATTGTTCCTTTTGTATTTAATTCCGATGCAATTTCTGTGTTTCATCGTCAATAAGAAGGTCCAAGGGAAACAGTAAACCTGAAGTGAAGCATCGGAATCTATAACTAGTGTCACAGGAATCGTTCAAATCATAGACAGTAAGAAGAGTAAGTTTTCTTGTACTTCAGTCGGCATTGTGGCTTTTGTATTTAGTTACGATGCAATTTCTGTGTTACATCGTCAATAAGAAGGTCAGAGGGATACAGTAAACCTGAAGTGAAGCATCGGAATCTATAACTAGAGTCACAGGAATGGTTCAAAACATAGTCAGTAAGAAGAGTCAGTCTTCTTGCCCTTAAGTCGGCATTGTGCCTTTTGTATTTATTTCCGATGCAATTTCTGTGTTTCATCGGCAATAAAGTCAGAGGGATACAGTAAACCTGAAGTGAAGCATCGGAATCTATAACTAGTGTCACAGGAATGGTTCACAACATAGACAGTAGGAAGAGTCAATCTTCTTGTACTTAAGTCGGCATTGTGCCTTTTGTATTTAATTCCGATGCAATTTCTGTGTATCATCGTCAATAAGAAGGTCAGAGGGATACAGTAAACCTGAAGTGAAGCATCGGAATCCAAAACTAGTGTCACAGGAATGGTTCAAAACATGGACAGTGGGAAGAGTCAGTCTTCTTGTACTTAAGTCGGCATTGTGCCTTTTGTATTTAATTCCGATGCAATTTCTGTGTTTCATCGTCAATAAGAAGGTCCAAGGTATACAGTAAACCTGAAGTGAAGCATCGGAATCTATAACTAGTGTCACAGGAATGGTTCAAACATAGTCAGTAAGAAGAGTCAGTCTTCTTGTACTTAAGTCGGCTTTGTGCCTTTTCTATTTAATTCCGATGCAATTTCTGTGTTTCATCGTCAATAAGAAGGTCCAATGGATACAGTAAACCTGGAGTGAAGCATCGGAATCTATAACTAGTGTCACAGGAATGGTTCAATCATAGACAGTAAGAAGAGTCAGTCTACTTGTACTTAAGTCGGCATTGTGCCTTTTGTATTTAATTCCGATGCAATTTCTGAGTTTCATCGTCAATAAGAAGGACAGAGGGATACATTAAACCTGAAGAGAAGCATCGGAATCTATAACTAGTGTAACAGGAATGGTTCAAAACATAGTCACTAAGAAGAGTCAGTCTTCTTGTTCTTAAGTCGGCATCGTGCCTTGTCTACTTAATTCCGATGCAATTTCTGTGTTTCATCGTCAATAAGAAGGTCCAAGGGATACAGTAAACCTGGAGTGAAGCATCGGAATCTATAACTAGTGTCGATGGAATGTTTCAATACGTAGACAGTAAGAAGACTCAGTCTTCTTGTACTTAAGTCGGCATTGTGCCTTTTGCATTTAATTCCGATGCAATTTCTGAGTTTCATCGTCAATAAGAAGGTCAGAGGGATACAGTAAACCTGAAGTGATGCATCGGAATCTATAACTAGTGTCACAGTAATGGTTCAAAACATAGTCAGTAAAAGAGTCAGTCTTCTAGTCCTTAAGTCGGCATTGTGCCTTTTGTATTTAATTCCGATGCAATTTCTGTGTTTCATCGTCAATAAGAAGGTCCAAGGTATATAGTAAACCTGGAGTGAAGCATCGGAATCTATAACTAGTGTCACAGGAGTGGATCATAACATTGACAGTAAGAAGAGTCAGTCTTCTTAAGTCGGCATTGTGTCTTTTGTATTTAATTCCAATGCAATTTCTGTGTTTTATCGTCAATAAGAATGTCCAAGGGATACAGTAAAAATGAAGTGAAGCATCGGAATCTATAACTAGTGTCACAGGAATGGTTCAAATCATCGTCAGTAAGAAGAGTCGGTCTTCATGTACTTAAGTCTGCATTGTGCATTTTGTATATAATTCCGATACAATATCTGTGTTTCATCGTCTATAAGAAGGTCCAAGGGATACAGTAAACCTGAAATGAAGCATCGGAATCTAAAACTAGTGCCACAGGAATGGCTCAAAACATGGACAGTAAGAAGAGTCAGTCTTCTTGTACTTTAGTCGGCATTGTGCCTTTTCTATTTAATTCCGATGCAATCTCTGTGTTTCATCGTCGAAAAGAAGGTCACAGGCATACAGTAAACACAAGTGCAGCATCGGAATCTATAACAAGTGTCACAGGAATGGTTCAAACCATAGTCAGTAAGAAGAGTCAGTCTTCTTGCACTTAAGTCGGCATTGTGCCTTTCGTATTTAACTCCGATGCAATTTCTATGTTTCACCGTCAATACGAAGGACAGTGGGATACAGTAAACCTGAAGTGAAGCATCGGAATCTATAACTAGTGTCACAGGAATGGTTCAAACATAGACAGTAAGAAGAGTCAGTTTTCTTGTACTTAAGTCGGCATTGTGCCTTTTCTATTTATTTCCGATGCAATCTCTGTGTTTCATCGTCAATAAGAAGGTCCAAGGGATATAGTAAACCTGGAGTGAAGCATCGGAATCTATAACTAGTGTCACAGGAATGGATCATAACATAGACAGTAAGAAGAGTCAGTCTTCTTAAGTCGGCATTGAGCCTTTTGTATTTAATTCCGATGCAATTTCTGTGTTTTATCGTCAATAAGAATGTCCAAGGGATACAGTAAAAATGAAGTGAAGCATCGGAATCTATAACTAGTGTCAGAGGAATGGTTCAAATCATCGTCAGTAAGAAGAGTCGGTCTTCATGTACTTAAGTCTGCATTGTGCCTTTTGTAAATAATATCCGATACAATTTCTGTGTTTCATCGTCTATAAGAACGTCCAAGGGATACAGTAAACCTGAAGTGAAGCATCGGAATCTAAAACTAGTGCCACAGGAATGGCTCAAAACATGGACAGTAAGAAGAGTCAGTCTTCTTGTACTTTAGTCGGCATTGTGCCTTTTCTATTTAATTCCGATGCAATCTCTGTGTTTCATCGTCGAACAGAAGGTCACAGGGATACAGTAAACACAAGTGCATTATCGGAATCTATAACTAGTGTCACAGGAATGGTTCAAAACATAGTCAGTAAGAAGAGTCAGTCTTCTTGCACTTAAGTCGGCATTGTGCCTTTCGTATTTAATTCCGATGCAATTTCTGTGTTTAACCGTCAATACGAAGGACAGTGGGATACAGTAAACCTGAAGTGAAGCATCGGAATCTATAACTAGTGTCACAGGAATGGTTCAAACATAGACTGTAAGAAGAGTCAGTTTTCTTGTACTTAAGTCGGCATTGTGCCTTTTGTATTTAATTCCGATGCAATATCTGTGTTTCATTGTCAATAAGAAGGTCCAAGGGATACAGTAAACCTGAAGTGAAGCATCGGAATCTACAACTGGTGCCACAGGAATGTTTCAAAACATAGACAGTAAGAAGAGTCAGTCTTCTTGTACTTAAGTCGGCATTGTGCCCTTTCTATTTAATTCCGATGCAATCTCTGTGTATCATCGTCAGTAAGCAGGTCACAGGGATACAGTAAACCTGAAGTGAAGCATCGGAATCTAATACTAGTGTCACAGGAATGGTTCAAAATATAGTCAGTATGAACAGTCAGTCTTCTTGTTTTTAAGTCGGCATTGTGCCTTTTGTATTTAATTCCGATTCAATTTCTGTGTTTCATCGTCAATAAGAAGGTCCAAGGGATACAGTAAACCTGAAGTGCAGCATCGAACTCCATAACTAGTGTCACAGAAAGGGTTCAAAACATAGACAGTAGGAAGAGTCAGTCTTCTTGTACTTAAGTCGGCATTGTGCCTTTTGTTTTTAATTCAGATGCAATTTCTGTATTTCATCGTCAATACGAAGATCCAAGGGAAACAGTAAACCTGAAGTGAAGCATCGCAATCTGTAACTAGTGTCACAGGACTGGTTCAAAACATAGTCAGTAAGAAGAGACAGTCTTCTTGTCCTTAAGGCGCCATTGTGCCTTTTGTAATTAATTCAGATGCAATTTCTGTGTTTCATCGGCAATAAGGTCAGAGGGATACAGTAAACCTGAAGTGAAGCATCGGAATCTATAACTAGTGTCACAGGAATGGTTAAAACATAGTCAGTAAGAACAGTCAGTCTCCTTGTCCCTAAGTCGGCATTGTGCCTTTTGTATTTAATTCCTATGCAATTTCTGTGTTTCATCGTCAATAAGAAGGTCCAAGGGATACAGTAAACCTGAAGTGAAGCATCGGAATCTATAACTAGTGTCACAGCAATGGTTCAAACATTGACAGTAAGAAGAGTCAGTCTTCGGGTACTTAAGTCGGCATTTTGGCTTTTGTATTTAATTCCGATGCAATTTCTGTGATTCATCGTCAATAAGAAAGTCCAAGGTATACAGTAAACCCGAAGTGAAGCATCGGAATGTATAACTAGTGTCACAGGAATGGTTCAAACATAGTCAGTAAGAAGAGTCAGTCTTCCTGTACTTAAGTCGGCATTGTACCTTTTCTATTTAATTCCGATGCAATTTCTGTGTTTCATCGTCAATAAGAAGGTCCAAGGGATACAGTAAACCTGGAGTGAAGCATCGGAATCTATAACTAGTGTCACAGGAATGGTTCAAAACATAGACAGTAAGAAGAGTCAGCCTTCTTTTACTGAAGTTGACATTGTGCATTTTCTATTTAATTCCGATGCAATTTCTGTGTTTCATCGTCAATATGAATGTCCAAGGTATACAGTAAACCTGAAGTAAAGCGTCGGAATCTATAATTAGTGTCACAGCAATGGTTCAAACTATAATCACTAAGAAGAGTCAGTCTTCTTGTACTTAAGTCGGCATTGTGCCTTTTCTATTTAATTCCGATGCAATTTCTGTGTTTCATCGTCAATAAGAAGGTCCAAGGGATACAGTAAACCTGGAGTGAAGCATCGGAATCTATAACTAGTGTCACAGGAATGGTTCAAAACATAGACAGTAAGAAGAGTCAGTCTTCTTGTACTTATGTCGGCATTGTGCCTTTTCTATTTAATTCCGATGCAATTTCTGTGTTAATCGTCAATAAGAAGGTCAGAGGGATACAGTAAACCTGAAGTGAAGCATCGGAATCTATAACTAGTGTCACAGGAATGGTTCAAAACATAGTCAGTAAGAAGAGTCAGTCTTCTTGTACTTAAGTCGGCATTGTGGCTTTTCTATTTAATTCCGATGCAATTTCTGTGTTTCATCGTCAATAAGAAGGTCCAAGGGATACAGTAGACCTGGAGTGAAGCATCGGAATCTATAACTAGTGTCAATGGAATGGTTCAATTCATAGACAGTATGAATAGTCAATCTTCCTGTACTTAAGTCCGCATTGTGCCTTTTGTATTTAATTTCGATGCAATTTCTGAGTTTCATCGTCAATAAGAAGGTCAGAGGGATACAGTAAACCTGATGTGATGCATCGGAATCTATAACTAGTGTCACAGGAATGGTTCAAAACATAGTCAGTAAGAAGAGTCAGTCTTCTTGTCCTTAAGTCGGCATTGTGCCTTTTCTATTTAATTCCGATGCAATTACTGTGTTTCATCGTGAATAAGAAGGTCCAAGGGATACAGTAAACCTGGAGTGAAGCAACGGAATCTATAACTAGTGTCAATGGAATGTTTCAATACATAGACAGTAAGAAGAGTCAGTCTTCTTGTACTTAAGTCGGCATTGTGCCTTTTGTATATAATTCCGATGCAATTTCTGAGTTTCATCGTCAATAAGAAGGTCAGAGGGATACAGTAAACCTGAAGTGAAGCATCGGAATTGTGGTGTCACCGCCAGACACCACACTTGCTAGGTGGTAGCTTAAATCGGCCGCGGTCCATTTAGTACATGTCGGACCCGCGTGTCGCCACTGTGTAATCGCAGACCTAGCGCCACCACCAAGGCAGGTCTCGTGATACGAGAGAGCACTCGCCCCAGTTGTACGAGAACCTAGCTACCGACCAGATGTACGAAGCCTTTTCTCTCTCATTAGCCGAGAGACAGAATAGCCATCAGCTAAGTTAATGGCTACGAACTAGCAAAGCGCCATTAGCCATACAGTGATTGTACTTAATGTCTCCTGTGTATCGTCAAGATCGATGTACCACAATGATATTAAAGATAAGTATTAATCCTGCTCCGTACTTTTCTTCCTAACATTAATTACGTATCCTGTTCCAGTACTTCACGCCCGTCTGTGTTAGTCTAGCGTGCATTTTCAGCCATCTCAACTTCACGGTGTCGGCCCAGATACCGACACAACATTGGCGACGAGATAAAAGAGTTCTTTCTGATTGCTTACATTTAATTGTGTCATGGCTTCGCCACATTCTCCAGATGTACTGTCCGAATTTTATCGCTTGCAGAATCAGCAGACGCAGGCGTTACTGGATGCCCTTGGACAGCTCGTCCAGGGTCAACGTACCATTCAAACCGATGCGGCCGCCGCCGCTTCTTCGCTACCATTGCCACTAAACGCTGTTGCACCTCCCTTTCGACCATACGTGGCAGCCGATGAGACCTGGCACGAGTGGTCTCGCCAGTTCAACTTTCATCTAGCAGCCTACAGAATTCAAGGTAAAGAGCGGCAGCCGTTTTTGCTTTCTTGTGTCTGTGTGTCCACATACCGTGTGATAGTGAAATTGTTTCCCCGACGCGACGTAGCAACTCTGTCCTACGAGGAAATTTTGTCTGCATTAGATGCCTATTTCAAAGAAACAGTTAATGTGGTTGCAAAACGGTATACGTTCTTTCGTACAAAACGTACGGCCGGTCAAACTAATAGGGAGTGGGTAGCAACATTGCAAGGACTTACTAGGGACTGTGCCTTTGAATGTGACTGTGGTCTTTCTTATTCAGATACAATGGTGCGTGATGCAATTGCACAGAACGTTTCTGATGTTCGCATACGGGAGCAAATTTTGAAGCTAGTTAATCCCTCCCTTCAACAAGTGATAGACATATTGGATAGACAGGACACACTTGACTGTGCTCAGGAATCTTTTGAAACTTCGCCAGCCGTGTGTAACATTAACCGGCCCGCTGGACGCGCTGCGCGGCCCGGTAACCGGGCCTCGCGCACGTCCGCGCAGCTTCCGCCGCGCGCTAAGCCACGTGTGCCGCGCCAGCCCACACATGTAGTGAAATCGTGCCCGCGGTGTGCTACTAGACATTCGCGTGAACATTGCCCGTCACGCCAAGCTATTTGCTTTTTCTGTAATAGGAAAGGACATGTTCAAAGTGTTTGCCAGAAAAAGCTCAGATCAGACAATCACAATCATTCCAGGCCCTTTGCTTCGCGCCGGAATCGAACGAAGGACACTCAGGCTCGTGGACCTTCGCCTATGGACATTCATGTCGTTAATTCCGCTTCGTCCAGTGACACTTTCTCTAACAGTGACTGTGATCGTCCCACAAAAACTGTGCGTCGACGTCGCCGGAAATCACGTCACTTAGCAAGTGATTCTGTACCAGTGTCTCTTCCAATTGCACAAAACAGTCGCTTTTGTCGTCAGCAAGGCAATAAACTTTTTGTGGACTTAGACTTTGAAGGCAAAGTGATACCATTCCAGCTCGATACCGGAGCTGCAGTTTCATTGCTCAATCAAGACACGTACAAACAACTGGGCAAACCTCCGTTGCGTTCCGCAAATGTTAAGCTAACTACATATTCCGGGTTTTGGGGGCCTCTGGTGAGGTGCGTCGGCATCTCAATCAGCTGCGCCTCTGTCGTCGCTCGGGTTCTGCCGCTCCCCGTCTGCTTTCAGCGACGGTGCCGTCCGGTCAGCGCCCTGGGGGCCCATCTACTGGCTCGCCTCATCCCCAGGTGTTACCGACGATGCCTTCCATTTTGCCCCATGGCGACGCGCCGCCGCCGCCGCAGCAGCAGCAGCCGCCGCCGCCGCCGCTTGTTCTCCCGCCGGCGCCGCCCGCATTCGACGCTTCGTTGCAGCAGCCAAGCGCCTCCCAGGGTCACGCGCCGCCGATCGCTTCCCGTGACCAGCTGTCCTCCGCCATGGAACTCCCGCCCGCTCCGGACCACATGACGTCATCGCGCGTCGGCTACCCCGACGCAATGGAGGTTGACCCTTCGGTCCCTCCTGTCTCTTTACGGGCGCATACCCCGCATGTTGACGTGCACCCTGGACTAGTTTTTCAGGCGTTTCCTAGCTCCCCTCGGACCGTATGGCCGGGTGCGGGTGGCACAGCCTCGCCTGTTGTTCGGCTCCCCACCTCATCGCATACGTCAACATGTGGTCCTCCCCACGGCGGGCGGAAGCCTTATCACACGACGGTTCGCCGATTTGCGGGGAGGAATGTGGTGTCACCGCCAGACACCACACTTGCTAGGTGGTAGCTTAAATCGGCCGCGCTCCATTTAGTACATGTCGGACCCGCGTGTCGCCACTGTGTAATCGCAGACCTAGCGCTACCACCAAGGCAGGTCTCGTGATACGAGAGAGCACTCGCCCCAGTTGTACGAGAACCTAGCTACCGACCAGATGTACGAAGCCTTTTCTCTCTCATTAGCCGAGAGACAGAATAGCCATCAGCTAAGTTAATGGCTACGAACTAGCAAGGCGCCATTAGCCATACAGTGATTGTACTTAAAGTCTCCTGTGTATCGTCAAGATCGATGTACCACAATGATATTAAAGATAAGTATTAATCCTGCTCCGTACTTTTCTTCCTAACATTAATTACGTATCCTGTTCCAGTACTTCACGCCCGTCTGCGTTAGTCTAGCGTGCATTTTCAGCCATCTCAACTTCACGGTGTCGGCCCAGATACCGACACAACAGGAATCTATAACTAGTGTCACAGGAATGGTTCAAAACATAGACAGTTGGAAGAGTCGGTCTTCTTGTACTTAAGTCGGCATTGTGCCTTTTGTATTTAATTCCCATGCAATTTCTGTGTTTCATTGTCAATAAGAAGGTCAGAGGGATACAGTAAACCTGAAGTGAAGCATCGGAATCCTAAACTAGTGTCACAGGAATGGTTCAAAACATAGACAGTAGGAAGAGTCAGTCTTCTTGTACTTAAGTCGGCATTGTGCCTTTTGCATTTAATTCCGATGCAATTTCTGTGTTTCATCGTCAATAAGAACTTCCAAGGTATACAGTAAACCTCAAGTGTAGCATCGGAATCTATAAGTAGTGTCACAGGAATGGTTCAAGACATAGGCAGTAAGAAGAGTCAGTCTTCTTGTACTTAAGTCGGCATTGTGCATTTTCTATTTAATTCCAATGCAATTTCTGTGTTTCATCGTGAATAAGAAGGTCCAAGGGATACAGTAAACCTGAAGTGAAGCAACGGAATCTATAACTAGTGTCAATGGAATGTTTCAATACACAGACAGTAAGAAGAGTCAGTCTTCTTGTACTTAAGTCGGCATTGTGCCTTTTGTAATTAATTCCGATGCAATTTCTGAGTTTCATCGTCAATAAGAAGGTCAGAGGGATACAGTAAACCTGAAGTGAAGCATCGGAATCTATAACTAGTGTCAAAGGAATGGTTCAAAACATAGACAGTAGGAAGAGTCGATCTTCTTGTACTTAAGTCGGCATAGTGCCTTTTGTATTTAATTCCCATGCAATTTCTGTGTTTCATTGTCAATAAGAAGGTCAGAGGGATACAGTAAACCTGAAGTGAAGCATCGGAATCCAAAACTAGTGTCACAGGAATGGTTCAAAACATAGACAGTAAGAAGAGTCAGTCTTCTTGTACTTAAGTCGGCATTGTGCATTTTCTATTTAATTCCAATGCAATTTCTGTGTTTCATCGTCAATAAGAACTTCCAAGGTATACAGTAAACCTCAAGTGTAGCATCGGAATCTATAAGTAGTGTCACAGGAATGGTTCAAAACATAGGCAGTAAGAAGAGTCAGTCTTCTTGTACTTAAGTCGGCATTGTGCATTTTCTAATTAATTCCAATGCAATTTCTGTGTTTCATCGTCAATAAGAAGGTCCAAGGGATACAGTAAACCTGGAGTCAAGTATCGGAATCTATAACTAGTGTCACAGGAATGGTTCAAAACATTGACAGTAGGAAGAGTCAGTCTACTTGTACTTAAGTCGACATTGTGCCTTTTCTATTTAATTCCGATGCAATGTCTGTGTTTCATCGTCAATAAAAAGTTCCGAGGGATACTGTAAACCTGAAGTGAAGCATCGGAATCTATAACTAGTGTCACAGGAATGGTTCAAAACATAGTCAGTAAGAAGAGTCAGTCTTCTTGTACTTAAGTCGGCATTGTGCCTTTTGTATTTAATTTCGATGGCATTTCTGAGTTTCATCGTTAATAAGAAGGTCAGAGGGATACAGTAAACCTGAAGTGATGCATCGGAATCTATAACTAGTGTCACAGGAATGGTTCAAAACATAGTCAGTTAGAAGAGTCAGTCTTCTTGTCCTTAAGTCGGCATTGTGCCTTTTGTATTTAATTCCGATGCAATTTCTGAGTTTCATCGTCAATAAGAAGGTTAGAGCGATATAGTAAACCTGAAGTGAAGCATCGCAATCTATAACTAGTGTCACAGGAATGGTTCAAAACACAGTCAGTAAAAGAGTCGGTCTTCTTGTCCTTAAGTCGGCATTGTGCCTTTTGTATTTAATTCCGATGCAATTTCTGTGTTTCATCGTCAATAAGAAGGTCGAAGGGATATAGTAAACCTGGAGTGAAGCATCGGAATCTATAACTAGTGTCACAGGAATGGTTCATAACATAGACAGTAAGAAGTGTCAGTCTTCCTAAGTCGGCATTGTGCCTTTTGTATTTAATTCCGATGCAATTTCTGTGTTTCATCGTCAATAAGAATGTCCAAGGGATACAGTAAAAATGAAGTGAAGCATCGGAATCTATAACTAGTGTCACAGGAATGGTTCAAATCATTGTCAGTAAGAACAGTCGGTCTTCATGTACTTAAGTCGGCATGGTGCATTTTGTATATAATTCCGATGCAATTTCTGTGTTTCAGCGTCTATAAGAAGGTCCAAGGGATACAGTAAACCTGAAGTGAAGCATCGGAATCTAAAACTAGTGCCACAGGAATGGCTCAAATCATAGACGGAAAGAAGAGTCAGTCTTCTTGTACTTTAGTCGGCATTGTGCCTTTTCTATTTAATTCCGATGCAGTCTCTGTGTTTCATCGTCAAAAAGAAGGTCACAGGGATACAGTAAACCTGAAGTGAAGCATCGGAATCTATAACTAGTGTCACAGGAATGGTTCAAAACATAGTCAGTAAGAAGAGTCAGTCTTCTTGCACTTAAGTCGGCATTGTGCCTTTCGTATTTTATTCCGATGCAATTTCTGTGTTTCACCGTCAATAAGAAGGACAGTGGGATACAGTAAACCTGAAGTGAAGCATCGGAATCTATAACTAGTGTCACAGGAATGGTTCAAAACATAGACAGTAGGAAGAGTCAGTCTTCTTGTACTTAAGTCGGCATTGTGCCTTTTGTATTTAATTCCGATGCAATTTCTGTGTTTCATTGTCAATAAGAAGGTCAGAGGGATACAGTAAACCTGAAGTGAAGCATCGGAATCCAAAACTAGTGACACAGGAATGGTTCAAAACATTGACAGTGGGAAGAGTCAGTCTTCTTGTACTTAAGTCAGCATTGTGCCTTTTGCATTTAATTCCGATGCAATTTCTGTGTTTCATCGTCAATAAGAAGGTCCAAGGTATACAGTAAACCTGAAGTGAAGCATCGGAATGTATAACTAGTGTCACAGGAATGGTTCAAACATAGTCAGTAAGAAGAGTCAGTCTTCTTGTACTTAAGTCGGCATTGTACCTTTTCTATTTAATTCCGATGCAATTTCTGTGTTTCATCGTCAATAAGAAGGTCCAAGGGATACAGTAAACCTGGAGTGAAGCATCGGAATCTATAACTAGTGTCACAGGAATGGTTCAAAACATAGACAGTAAGAAGAGTCAGTCTTCTTTTACTGAAGTTGACATTGTGCCTTTTCTATTTAATTCCGATGCAATTTCTGTGTTTCATCGTCAATAAGAATGTCCAAGGTATACAGTAAACCTGAAGTAAAGCGTCGGAATCTATAATTAGTGTCACAGCAATGGTTCAAACTATAATCACTAAGAAGAGTCAGTCTTCTTGTACTTAAGTCGGCATTGTGCCTTTTCTATTTAATTCCGATGCAATTTCTGTGTTTCATCGTCAATACGAAGGTCCAAGGGATACAGTAAACCTGGAGTGAAGCATCGGAATCTATAACTAGTGTCACAGGAATGGTTCAAAACATAGACAGTTAGAAGAGTCATTCTTCTTGTACTTAAGTCGGCATTGTGCCTTTTCTATTTAATTCCGATGCAATTTCTGTGTTTCATCGTCAATAAGAAGGTCAGAGGGATACAGTAAACCTGAAGTGAAGCATCGGAATCTATAACTAGTGTCACAGGAATGGTTCAAAACATAGTCAGTAAGAAGAGTCAGTTTTCTTGTACTTAAGTCGGCATTGTGCCTTTTCTATTTAATTGCGATGCAATTTCTGTGTTTCATCGTCAATAAGAAGGTCCAAGGGATACAGTAGACCTGGAGTGAAGCATCGGAATCTATAACTAGTGTCAATGGAATGGTTCAATTCATAGACAGTAAGAAGAGTCAATCTTCTTGTACTTAAGTCGGCATTGTGCCTTTTGTATTTAATTTCGATGCAATTTCTGAGTTTCATCGTCAATAAGAAGGTCAGAGGGATACAGTAAACCTGAAGTGATGCATCGGAATCTATAACTAGTGTCACAGGAATGGTTCAAAACATAGTCAATAAGAAGAGTCAGTCTTCTTGTCCTTAAGTCGGCATTGTGCCTTTTCTATTTAATTCCGATCCAATTACTGTGTTTCATCGTGAATAAGAAAGTCCAAGGGATACAGTAAACCTGGAGTGAAGCAACGGAATCTATAACTAGTGTCAATGGAATGTTTCAATACATAGACAGTAAGAAGAGACAGTCTTCTTGTACTTAAGTCGGCATTGTGTCTTTTGTATTTAATTCCGGTGCAATTTCTGAGTTTCATCGTCAATAAGAAGGTCAGAGGGATACAGTAAACCTGAAGTGAAGCATCGGAATCTATAACTAGTGTCACAGGAATGGTTCAAAACATAGTCAGTAAAAGAGTCAGTCTTCTTGTCCTTAAGTCGGCATTGTGCCTTTTGTATTTAATTCGGATGCAATTTCTGTGTTTCATCGTGAATAAGAAGGGTCATGGGATATAGTAAACCTGGAGTGAAACATCGGAATCTATAACTAGTGTCACAGGAATGGTTCATAACATAGACAATAAGAAGAGTCAGTCTTCTAAAGTCGGCATTGTGCCTCTTGTATTTAATTGCGATGCAATTTCTGTGTTTCATCAGCAATAAGAATGTCCAAGGGATACAGTAAAAATGAAGTGAAGCATCGGAATCTATAACTAGTGTCACAGGAATGGTTCAAATCATTGTCAGTAAGAAGAGTCGGTCTTCATGTACTTAAGTCGGCATTGTGCCTTTTGTATATAATTCAGATGCAATTTCTGTGTTTCATCGTCTATAAGAAGGTCCAAGGGATACACTAAACCTGAAGTGAAGCATCTGAATCTAAAACTAGTGCCACAGGAATGGCTCAACACATAGACAGTAAGAAGAGTCAGTCTTCTTGTACTTTAGTCGGCATTGTGCCTTTTCTATTTAATTCCGATGCAATCTCTGTGTTTCATCGTCAAAAAGAAGGTCACAGGGATACAGTAAACCTGAAGTGAAGCATCGGAATCTATAACTAGTGTCACAGGAATGGTTCAAACATAGACAGTAAGAAGAGTCAGTTTTCTTGTACTTAAGTCGGCATTGTGCCTTTTGTATTTAATTCCGATGCAATTTCTGTGTTTCATCGTCAATTAGAAGGTCCAAGGGATACAGTAAACCTGAAGTGAAGCATCGGAATCTACAACTAGTGCCACAGGAATGGTTCAAAGCATAGTCAGTAAGAAGAGTCAGTCTTCTTACAATTAAGTCGCCATTGTGCCTTTTGTATTTAATTCAGTCGCAATTTCTGTGTTTCATCGGCAATAAGGTCAGAGGGATACAGTAAACCTGAAGTGAAGCATCGGAATCTATAACTAGTGTCACAGGAATGGTTCAAAACATAGACAGTAGGAAGAGTCGGTCTTCTTGTACTTAAGTCGGCATTGTGGCTTTTGAATTTAATTCCCATGCAATTTCTGTGTTTCATTGTCAATAAGAAGGTCAGAGGGATACAGTAAACCTGAAGTGAAGCATCGGAATCCAAAACTAGTGTCACAGGAATGGTTCAAAACATAGACAGTAGGAAGAGTCAGTCTTCTTGTACTTAAGTCGGCATTGTGCCTTTTGCATTTAATTCCGATGCAATTTCTGTGTTTCATCGTCAATAAGAACTTCCAAGGTATACAGTAAACCTCAAGTGTAGCATCGGAATCTATAACTAGTGTCACAGGAATCGTTCAAAACATAGGCAGTAAGAAGAGTCAGTCTTCTTGTACTTAAGTCGGCATTGTGCATTTTCTATTTAATTCCAATGCAATTTCTGTGTTTCATCGTCAATAAGAAGGTCCAAGGGATACAGTAAACCTGGAGTGAAGTATCGGAATCTATAACTAGTGTCACAGGAATGGTTCAAAACATAGACAGTAAGAAGAGTCAGTCTTCTTGTACTTAAGTCTACATTGTGCCTTTTCTATTTAATTCCGATGCAATGTCTGTGTTTCATCGTCAATAAAAAGTTCCGAGGGATACTGTAAACCTGAAGTGAAGCATCGGAATCTATAACTAGTGTCACAGGAATGGTTCAAAACATGGTCAGTAAGAAGAGTGTGCCTTCTTGTACTTAAGTCGGCATTGTGCCTTTTCTACTTAATTAAGATGCAATTTCTGTGTTTCATCGTCAGTAACAAGGTCCAAGGGATACAGTGAACCTAGAGTGAAGCATCGGAATACATAACTAGTGTCAATGGAATGGGTCAAAACATAGACAGTAAGAAGAGTCAGTCTTCTTGTACTTAAGTCGGCATTATGCCTTTTGTATTTAATTCCGATGCAATTTCTGTGTTTCATCGTCAATAAGAAAGTCAGAGGGATACAGTAAACCTGAAGTGAAGCATCGGAATCTATTGCTAGTGTCACAGGAATGGTTCAAAACTGAGTCAGTAAGAAGAGTCAGTCTTCTTGTCCTTAAGTCGGCATTGTGCCTTCTGTATTTAATTTGGATGAAATTTCTGTGTTTCATCGTCAAAAGAAGGTCAGAGGGATACAGTAAACCTGAAGTGAAGCATCGGAATCCTCAACTAGTGTCGCAGGAATGGTTCAAAACATAGACAGTTGGAAGAATCAGCCTTCTTGTACTTAAGTTGGCATTGTGCCTTTTGTATTTAATTCCGATGCATTTTCTGTGTTTCATCGTCAATAAGAAGGTCCAAGGTATACAGTAAACCTGAAGTAAGGCATCGGAATCTATAACTAGTGTCACAGGAATGGTTCAAACATAGTCAGTAAGAAGAGTCAGTCTTCTTGTACTTAAGTCGTCATTGTGCCTTTCGTATTTAATTCCGATGCAATTTCTGTGTTTCACCGTCAATAAGAAGGTCAGAGGGATACAGTAAACCAGAAGTGAAGCATCGTCATCTATAACTAGGTTCACAGGAATGGTTCAAACATAGACAGTAAGAAGAGTCAGTCTTCGGGTACTTAAGTCGGCATTGTCCCTTTTGTATTTAATTCCGATGCAATTTCTGTGTTTCATCGTCAATAAGAAGGTCAGAGGGATACAGTAAACCTGAAGTGAAGCATCGGAATCTATAACTAGTGTCACAGGAATGGTTCAAGACATAGTCAGTAAGAAGAGTCAGTCTTCTTGTACTTATGTCGGCATTGTGCCTTTTGTATTTAATTCCGATGCAATTTCTGTGTTTCATCGTCAATAAGAAGGTCCAAGGGATACAGTAAACCTTAAATGAAGCATCGGAATCATTAACTAGTGTCACAGGAATGGTTCAAAACATAGACAGTAAGAAGAGTCAGTCTTCTTGTATTTAAGTCGGCATTGTGGCTTTTGTATTTAATTGCGATGCAATTTCTGTGTTTCATCGTCAATAAGAAGGTCAGAGGGATTGAGTAAACCTGAAGTGAAGAATCGGAATCTATAACTAGAATCACAGGAATGGTTCAAAACATAGTCAGTAAGAAGAGTCAGTCTTCTTGTCCTTAAGTCGGCATTGTGCCTTTTGAATTTAATTCCGAAGCAATTTCTGTGTTTCATCGGCAATACGGTCAGAGGGATACAGTAAACCTGAAGTGAAGCATCGGAATCTATAACTAGTGTCACAGGTGATACAGGTCCAAGATTCAAAACATAGACAGTACGAAGAGTCAGTCTTCTTGTACTTATGTCGGCATTGTGCTTTTTGTACTTATTTCCGATGCAATTTCTGTGTTTCATTGTCAATTAGAAGGTCAGAGTGATACAGTAAACCTGAAGTAAAGTATCGGAATCCATAACTAGTGTCGCAGGAATGGTTCAAAAAATAGACAGTAGGAAGAGTCAGTCTTCTTGTACTTAAGTCGGCATTGGGCCTTTTGTTTTTAATTCCGATGCAATTTCTGTGTTTCATCGTCAATAAGATGGTCCAAGGGAAACAGTAAACCTGAAGTGAAGCATCGCAATCTATAACCAGTGTCACAGGAATTGTTCAAAACATAGTCAGTATGAACAGTCAGTCTTCTTGTCATTAAGTCGGCATTGTGCCTTTTGTATTTATTTCCGATGCAATTTCTGTGTTTCATCGTCAATAAGAAGGTCCAAGGGATACAGTAATCCTGAAGTGCAGCATCGGACTCTATAACTAGTGTCACAGAAATCGTTCAAAACATAGACAGTAGGAAGAGTCAGTCTTCTTGTACTTAAGTCGGCATTGGGCCTTTTGTTTTTAATTCCCATGCAATTTCTGTGTTTCATTGTCAATAAGAAGGTCAGAGGGATACAGTAAACCTGAAGTGAAGCATCGGAATCCAAAACTAGTGTCACAGGAATGGTTCAAAACATAGACAGTTGGAAGAGTCAGTCATCTTGTACTTAAGTCGGCATTGTGCTTTTGTATTTAATTCCGATGCAATTTCTGTGTTTCATCGTCAATAAGAAGGTCCAAGTGATACAGTAAACCTGAAGTGAAGCATCGGAATCTATAACTAGTGTCACAGGTATGGTTCAAAACATAGCCAGTATGAACAGTCTTCTTGTCCTTAAGTCGGCATTATGCCTTTTGTATTTAATTCCGATGCAATTTCTGTGTTTCATCGTCAATAAGAAGGTCCAAGGTATACAGTAAACCTGAAGTGAAGCATCGGAATCTATAACTAGTTTCACAGGAATGGTTCAAAACATAGTCAGTAAAAGAGTCAGTCTTCTTGTCCTTAAGTCGGCATTGTGCCTTTTGTATTTAATTCCGATGCAATTTCTGAGTTTCATCGTCAATAAGAAGGTCAGAGGGATACAGTAAACCTGAAGTGAAGCATCGGAAACTATAACTAGTGTCACAGGAATGGTTCAAAACATAGTCAGTAAAAGAGTCAGTTTTCTTGTCCTTAAGTCGGCATTGTGCCTATTGTATTTAATTCGGATGCAATTTCTGTGTTTCATCGTCAATAAGAAGGGCGATGGGATATAGTAAACCTGGAGTGAAGCATCGGAATCTATAACTAGTGTCACAGGAATGGTTCATAACATAGACAGTAAGAAGAGTCAGTCTTCTTAAGTCGGCATTGTGCCTCTTGTATTTAATTCCGATGCAATTTCTGTGTTTCATCAGCAATAAGAATGTCCAAGGGATACAGTAAAAATGAAGTGAAGCATCGGAATCTATAACTAGTGTCACAGGAATGGTTCAAATTATTGTCAGTAAGAAGAGTCGGTCTTCATGTACTTAAGTCGGCATTGTGCCTTTTGTATCTAATTCCGATGCAATTTCTGTGTTGCATCGTCTATAACAAGGTCCAAGGGATTCACTAAACCTGAAGTGAAGCATCTGAACACAAAACTAGTGCCACAGGAATGGCTCAACACATAGACAGTAAGAAGAGTCAGACTTCTTGTACTTTAGTCGGCATTGTGCCTTTTCTATTTTATTCCGATGCAATCTCTGTGTTTCATCGTCAAAAAGAAGGTCACAGGGATACAGTAAACCTGAAGTGAAGCATCGGAATCTATAACTAGTGTCACAGGAATGGTTCAAACATAGACAGTAAGAAGAGTCAGTTTTCTTGTACTTAAGTCGGCATTGTGCCTTTTGTATTTAATTCCGATGCAATTTCTGTGTTTCATCGTCAATAAGAAGGTCCAAGGGATACAGTAAACCTGAAGTGAAGCATCGGAATCTACAACTAGTGCCACAGGAATGGTTCAAAACATAGTCAGTAAGAAGAGTCAGTCTTCTTACAATTAAGTCGCCATTGTGCCTTTTGTATTTAATTCAGTCGCAATTTCTGTGTTTCATCGGCAATAACGTCAGAGGGATACAGTAAACCTGAAGTGAAGCATCGGAATCTATAACTAGTGTCACAGGAATGGTTCAAAACATAGACAGTAGGAAGAGTCAGTTTTCTTGTACTTAAGTCGGCATTGTGCCTTTTGAATTTAATTCCCATGCAATTTCTGTGTTTCATTGTCAATAAGAAGGTCAGAGAGATACAGTAAACCTGAAGTGAAGCATCGGAATCCAAAACTAGTGTCACAGGAATGTTCCAAAACATAGACAGTAGGAAGAGTCAGTCTTCTTGTACTTAAGTCGGCATTGTGCCTTTTGCATTTAATTCCGATGCAATTTCTGTGTTTCATCGTCAATAAGAACTTCCAAGGTATACAGTAAACCTCAAGTGTAGCATCGGAATCTATAACTAGTGTCACAGGAATGGTTCAAAACATAGGCAGTAAGAAGAGTCAGTCTTCTTGTACTTAAGTCGGCATTGTGCATTTTCTATTTAATTCCAATGCGATTTCTGTGTTTCATCGTCAATAAGAAGGTCCAAGGGATACAGTAAACCTGGAGTGAAGTATCGGAATCTATAACTAGCGTCACAGGAATGGTTCAAAACATAGACAGTAAGAAGAGTCAGTCTTCTTGTACTTAAGTCGACATTGTGCCTTTTCTATTTAATTCCGATGCAGTGTCTGTGTTTCATCGCCAATAAAAAGTTCCGAGGGATACTGTAAATCCTGAAGTGAAGCATCGGAATCTATAACTAGTGTCACAGGAATGGTTCAAAACATGGTCAGTAAGAAGAGTCAGCCTTCTTGTACTTAAGTCGGCATTGTGCCTTTTCTACTTAATTAAGATGCAATTTCTGTGTTTCATCGTCAGTAACAAGGTCCAAGGGATACAGTGAACCTGGAGTGAAGCATCGGAATACATAACTAGTGTCAATGGAATGGGTCAAAACATAGACAGTAAGAAGAGTCAGTCTTCTTGTACTTAAGTCGGCATTATGCCTTTTGTATTTAATTCCGATGCCATTTCTGTGTTTCATCGTCAATAAGAAAGTCAGAGGGATACAGTAAACCTGAAGTGAAGCATCGGAATCTATTGCTAGTGTCACAGGAATGGTTCAAAACTGAGTCAGTAAGAAGAGTCAGTCTTCTTGTCCTTAAGTCGGCATTGTGCCTTCTGTATTTAATTCCGATGAAATTTCTGTGTTTCATCGTCAATAAGAAGGTCAGTGGGATACAGTAAACCTGAAGTGAAGCAACGGAATCCACAACTAGTGTCACAGGAATGGTTCAAAACATAGACAGTAGGAAGAATCAGCCTTCTTGTACTTAAGTTGGCATTGTGCCTTTTGTATTTAATTCCGATGCATTTTCTGTGTTTCATCGTCAATAAGAAGGTCCAAGGTATACAGTAAACCTGAAGTAAGGCATCGGAATCTATAACTAGTGTCACAGGAATGGTTCAAACATAGTCAGTAAGAAGAGTCAGTCTTCTTGTTCTTAAGTCGTCATTGTGCCTTTCGTATTTAATTCCGATGCAATTTCTGTGTTTCACCGTCAATAAGAAGGTCAGAGGGATACAGTAAACCTGAAGTGAAGCATCGGAATCTATAACTAGGTTCACAGGAATGGTTCAAACATAGACAGTAAAAAGAGTCAGTCTTCGGGTACTTAAGTCGGCATTGTCCCTTTTGTATTTAATTCCGATGCAATTTCTGTGTTTAATCGTCAATAAGAAGGTCCAAGGGATACAGTAAACCTTGATGAAGCATCGGAATCATTAACTAGTGTCACAGGAATGGTTCAAATCATAGACAGTAAGAAGAGTCAGTCTTCTTGTATTTAAGTCGGCATTGTGGCTTTTGTATTTAATTGCGATGCAATTTCTGTGTTTCATCGTCAATAAGAAGGTCAGAGGGATACAGTAAACCTGAAGTGAAGAATCGGAATCTATAACTAGAGTCACAGGAATGGTTCAAAACATAGTCAGTAAGAAGAGTCAGTCTTCTTGTCCTTAAGTCGGCATTGTGCCTTTTGAATTTAATTCCGAAGGAATTTCTGTGTTCATCGGCAATAACGTCAGAGGGATACAGTAAACCTGAAGTGAAGCATCGGAATCTATAACTAGTGTCACAGGTGATACAGGTCCAAGATTCAAAACATAGACAGTACGAAGAGTCAGTCTTCTTGTACTTATGTCGGCATTGTGCCTTTTGTACTTATTTCCGATGCAATTTCTGTGTTTCATTGTCAATTAGAAGGTCAGAGTGATACAGTAAACCTGTAGTGAAGCATCGGAATCCAAACTAGTGTCGCAGGAATGGTTCAAAAAATAGACAGTAGGAAGAGTCAGTCTTCTTGTACTTAAGTCGGCATTGGGCCTTTTGTTTTTAATTCCGATGCAATTTCTGTGTTTCATTGTCAATAAGAAGGTCCAAGGGAAACAGTAAACCTGAAGTGAAGCATCGCAATCTATAACCAGTGTCACAGGAATGGTTCAAAACATAGTCAGTATGAACAGTCAGTCTTCTTGTCATTAAGTCGGCATTGTGCCTTTTGTATTTAATTCCGATGCAATTTCTGTGTTTCATCGTCAATAAGAAGGTCCAAGGGATACAGTAAACCTGAAGTGCAGCATCGGACTCTATAACTAGTGTCACAGAAATCGTTCAAAACATAGACAGTAGGAAGAGTCAGTCGTCTTGTACTTAAGTCGGCATTGGGCCTTTTGTTTTTAATTCCGATGCAATTTCTGTGTTTCGTCGTCAATAAGAAGGTCCAAGGGAAACAGTAAACCTGAAGTGAAGCATCGCAATCTATAACTAGAGTCACAGGAATGGTTCAAACATAGTCAGTAAGAAGAGACAGTCTTATTGTCCTTAAGCGCCATTGTGCCTTTTGTATTTAATTCCGATGCAATTTCGGATTTTCATCGGCAATAAGGTCAGAGGGATACAGTAAACCTGAAGTGAAGCATCGGAATCTATAACTAGTGTCACAGGAATGGTTCAAATCATAGACAATGCGAAGAGTCAGTCTTCTTATACTTAAGTCGGCATTGTGCCTTTTGTATTTAATTCCCATGCAATTTCTGTGTTTCATTGTCAATAAGAAGGTCAGAGGGATACAGTAAACCTGAAGGGAAGCATCGGAATCTATAACTAGTGTCACAGGAATGGTTCAAAACATAGTCAGTAAAAGAGTCAGTCTTCTTGTCCTTAAGTCGGCATTGTGCCTTTTGTATTTAATTCGGATGCAATTTCTGTGTTTCAACGTCAATAAGAAGGGCCATGGGATATAGTAAACCTGGAGTGAAGCATCGGAATCTATAACTAGTGTCACAGGAATGGTTCATAACATAGACAGTAAGAAGAGTCAGTCTTCTTAAGTCGGCATTGTGCCTCTTGTATTTAATTCCGATGCAATTTCTGTGTTTCATCAGCAATACGAATGTCCAAGGGATACAGTAAAAATGAAGTGAAGCATCGGAATCTATAACTAGTGTCACAGGAATGGTTCAAATCATTGTCAGTAAGAAGAGTCGGTCTTCATGTACTTAAGTCGGCATTGTGCCTTTTGTATATAATTCCGATGCAATTTCTGTGTTGCATCGTCTATAAGAAAGTCCAAGGGATACACTAAACCTGAAGTGAAGCATCTGAATCCAAAACTAGTGCCACAGGAATGGCTCAACACATAGACAGTAAGAGGAGTCAGTCTTCTTGTACTTTAGTCGGCATTGTGCCCTTCGTATTTAATTCCGATGCAATTTCTGTGTTTCACCGTCAATAAGAAGGTCAGAGGGATACAGTAAACCTGAAGTGAAGCATCGGAATCTATAACTAGGTTCACAGGAATGGTTCAAACATAGACAGTAAGAAGAGTCAGTCTTCGGGTACTTAAGTCGGCATTGTCCCTTTTGTATTTAATTCCGATGCAATTTCTGTGTTTCATCGTCAATATGAAGGTCAGAGGGATACAGTAAACCTGAAGTGAAGCATCGGAATCTATAACTAGTGTCACAGGAATGGTTCAAGACATAGTCAGTAAGAAGAGTCAGTCTTCTTGTACTTATGTCGGCATTGTGCCTTTTGTATTTAATTCCGATGCAATTTCTGTGTTTCATCGTCTATAAGAAGGTCCAAGGGATACAGTAAACCTTGAATGAAGCATCGGAATCATTAACTAGTGTCACAGGAATGGTTCAAAACATAGTCAGTAAGAAGAGTCAGTCTTCTTGTCCTTAAGTCGGCATTGTGCCTTTTGAATTTAATTCCGAAGCAATTTCTGTGTTTCATCGGCAATAAGGTCAGAGGGATAAAGTAAACCTGAAGTGAAGCATCGGAATCTATAACTAGTGTCACAGGTGATGCAGGTCCAAGATTCAAAACATAGACAGTACGAAGAGTCAGTCTTCTTGTACTTATGTCGGCATTGTGCCTTTTGTACTTATTTCCGATGCAATTTCTGTGTTTCATTGTCAATTAGAAGGTCAGAGTGATACAGTAAAGCTGAAGTGAAGTATCGGAATCCATAACTAGTGTCGCAGGAATGGTTCAAAAAATAGACAGTAGGAGGAGTCAGTCTTCTTGTACTTAAGTCGGCATTGGGCCTTTTGTTTCTAATTCCGATGCAATTTCTGTGTTTCATCGTCAATAAGAAGGTCCAAGGGAAACAGTAAACCTGAAGTGAAGCATCGCAATCTATAACCAGTGTCACAGGAATGGTTCAAAACATAGTCAGTATGAACAGTCAGTCTTCTTGTCATTAAGTCGGCATTGTGCCTTTTGTATTTAATTCCGATGCAATTTCTGTGTTTCATCGTCAATAAGAGGGTCCAAGGGATACAGTAAACCTGAAGTGCAGCATCGGACTCTATAACTAGTGTCACAGAAATCGTTCAAAACATAGACAGTAGGAAGAGTCAGTCTTCTTGTACTTAAGTCGGCATTGTGCCTCTTGTTTTTAATTCCCATGCAATTTCTGTGTTTCATTGTCAATAAGAAGGTCAGAGGGATACAGTAAACCTGAAGTGAAGCATCGGAATCCAAAACTAGTGTCACAGGAATGGTTCAAAACATAGACAGTAGTAAGAGTCAGTCTTCTTGTACTTAAGTCGGCATTGTGCCTTTTGTATTTAATTCCGATGCAATTTCTGTGTTTCATCGTCAATAAGAAGGTCCAAGGGATACAGTAAACCTGAAGTGAAGCATCGGAATCTATAACTAGTGTCACAGGTATGGTTCAAAACATAGCCAGTATGAACAGTCAGTCTTCTTGTCCTTAAGTCGGCATTGTGCCTTTTGTATTTAATTCCGATGCAATTTCTGTGTTTCATCGTCAATAAGAAGGTCCAAGGTATACAGTAAACCTGAAGTGAAGCATCGGAATCTATAACTAGTGTCACAGGAATGGTTCAAAACATAGTCAGTAAAAGAGTCAGTCTTCTTGTCCTTAAGTCGGCATTGTGCCTTTTGTATTTAATTCCGATGCAATTTCTGAGTTTCATCGTCAATAAGAAGGTCAGAGGGATACAGTAAACCTGAAGTGAAGCATCGGAAACATTAACTAGTGTCACAGGAATGGTTCAAAACATAGTCAGTAAAAGAGTCAGTCTTCTTGTCCTTAAGTCGGCATTGTGCCTATTGTATTTAATTCGGATGCAATTTCTGTGTTTCATCGTCAATAAGAAGGGCCATGGGATATAGTAAACCTGGAGTGAAGCATCGGAATCTATAACTAGTGTCACAGGAATGGTTCATAACATAGACAGTAAGAAGAGTCAGTCTTCTTAAGTCGGCATTGTGCCTCTTGTATTTATTTCCGATGCAATTTCTGTGTTTCATCAGCAATAAGAATGTCCAAGGGATACAGTAAAAATGAAGTGAAGCATCGGAATCTATAACTAGTCTCACAGGAATGGTTCAAATCATTGTCAGTAAGAAGAGTCGGTCTTCATGTACTTAAGTCGGCATTGTGCCTTTTGTATATAATTCCGATGCAATTTCTGCGTTGCATCGTCTATAACAAGGTCCAAGGGATACACTAAACCTGAAGTGAAGCATCTGAATCTAAAACTAGTGCCACAGGAATGGCTCAACACATAGACAGTAAGAAGAGTCAGTCTTCTTGTACTTTAGTCGGCATTGTGCCTTTTCTATTTTATTCCGATGAAATCTCTGTGTTTCATCGTCAAAAAGAAGGTCACAGGGATACAGTAAACATGAAGTGAAGCATCGGAATCTATAACTAGTGTCACAGGAATGGTTAAAACATAGACAGTAAGAAGAGTCAGTTTTCTTGTACTTAAGTCGGCATTGTGCCTTTTGTATTTAATTCCTATGCAATTTCTGTGTTTCATCGTCAATAAGAAGGTCCAAGTGATACAGTAAACCAGAAGTGAAGCATCGGAATCTACAACTAGTGCCACAGGAATGGTTCAAAACATAGTGAGTAAGAAGAGTCAGTCTTCTTACAATTAAGTCGCCATTGTGCCTTTTGTATTTAATTCAGTCGCAATTTCTATGTTTCATCGGCAATAAGGTCAGAGGGATACAGTAAACCTGAAGTGAAGCATCGGAATCTATAACTAGTGTCACAGGAATGGTGCAAAACATAGACAGTAGGAAGAGTCGGTCTTCTTGTTCTTAAGTCGGCATTGTGCCTTTTGAATTTAATTCCCATGCAATTTCTGTGTTTCATAGTCAATAAGAAGGTCAGAGGGATACAGTAAACCTGAAGTGAAGCATCGGAATCCAAAACTAGTGTCACAGGAATGTTTCAAAACATAGACAGTAGGAAGAGTCAGTCTTCTTGTACTTAAGTCGGCATTGTGCCTTTTGCATTTAATTCCGATGCAATTTCTGTGTTTCATCGTCAATAAGAACTTCCAAGGTATACAGTAAACCTCAAGTGCGCATCGGAATCTATAACTAGTGTCACAGGAATGGTTCAAAACATAGGCAGTAAGAAGAGTCAGTCTTCTTGTACTTAAGTCGGCATTGTGCATTTTCTACTTAATTCCAATGCGATTTCTGTGTTTCATCGTCAATAAGAAGGTCCAAGGGATACAGTAAACCTGGAGTGAAGTATCGGAATCTATAACTAGTGTCACAGGAATTGTTCAAAACATAGACGGTAAGAAGAGTCAGTCTTCTTGTACTTAAGTCAAAATTGTGCCTTTTCTATTTAATTCCGATGCAATGTCTGTGTTTCATCGTCAATAAAAAGTTCCGAGGGATACTGTAAACCTGAAGTGAAGCATCGGAATCTATAACTAGTGTCACAGGAATGGTTCAAAACATGGTCAGTAAGAAGAGTCAGCCTTCTTGTACTTAAGTCGGCATTGTGCCTTTTCTACTTAATTAAGATGCAATGTCTGTGTTTCATCGTCAGTAACAAGGTCCAAGGGATACAGTGAACCTGGAGTGAAGCATCGGAATACATAACTAGTGTCAATGGAATGGGTCAAAACATAGACAGTAAGAAGAGTCAGTCTTCTTGTACTTAAGTCGGCATTATGCCTTTTGTATTTAATTCCGATGCCATTTCTGTGTTTCATCGTCAATAAGAAAGTCAGAGGGATACAGTAAACCTGAAGTGAAGCATCGGAATCTATTGCTAGTGTCACAGGAATGGTTCAAATCTGAGTCAGTAAGAAGAGTCAGTCTTCTTGTCCTTAAGTCGGCATTGTGCCTTCTGTATTTAATTTCGATGAAATTTCTGTGTTTCATCGTCAATATGAAGGTCAGAGGGATACAGTAAACCTGAAGTGAAGCAACGGAATCCACAACTAGTGTCACAGGAATGGTTCAAAACATAGACAGTAGGAAGAATCAGCCTTCTTGTACTTAAGTTGGCATTGTGCCTTTTGTATTTAATTCCGATGCATTTTCTGTGTTTCATCGTCAATAAGAAGGTCCAAGGTATACAGTAAACCTGAAGTAAGGCATCGGAATCTATAACTAGTGTCACAGGAATGGTTCAAACATAGTCAGTAAGAAGAGTCAGTCTTCTTGTACTTAAACCGTCATTGTGCCTTTCGTATTTAATTCCGATGCAATTTCTGTGTTTCACCGTCAATAAGAAGGTCAGAGTGATACAGTAAACCTGAAGTGAAGCATCGGAATCTATAACTAGGTTCACAGGAATGGTTCAAACATAGACAGTAAGAAGAGCCAGTCTTCGGGTACTTAAGTCGGCATTGTCCCTTTTGTATTTAATTCCGATGCAATTTCTGTGTTTCATCGTCAATAAGAAGGTCAGAGGGATACAGTAATCCTGAAGTGAAGCATCGGAATCTATAACTAGTGTCACAGGAATGGTTCAAGACATAGTCAGTAAGAAGAGTCAGTCTTCTTTGTACTTATGTCGGCATTGTGCCTTTTGTATTTAATTCCGATGCAATTTCTGTGTTTCATCGTCAATAAGAAGGTCCAAGGGATACAGTAAACCTTGATGAAGCATCGGAATCATTAACTAGTGTCACAGGAATGGTTCAAATCATAGACAGTAAGAAGAGTCAGTCTTCTTGTATTTAAGTCGGCATTGTGGCTTTTGTATTTAATTGCGATGCAATTTCTGTGTTTCATCGTCAATAAGAAGGTCAGAGGGATACAGTAAACCTGAAGTGAAGAATCGGAATCTATAACTAGAGTCACAGGAATGGTTCAAAACATAGTCAGTAAGAAGAGTCAGTCTTCTTGTCCTTAAGTCGGCATTGTGCCTTTTGAATTTAATTCCGAAGTAATTTCTGTGTTTCATCGGCAATAAGGTCAGAGGGATACAGTAAACCTGAAGTGAAGCATCGGAATCTATAACTAGTGTCACAGGTGATACAGGTCCAAGATTCAAAACATAGACAGTACGAAGAGTCAGTCTTCTTGTACTTATGTCGGCATTGTGCCTTTTGTACTTATTTCCGATGCAATTTCTGTGTTTCATTGTCAATTAGAAGGTTAGAGTGATACAGTAAACCTGTAGTGAAGCATCGGAATCCAAATCTAGTGTCGCAGGAATGGTTCAAAAAATAGACAGTAGGAAGAGTCAGTCTTCTTGTACTTAAGTCGGCATTGGGCCTTTTGTTTTTAATTCCGATGAAATTTCTGTGTTTCATCGTCAATAAGAAGGTCCAAGGGAAACAGTAAACCTGAAGTGAAGCATCGCAATCTATAACCAGTGTCACAGGAATGGTTCAAAACATAGTCAGTATGAACAGTCAGTCTTATTGTCATTAAGTCGGCATTGTGCCTTTTGTATTTCATTCCGATGCAATTTCTGTGTTTCATCGTCAATAAGAAGGTCCAAGGGATACAGTAAACTAGAAGTGCAGCATCGGACTCTATAACTAGTGTCACAGAAATCGTTCAAAACATAGACAGTAGGAAGAGTCAGTCTTCTTGTACTTGAGTCGGCATTGGGCCTTTTGTTTTTAATTCCGATGCAATTTCTGTGTTTCGTCGTCAATAAGAAGGTCCAAGGGAAACAGTAAACCTGAAGTGAAGCATCGCAATCTATAACCAGTGTCACAGGAATGGTTCAAACATAGTCAGTAAGAAGAGACAGTCTTCTTGTCCTTAAGCGCCATTGTGCCTTTTGTATTTAATTCCGATGCAATTTCGGAGTTTCATCGGCAATAAGGTCAGAGGGATACAGTAAACCTGAAGTGAAGCATCGGAATCTATAACTAGTGTCACAGGAATGGTTCAAAACATAGACAATGCGAAGAGTCAGTCTTCTTATACTTAAGTCGGCATTGTGCCTTTTGTATTTAATTCCCATACAATTTCTGTGTTTCATTGTCAATAAGAAGGTCAGAGGGATACAGTAAACCTGAAGTGAAGCATCGGAATCCAAAACTAGTGTCACAGGAATGGTTCAAAACATAGACAGTAGGAAGAGTCAGTCTTGTTGTACTTAAGTCGGCATTGTGCCTTTTGTATTTAATTCCGATGCAATTTCTGTGTTTCATCGTCAATAAGAATGTCCAAGGGATACAGTAAACCTGAAGTGAAGCATCGGAATCCATAACTAGTGTCACAGGTATGGTTCAAAACATAGCCAGTATGAACAGTCAGTCTTCTTGTCCTTAAGTCGGCATTGTGCCTTTTGTATTTAATTCCGATGCAATTTCTGTGTATCATCGTCAATAAGAAGGTCCAAGGTATACAGTAAACCTGAAGTGAAGCATCGGAATCTATAACTAGTGTCACAGGAATGGTTCAAAACATAGTCAGTAAAAGAGTCAGTCTTCTTGTCCTTAAGTCGGCGTTGTGCCTTTTGTATTTAATTCCGATGCAATTTCTGAGTTTCATCGTCAATAAGAAGGTCAGAGGGATACAGTAAACCTGAAGTGAAGCATCGGAATCTATAACTAGTGTCACAGGAATGGTTCAAAACATAGTCAGTAAAAGAGTCAGTCTTCTTGTCCTTAAGTCGGCATTGTGCCTTTTGTATTTAATTCGGATGCAATTTCTGTGTTTCATCGTCAATAAGAAGGGCCATGGGATATAGTAAACCTGGAGTGAAGCATCGGAATCTATAACTAGTGTCACAGGAATGGTTCATAACATAGACAGTAAGAAGAGTCAGTCTACTGAAGTCGGCATTGTGCCTCTTGTATTTAATTCCGATGCAATTTCTGTGTTTCATCAGCAATAAGAATGTCCAAGGGATACAGTAAAAATGAAGTGAAGCATCGGAATCTATAACTAGTGTCACAGGAATGGTTCAAATCATTGTCAGTAAGAAGAGTCGGTCTTCATGTACTTAAGTCGGCATTGTGCCTTTTGTATATAATTCAGATGCAATTTCTGTGTTGCATCGTCTATAAGAAGGTCCAAGGGATACACTAAACCTGAAGTGAAGCATCTGAATCTAAAACTAGTGCCACAGGAATGGCTCAAAACATAGACAGTAAGAAGAGTCAGTCTTCTTGTACTTTAGTCGGCATTGTGCCTTTTCTATTTAATTCCGATGCAATCTCTGTGTTTCATCGTCAAAAAGAAGGTCACAGGGATACAGTAAACCTGAAGTGAAGCATCGGCATCTATAACTAGTGTCACAGGAATGGTTCAAACATAGACAGTAAGAAGAATCAGTTTTCTTGTACTTAAGTCGTCATTGTGCCTTTTTTATTTAATTCCGATGCAATTTCTGTGTTTTATCGTCAATAAGAAGGTCCAAGGTATACAGTAAACCTGAAGTGAAGCATCGGAATCTACAACTAGTGCCACAGGAATGGTTCAAAACATAGTCAGTATGAAGAGTCAGTCTTCTTACAATTAAGTCGCCATTGTGCCTATTGTATTTAATTCAGTCGCAATTTCTGTGTTTCATCGGCAATAAGGTCAGAGGGATACAGTAAACCTGAAGTGAAGCATCGGAATCTATAACTAGTGTCACAGGAATGGTTCAAAACATAGACAGTAGGAAGAGTCGGTCTTCTTGTACTTAACTCGGCATTGTGCCTTTTGAATTTAATTCCCATGCAATTTCTGTGTATCATTGTCAATAAGAAGGTCAGAGGGATACAGTAAACCTGAAGTGAAGCATCGGAATCCAAAACTAGTGTCACAGGAATGTTTCAAAGCATAGACAGTAGGAAGAGTCAGTCTTCTTGTACTTAAGTCGGCATTGTGCCTTTTGCATTTAATTCCGATGCAATTTCTGTGTTTCATCGTCAATAAAAACTTCCAAGGTATACAGTAAACCTCAAGTGTAGCATCGGAATCTATAACTAGTGTCACAGGAATGGTTCAAAACATAGGCAGTAAGAAGAGTCAGTCTTCTTGTTCTTAAGTCGGCATTGTGCATTTTCTATTTAATTCCAATCCGATTTCTGTGTTTCATCGTCAATAAAAAGTTCCGAGGGATACTGTAAACCTGAAGTGAAGCATCGGAATCTATAACTAGTGTCACAGGAATGGTTCAAAACATGGTCAGTAAGAAGAGTCAGCCTTCTTGTACTTAAGTCGGCATTGTGCCTTTTCTACTTAATTAAGATGCAATTTCTGTGATTCATCGTCAGTAACAAGGTCCAAGGGATACAGTGAACCTGGAGTGAAGCATCGGAATACATAACTAGTGTCAATGGAATGGGTCAAAACATAGACAGTAAGAAGAGTCAGTCTTCTTGTACTTAAGTCGGCATTATGCCTTTTGTATTTAATTCCGATGCCATTTCTGTGTTTCATCGTCAATAAGAAAGTCAGAGGGATACAGTAAACCTGAAGTGAAGCATCGGAATCTATTGCTAGTGTCACAGGAATGGTTCAAAACTGAGTCAGTAAGAAGAGTCAGTCTTCTTGTCCTTAAGTCGGCATTGTGCCTTCTGTATTTAATTTCGATGAAATTTCTGTGTTTCATCGTGAATAAGAAGGTCAGAGGGATACAGTAAACCTGAAGTGAAGAATCGGAATCTATAACTAGAGTCACAGGAATGTTTCAAAACATAGTCAGTAAGAAGAGTCAGTCTTCTTGTCCTTAAGTCGGCATTGTGCCTTTTGAATTTAATTCCGAAGTAATTTCTGTGTTTCATCGGCAATAAGGTCAGAGGGATACAGTAAACCTGAAGTGAAGCATCGGAATCTATAACTAGTGTCACAGGTGATACAGGTCCAAGATTCAAAACATAGACAGTACGAAGAGTCAGTCTTCTTGTACTTATGTCGGCATTGTGCCTTTTGTACTTATTTCCGATGCAATTTCTGTGTTTCATTGTCAATTAGAAGGTTAGAGTGATACAGTAAACCTGTAGTGAAGCATCGGAATCCAAATCTAGTGTCGCAGGAATGGTTCAAAAAATAGACAGTAGGAAGAGTCAGTCTTCTTGTACTTAAGTCGGCATTGGGCCTTTTGTTTTTAATTCCGATGAAATTTCTGTGTTTCATCGTCAATAAGAAGGTCCAAGGGAAACAGTAAACCTGAAGTGAAGCATCGCAATCTATAACCAGTGTCACAGGAATGGTTCAAAACATAGTCAGTATGAACAGTCAGTCTTCTTGTCATTAAGTCGGCATTGTGCCTTTTGTATTTCATTCCGATGCAATTTCTGTGTTTCATCGTCAATAAGAAGGTCCAAGGGATACAGTAAACTTGAAGTGCAGCATCGGACTCTATAACTAGTGTCACAGAAATCGTTCAAAACATAGACAGTAGGAAGAGTCAGTCTTCTTGTACTTAAGTCGGCATTGGGCCTTTTGTTTTTAATTCCGATGCAATTTCTGTGTTTCGTCGTCAATAAGAAGGTCCAAGGGAAACAGTAAACCTGAAGTGAAGCATCGCAATCTATAACCAGTGTCACAGGAATGGTTCAAACATAGTCAGTAAGAAGAGACAGTCTTCTTGTCCTTAAGCGCCATTGTGCCTTTTGTATTTAATTCCGATGCAATTTCGGAGTTTCATCGGCAATAAGGTCAGAGGGATACAGTAAACCTGAAGTGAAGCATCGGAATCTATAACTAGTGTCACAGGAATGGTTCAAAACATAGACAATGCGAAGAGTCAGTCTTCTTATACTTAAGTCGGCATTGTGCCTTTTGTATTTAATACCCATACAATTTCTGTGTTTCATTGTCAATAAGAAGGTCAGAGGGATACAGTAAACCTGAAGTGAAGCATCGGAATCCTAAACTAGTGTCACAGGAATGGTTCAAAACATAGACAGTAGGAAGAGTCAGTCTTCTTGTACTTAAGTCGGCATTGTGCCTTTTGTATTTAATTCCGATGCAATTTCTGTGTTTCATCGTCAATAAGAATGTCCAAGGGATACAGTAAACCTGAAGTGAAGCATCGGAATCCATAACTAGTGTCACAGGTATGGTTCAAAACATAGCCAGTATGAACAGTCAGTCTTTTTGTCCTTAAGTCGGCATTGTGCCTTTTGTATTTAATTCCGATGCAATTTCTGTGTTTCATCGTCAATAAGAAGGTCCAAGGTATACAGTAAACCTGAAGTGAAGCATCGGAATCTATAACTAGTGTCACAGGAATGGTTCAAAACATAGTCAGTAAAAGAGTCAGTCTTCTTGTCCTTAAGTCGTCGTTGTGCCTTTTGTATTTAATTCCGATGCAATTTCTGAGTTTCATCGTCAATAAGAAGGTCAGAGGGATACAGTAAACCTGAAGTGAAGCATCGGAATCTATAACTAGTGTCACAGGAATGGTTCAAAACATAGTCAGTAAAAGAGTCAGTCTTCTTGTCCTTAAGTCGGCATTGTGCCTTTTGTATTTAATTCGGATGCAATTTCTGTGTTTCATCGTCAATAAGAAGGGCCATGGGATATAGTAAACCTGGAGTGAAGCATCGGAATCTATAACTAGTGTCACAGGAATGGTTCATAACATAGACAGTAAGAAGAGTCAGTCTACTGAAGTCGGCATTGTGCCTCTTGTATTTAATTCCGATGCAATTTCTGTGTTTCATCAGCAATAAGAATGTCCAAGGGATACAGTAAAAATGAAGTGAAGCATCGGAATCTATAACTAGTGTCAAAGGAATGGTTCAAATCATTGTCAGTAAGAAGAGTCGGTCTTCATGTACTTAAGTCGGCATTGTGCCTTTTGTATATAATTCCGATGCAATTTCTGTGTTGCATCGTCTATAAGAAGGTCCAAGGGATACACTAAACCTGAAGTGAAGCATCTGAATCTAAAACTAGTGCCACAGGAATGGTTCAAAACATAGACAGTAGGAAGAGTCGGTCTTCTTGTGCTTAAGTCGGCATTGTGCCTTTTCTATTTAATTCCGATGCAATCTCTGTGTTTCATCGTCAAAAAGAAGGTCACAGGGATACAGTAAACCTGAAGTGAAGCATCGGCATCTATAACTAGTGTCACAGGAATGGTTCAAACATAGTCAGTAAGAAGAATCAGTTTTCTTGTACTTAAGTCGTCATTGTGCCTTATTTATGTAATTCCGATGCAATTTCTGTGTTTCATCGTCAATAAGAAGGTCCAAGGGATACAGTAAACCTGAAGTGAAGCATCGGAATCTACAACTAGTGCCACAGGAATGGTTCAAAACATAGTCAGTAAGAAGAGTCAGTCTTCTTACAATTAAGTCGCCATTGTGCCTATTGTATTTAATTCAGTCGCAATTTCTGTGTTTCATCGGCAATAAGGTCAGAGGGATACAGTAAACCTGAAGTGAAGCATCGGAATCTATAACTAGTGTCACAGGAATGGTTCAAAACATAGACAGTAGGAAGAGTCGGTCTTCTTGTACTTAAGTCGGCATTGTGCCTTTTGAATTTAATTCCCATGCAATTTCTGTGTATCATTGTCAATAAGAAGGTCAGAGGGATACAGTAAACCTGAAGTGAAGCATCGGAATCCAAAACTAGTGTCACAGGAATGTTTCAAAGCATAGACAGTAGGAAGAGTCAGTCTTCTTGTACTTAAGTCGGCATTGTGCCTTTTGCATTTAATTCCGATGCAATTTCTGTGTTTCATCGTCAATAAAAACTTCCAAGGTATACAGTAAACCTCAAGTGTAGCATCGGAATCTATAACTAGTGTCACAGGAATGGTTCAAAACATAGGCAGTAAGAAGAGTCAGTCTTCTTGTTCTTAAGTCGGCATTGTGCATTTTCTATTTAATTCCAATCCGATTTCTGTGTTTCATCGTCAATAAAAAGTTCCGAGGGATACTGTAAACCTGAAGTGAAGCATCGGAATCTATAACTAGTGTCACAGGAATGGTTCAAAACATGGTCAGTAAGAAGTGTCAGCCTTCTTGTACTTAAGTCGGCATTGTGTCTTTTCTACTTAATTAAGATGCAATTTCTGTGTTTCATCGTCAGTAACAAGGTCCAAGGGATACAGTGAACCTGGAGTGAAGCATCGGAATACATAACTAGTGTCAATGGAATGCGTCAATACATAGACAGTAAGAAGAGTCAGTCATCTTGCACTTAAGTCGGCATTATGCCTTTTGTATTTAATTCCGATGCAATTTCTGTGTTTCATCGTCAATAAGAAAGTCAGAGGGATACAGTAAACCTGAAGTGAAGCATCGGAATCTATTGCTAGTGTCACAGGAATGGTTCAAAACTGAGTCAGTAAGAAGAGTCAGTCATCTTGTCCTTAAGTCGGCATTGTGCCTTCTGTATTTAATTCCGATGAAATTTCTGTGTTTCATCGTCAATAAGTAGGTCAGAGGGATACAGTAAACCTGAAGTGAAGCATCGGAATCCACAACTAGTGTCACAGGAATGGTTCAAAACATAGACAGTAGGAAGAATCAGCCTTCTTGTACTTAAGTTGGCATTGTGCCTTTTGTATTTAATTCCGATGCATTTTCTGTGTTTCATCGTCAATAAGAAGGTCCAAGGTATACAGTAAACCTGAAGTAAGGCATCGGAATCTATAACTAGTGTCACAGGAATGGTTCAAACATAGTCAGTAAGAAGAGTCAGTTTTCTTGTACTTAAGTCGTCATTGTGCCTTTTGTATTTAATTCCGATGCAATTTCTGTGTTTCATCGTCAATAAGAAGGTCAGAGGAATACAGTAAACCTGAAGTGAAGCATCGGAATCTATAACTAGTGTCACAGGAATGGTTCAAGACATAGTCAGTAAGAAGAGTCAGTCTTCTTGTACTTATGTCGGCATTGTGCATTTTGTATTTAATTCCGATGAAATTTCTGTGTTTCATCGTCAATGAGAAGGTCCAAGGGATACAGTCAACCTTGAATGAAGCATCGGAATCATTAACTAGTGTCACAGGAATGTTTCAAATCATAGACAGTAAGAAGAATCAGTCTTCTTGTATTTAAGTCGGCATTGTGGCTTTTGTATTTAATTGCGATGCAATTTCTGTGTTTCATCGTCAATAAGAAGGTCAGAGGGATACAGTAAACCTGAAGTGAAGAATCGGAATCTATAACTAGAGTCACAGGAATGGTTCAAAACATAGTCAGTAAGAAGAGTCAGTCTTCTTGTTCTTAAGTCGGCATTGTGCCTTTTGAATTTAATTCCGAAGCAATTTCTGTGTTTCATCGGCAATAAGGTCAGAGGGATACAGTGAACCTGAAGTGAAGCATCGGAATCTATAACTAGTGTCACAGGTGATACAGGTCCAAGATTCAAAACATAGACACTACGAAGAGTCAGTCTTCTTGTACTTATGTCGGCATTGTGCCTTTTGTACTTATTTCCGATGCAATTTCTGTGTTTCATTGTCAATTAGAAGGTCAGAGTGATACAGTAAACCTGAAGTGAAGCATCGGAATCCAAAACTAGTGTCGCAGGAATGGTTCAAAAAATAGACAGTAGGAAGAGTCAGTCTTCTTGTACTTAAGTCGGCATTGGGCCTTTTGTTTTTAATTCCGATGCAATTTCTGTGTTTCATCGTCAATAAGAAGGTCCAAGGGAAACAGTAAACCTGAAGTGAAGCATCGCAATCTATAACCAGTGTCACAGGAATGGTTCAAAACATAGTTAGTATGAACAGTCAGTCTTCTTGTCATTAAGTCGGCATTGTGCCTTTTGTATTTAATTCCGATGCAATTTCTGTGTTTCATCGTCAATAAGAAGGTCCAAGGGATACAGTAAACCTGAAGTGCAGCATCGGACTCTATAACTAGTGTCACAGAAATCGTTCAAAACATAGACAGTAGGAAGAGTCAGTCTTCTTGCACTTAAGTCGGCATTGTGCCTTTTGTATATAATTCCGATGCAATTTCTGTGTTGCATCGTCTATAAGAAGGTCCAAGGGATACACTAAACCTGAAGTTAAGCATCTGAATCTAAAACTAGTGCCACAGGAATGGCTCAAAACATAGACAGTAAGAAGAGTCAGTCTTCTTGTACTTTAGTCGGCATTGTGCCTTTTCTATTTAATTCCGATGCAATCTCTGTGTTTCATCGTCAAAAAGAAGGTCACAGGGATACAGTAAACCTGAAGTGAAGCATCGGCATCTATAACTAGTGTCACAGAAATGGTTCAAACATAGACAGTAAGAAGAATCAGTTTTCTTGTACTTAAGTCGTCATTGTGCCTTTTTTATTTAATTCCGATGCAATTTCTGTGTTTCATCGTCAATAAGAAGGTCCAAGGGATACAGTAAACCTGAAGTGAAGCATCGGAATCTACAACTAGTGCCACAGGAATGGTTCAAAACATAGTCAGTAAGAAGAGTCAGTCTTCTTACAATTAAGTCGCCATTGTGCCTATTGTATTTAATTCAGTCGCAATTTCTGTGTTTCATCGGCAAAAGGTCAGAGGGATACAGTAAACCTGAAGTGAAGCATCGGAATCTATAACTAGTGTCACAGGAATGGTTCAAAACATAGACAGTAGGAAGAGTCGGTCTTCTTGTACTTAAGTCGGCATTGTGCCTTTTGAATTTAATTCCCATGCAATTTCTGTGTATCATTGTCAATAAGAAGGTCAGAGGGATACAGTAAACCTGAAGTGAAGCATCGGAATCCAAAACTAGTGTCACAGGAATGTTTCAAAACATAGACAGTAGGAAGAGTCAGTCTTCTTGTACTTAAGTCGGCATTGTGCCTTTTGCATTTAATTCCGATGCAATTTCTGTGTTTCATCGTCAATAAAAACTTCCAAGGTATACAGTAAACCTCAAGTGTAGCATAGGAATCTATAACTAGTGTCACAGGAATGGTTCAAAACATAGGCAGTAAGAAGAGTCAGTCTTCTTGTACTTAAGTCGGCATTGTGCATTTTCTATTTAATTCCAATCCGATTTCTGTGTTTCATCGTCAATAAAAAGTTCCGAGGGATACTGTAAACCTGAAGTGAAGCATCGGAATCTATAACTAGTGTCACAGGAATGGTTCAAAACATGGTCAGTAAGAAGAGTCAGTCTTCTTGTACTTAAGTCGGCATTGTGCCTTTTCTACTTAATTAAGATGCAATTTCTGTGTTTCATCGTCAGTAACAAGGTCCAAGGGATACAGTGAACCTGGAGTGAAGCATCGCAATACATAACTAGTGTCAATGGAATGCGTCAATACATAGACATTAAGAAGAGTCAGTCATCTTGCACTTAAGTCGGCATTATGCCTTTTGTATTTAATTCCGATGCAATTTCTGTGTTTCATCGTCAATAAGAAAGGCATAGGGATACAGTAAACCTGAAGAGAAGCATCGGAATCTATTGCTATTGTCACAGGAATGGTTCAAAACTGAGTCAGTAAGAAGAGTCAGTCATCTTGTCCTTAAGTCGGCATTGTGCCATCTGTATTTAATTCCGATGAAATTTCTGTGTTTCATCGTCAATAAGTAGGTCAGAGGGATACAGTAAACCTGAAGTGAAGCATCGGAATCCACAACTAGTGTCACAGGAATTGTTCAAAACATAGACAGTAGGAAGAATCAGCCTTCTTGTACTTAAGTTGGCATTGTGCCTTTTGTATTTAATTCCGATGCATTTTCTGTGTTTCATCGTCAATAAGAAGGTCCAAGGTATACAGTAAACCTGAAGTAAGGCATCGGAATCTATAACTAGTGTCACAGGAATGGTTCAAACATAGTCAGTAAGAAGAGTCAGTCTTCTTGTACTTAAGTCGTCATTGTGCCTTTTGTATTTAATTCCGATGCAATTTCTGTGTTTCACCGTCAATAAGAAGGTCAGAGGGATACAGTAAACCTGAAGTGAAGAATCGGAATCTATAACTAGAGTCACAGGAATGGTTCAAAACATAGTCAGTAAGAAGAGTCAGTCTTCTTGTTCTTAAGTCGGCATTGTGCCTTTTGAATTTAATTCCGAAGCAATTTCTGTGTTTCATCGGCAATAAGGTCAGAGGGATACAGTAAACCTGAAGTGAAGCATCGGAATCTATAACTAGTGTCACAGGTGATACAGGTCCAAGATTCAAAACATAGACACTACGAAGAGTCAGTCTTCTTGTACTTATGTCGGCATTGTGCCTTTTGTACTTATTTCCGATGCAATTTCTGTGTTTCATTGTCAATTAGAAGGTCAGAGTGATATAGTAAACCTGAAGTGAAGCATCGGAATCCAAAACTAGTGTCGCAGGAATGGTTCAAAAAATAGACAGTAGGAAGAGTCAGTCTTCTTGTACTTAAGTCGGCATTGGGCCTTTTGTTTTTAATTCCGATGCAATTTCTGTGTTTCATCGTCAATAAGAAGGTCCAAGGGAAACAGTAAACCTGAAGTGAAGCATCGCAATCTATAACCAGTGTCACAGGAATGGTTCAAAACATAGTTAGTATGAACAGTCAGTCTTCTTGTCATTAAGTCGGCATTGTGCCTTTTGTATTTAATTCCGATGCAATTTCTGTGTTTCATCGTCAATAAGAAGGTCCAAGGGATACAGTAAACCTGAAGTGCAGCATCGGACTCTATAACTAGTGTCACAGAAATCGTTCAAAACATAGACAGTAGGAAGAGTCAGTCTTCTTGCACTTAAGTCGGCATTGGGCCTTTTGTTTTTAATTCCGATGCAATTTCTGTGTTTCATCGTCAATAAGAAGGTCCAAGGGAAACAGTAAACCTGAAGTGAAGCATCGCAATCTATAACCAGTGTCACAGGAATGGTTCAAACATAGTCAGTAAGAAGAGACAGTCTTCTTGTCCTTAAGCGCCATTGTGCCTTTTGTATTTAATTCCGATGCAATTTCGGAGTTTCATCGGCAATAGGGTCACAGGGATACAGTAAACCTGAAGTGAAGCATCGGAATCTATAACTAGTGTCACAGGAATGGTTCAAAACATAGACAATGGGAAGAGTCAGTCTTCTTATACTTAAGTCGGCATTGTGCCTTTTGTATTTAATTCCCATGCAATTTCTGTGTTTCATTGTCAATAAGAAGGTCAGAGGGATACAGTAAACCTGAAGTGAAGCATCGGAATCCAAAACTAGTGTCACAGGAATGGTTCAAAACATAGACAGTAGGAAGAGTCAGTCTTCTTGTACTTAAGTCGGCATTGTGCCTTTTGTATTTAATTCCCATGCAATTTCTGTGTTTCATTGTCAATAAGAAGGTCAGAGGGATACAGTAAACCTGAAGTGAAGCATCGGAATCCAAAACTAGTGTCACAGGAATGGTTCACAACATAGACAGTAGGAAGAGTCAGTCTTCTTGTACTTAAGTCGGCATTGTGCCTTTTGTATTTAATTCCGATGCAATTTCTGTGTTTCATCGTCAATAAGAAGGTCCAAGGGATACAGTAAACCTGAAGTAAAGCATCAGAATCCATAACTAGTTTCAATGGAATGGGTCAAAATATAGACAGTAGCAAGAATCAGCCTTCTTGTACTTAAGTCGGCATTGTGCCTTTTGTATTTAATTCCGATGCATTTTCTGTGTTTAATCGCCAATAAGAAGGTCCAAGGTATACAGTAAACCTGAAGTAAAGCATCGGAATCTATAACTAGTGTCACAGGAATGGTTCAAACATAGTCAGTAAGAAGAGTCAGTCTTTTTGTACTTAAGTCGGCATTGTGCCTTTCGTATTTAATTCCGATGCAATTTCTGTGTTTCACCGTCAATAAGAAGGTCAGAGGGATACAGTAAACCTGAGGTGAAGCATCGGAATCTATCACTAGTGTCACAGGAATGGTTCAAACATAGACAGTAAGAAGAGTCAGTCTTCGCGTACTTAAGTCGGCATTGTCCCTTTTGTATTTAATTCCGATGCAATTACTGTGTTTCATCGTCAATAAGAAGGTCAGAGGGATAAAGTAAACCTGAAGTGAAGCATCGGAATCTATAACTAGTGTCACAGGAATGGTTCAAGACAAAGTCAGTAAGAAGAGTCAGTCTTCTTGTACATAAGTCGGCATTGTGTCTTTCGTATTTCATTCCGATGCAATTTCTGTGTTTCATCGTCAATAAGAAGGTCCAAGGGATACAGTAAACCTGGAGTGAAGCATCGGAATCTATAACTAGTGTCACAAGAATGGTACAATACATAGACAGTAGGAAGAGTCAGTCTTCTTGTACTTAAGTCGGCATTGTGCCTTTTCTATTTAATTCCGATGCAATTTCTGTGTTTCATCGTCAATAAGAAGGTCTAAGTGATACAGTAAACCTGCAGTGAAGCATCGGAATCTACAACTAGTGCCACAGGAATGGTTCAAAACATAGACAGTAATAAGAGTCAGTCTTCTTATCCTTAAGTCGGCATTGTGCCTCATGTATTTAATTCAGATGCAATTTCTGTGTTTCATCGTCAATAAGAACGTCCAAGGGATACAGTAAAACTGAAGTGCAGCATCGGACTCTATAACTAGTGTCACAGAAATGGTTCAAAACGTAGACAGTAGGAAGAGTCAGTCTTCTTGTACTTAAGTCGGCATTGTGCCTTTTGTTTTTAATTCCGATGCAATTTCTGTGTTTCATTCGCAATAAGAAGGTCCAAGGGAAACAGTAAACCTGAAGTGAAGCATCGCAATCTATAACTAGTGTCACAGGAATGGTTCAAAACATAGTCAGTAAGAAGAGACAGTCTTCTTGTCTTTAAGTCGCCATTGTGCCTTTTGTATTTAATTCCGAAGCAATTTCTGTGTTTCATCGGCAATAAGGTCAGAGGGATACAGTAAACCTGAAGTGAAGCATCGGAATCTATAACTAGTGTCACAGGAATGGTTCAAAGCATAGTCAGTATGAACAGTCAGTCTTCTTGTCGTTAAGTCGCCATTGAGAATTTTTTATTTAATTCCGATACAATTTCTGTGTTTCATCGGCAATAAGGTCAGAGGGATACAGTAAACCTGAAGTGAAACATCGGAATCCAAAACTAGTGTCGCAGGAATGGTTCAAAACATAGGCAGTAGGAAGAGTCAGTCTTCTTGTACTTAAATTGACATTGTGTCTTTTCTATTTAATTCCGATGCAATTTCTGTGTTTCATCGTCAATAAGAATGTCCAAGGTATAAAGTAAACCTGAAGTAAAGCGTCGGAATCTATAACTAGTCTCACTGCAATGGTTCAAACTATAATCACTAAGAAGAGTCAGTCTTCTTGTACTTAAGTCGGCATTGTGCTTTTTCTATTTAATTCCGATGCAATTTCTGTGTTTCATCGTCAATAAGAAGGTCCAAGGGATACAGTACACCAGGAGTGAAGCATCGGAATCTATAACTAGTGTCAATGGAATGGTTCAATGCATAGACAGTAAGAAGAGTCAGTCTTCTTGTACTTAAGTCGGCATTGTGCATTTTGTATTTAATTGCGATGCAATTTCTGAGTATCATCGTCAATAAGAAAGTCAGAGGGATACAGTAAACCTGAAGTGAAGCATCGGAATCTATAACTAGTGTCACAGGAATGGTTAAAAACATAGTCAGTAAGAAGTCAGTCTTCTTGTACTTAAGTCGGCATTGTGCTTTTTCTATTTAATTCCGATGCAATTTCTGTGTTTCATCGTCAATAAGAAGGTCCAAGGGATACAGTAAACCTGGAGTGAAGCATCGGAATCTATAACTAGTGGCACAGGAATGGTTCTAAACATAGACAGTAAGAAGAGTCAGTCTTCTTGTACATAAGCCGGCATTGTGCCTTTTCTATTTAATTCCGATGCAATTTCTGTGTTTCATCGTCAATAAGAAGGTCCAAGGGATATAGTAGACCTGGAGTGATGCATCGGAATCTATAACTAGTGTCAATGGAATGGTTCAATTCATAGACAGTAAGAAGAGTCAGTCTTCTTGTACTTAAGTCGGCATTGTGCCTTTTGTATTTAATTCTGACGCAATTTCTGAGTTTCATCGTCAACAAGAAGGTCAGAGGGATACAGTAAACCTGAAGTGAAGCATCGGAATCTATAACTAGTGTCACAGGAATGGTTAAAAACATAGTCAGTAAGAAGTCAGTCTTCTTGTACTTAAGTCGGCATTGTGCCTTTTCAATTTAATTCCCATACAATTTCTGTGTTTCATCGTCAATAAGAAGGTCCAAGGGATACAGTAAACCAGGAGTGAAGCATCGGAATCTATAACTAGTGTCAATGGAATGGTTCAATGCATAGACAGTAAGAAGAGTCAGTCTTCTTGTACTTAAGTCGGCATTGTGCAATTTGTATTTAATTGCGATGCAATTTCTGAGTATCATCGTCAATAAGAAAGTCAGAGGGATACAGTAAACCTGAGGTGAAGCATCGGAATCTATAATTAGTGTCACAGCAATGGTTCAAAACATAGTCAGTAAAAGAGTCAGTCTTCTTGTCCTTAAGTCAGCATTGTGCCATTTGTATATGATTCCGATGCAATTTCTGTGTTTCATCGTCTATAAGAAGGTCCAAGGGATACAGTAAACCTGAAGTGAAGCATCGGAATCTACAACTAGTGCCACAGGAATGGTTCAAAACATAGACAGTAAGAAGAGTCAGTCTTCTTGTATTTAAGTCGGCATTGTGCCTTTTCTATTTAATTCCGATGCAATCTCTGTGTTTCATCGTCAATAAGAAGGTCACAGGGATACAGTAAACCTGAAGTGAAACATCGGAATCTATAACTAGTGTCACAGGAATTGTTCAAAACATAGTCAGTAAGAAGAGTCAGTCTTTTTGTCCTTAAGTCGTCATTGTGCCTTTTGTATTTAATTACGATGCAATTTCTGTGTTTCATCGTCAATAAGAAGGTCCAGGGGATGCAGTAAACCTGGAGTGTAGCATCGGGATCCATAACTAGTGTCACTGGAATGGTTCAAAACATAGACAGTAAGAAGAGTCAGTCAACGTGTACTAAAGTTGGCAATTTGCCTTTTGTATTTAATTCCGATGCAATTTCTGTGTTTCATCGTCAATGAAAAGGTCCAAGGGATACAGTAAACCTGAAGTGAATCCTCGGAATTTAAGTGTCACAGGATCATAATCAGTAAAAGAGTCAGTCTTCTTGTCCTTAAGTCAGCATTGTGCCATTTGTATATAATTCCGATGCAATTTCTGTGTTTCATCGTCTATAAGAAGGTCCAAGGGATACAGTAAACCTGAAGTGAAGCATCGGAATCTACAACTAGTGCCACAGGAATGGTTCAATGCATAGACAGTAAGAAGAGTCAGTCTTCTTGTACTTAAGTCGGCATTGTGCATTTTGTATTTAATTGCGATGCAATTTCTGAGTATCATCGTCAATAAGAAAGTCAGAGGGATACAGTAAACCTGAGGTGAAGCATCGGAATCTATAATTAGTGTCACAGCAATGGTTCAAAACATAGTCAGTAAAAGAGTCAGTCTTCTTGTCCTTAAGTCAGCATTGTGCCATTTGTATATAATTCCGATGCAATTTCTGTGTTTCATCGTCAATAAGAAGGTCCAAGGGATACAGTAGACCTGGAGTGATGCATCGGAATCTATAACTAGTGTCAATGGAATGGTTCAATTCATAGACAGTAAGAAGAGTCAGTCTTCTTGTACTTAAGTCGGCATTGTGCCTTTTGTATTTAATTCCGACGCAATTTCTGAGTTTCATCGTCAATAAGAAGGTCAGAGGGATACAGTAAACCTGAAGTGAAGCATCGGAATCTATAACTAGTGTCACAGGAATGGTTAAAAACATAGTCAGTAAGAAGTCAGTCTTCTTGTACTTAAGTCGGCATTGTGCCTTTTCAATTTAATTCCCATACAATTTCTGTGTTTCATCGTCAATAAGAAGGTCCAAGGGATACAGTAAACCAGGAGTGAAGCATCGGAATCTATAACTAGTGTCAATGGAATGGTTCAATGCATAGACAGTAAGAAGAGTCAGTCTTCTTGCACTTAAGTCGGCATTGTGCATTTTGTATTTAATTGCGATGCAATTTCTGAGTATCATCGTCAATAAGAAAGTCAGAGGGATACAGTAAACCTGAGGTGAAGCATCGGAATCTATAATTAGTGTCACAGCAATGGTTCAAAACATAGTCAGTAAAAGAGTCAGTCTTCTTGTCCTTAAGTCAGCATTGTGCCATTTGTATATTATTCCGATGCAATTTCTGTGTTTCATCGTCTATAAGAAGGTCCAAGGGATACAGTAAACCTGAAGTGAAGCATCGGAATCTACAACTAGTGCCACAGGAATGGTTCAAAACATAGACAGTAAGAAGAGTCAGTCTTCTTGTATTTAAGTCGGCATTGTGCCTTTTCTATTTAATTCCGATGCAAACTCTGTGTTTCATCGTCAATAAGAAGGTCACAGGGATACAGTAAACCTGAAGTGAAGCATCGGAATCTGTAACTAGTGTCACAGGAATTGTTCAAAACATAGTCAGTAAGAAGAGTCAGTCTTTTTGTCCTTAAGTCGTCATTGTGCCTTTTGTATTTAATTACGATGCAATTTCTGTGTTTCATCGTCAATAAGAAGGTCCAGGGGATGCAGTAAACCTGGAGTGTAGCATCGGGATCCATAACTAGTGTCACTGGAATGGTTCAAAACATAGACAGTAAGAAGAGTCAGTGAACGTGTACTAAAGTTGGCAATTTGCCTTTTGTATTTAATTCCGATGCAATTTCTGTGTTTCATCGTCAATGAAAAGGTCCAAGGGATACAGTAAACCTGAAGTGAATCCTCGGAATTTAAGTGTCACAGGATCATAATCAGTAAGAAGAGTCAGTCTTCTTGTACTTAAGTCGGCATTGTGCCTTTTGTATTTAAATCCGATGCTATTTCTGTGCTTCATCGTCAATAAGATGGAACAAGGGATACAGTTAACCTGGAGAGAAGCATCGGAATCTATAACTAGTGTCACAGGGATGGTTCAAAACATAGACAGCAAGAAGAGTCAGTCTTCTTGTACTTAAGTCGGCAATGTGCCTTTTGTATTTATTCCGATGCAATTTCTGTGTTTCATCGTCAATAAGTAGGTCCAAGGGACACAGTAAACCTGGAGTGAAGCATCGGAATCTATAACTACTGTCACAGGTATGGTTCAAATCATAGACAGTAAGAAGAGTCAGTCTTCTTGTACTTAAGTCGGCATTGTGCCTTTTGTATTTAAATCCGATGCAAATTCTGTGTTTCATCGTCAATAAGAAGGTCCAAGGGATATAGTAAACCTGGAGTGAAGCATCGGAGTCTATAACTAGTGTCACAGGAATGGTTCAAAACGTAGACAGGAAAAAGAGTCGGTCTTCTTGTACTTTATTCGGCATTGCGCTCTTTGTATTTATTTCCGATGCAATTTCTGTGTTTCATCGTCAATAAGAAGGTCAGAAGGATACAGTAAACCTGAAGTGAAGCATCGGAATCTATAACTAGTGTCACAGGAATGGTTCAAAACATAGTCAGTAAGAAGAGTCAGTCTTCGTGTACTAAGGTTGGCAATTTTCCTTTTGTATTTAATTCCGATGCAATTTCTGTGTTTCATCTTCAATAAGAAGGTCCAAGAGATACAGTAAACCTGGAGTGAAGCATTGGAATCTATAACTAGTTTCACAGGGACGGTTCAAATCATAGTCAGGAAGAAGAGTCAGGCTTCTTGTACTTAAGTCATCATTAAGCATTTTCTATTTAATTCTGATGCAATTTCTGTGTTTCATCATCAATAAGAAGGTCCAAGGGATACAGTAAACCTGGAGTGAAGCATCGGAATCTATAACTAGTGTCATAGGAATGGTTCAAACCATAGACTGTAAGAAGAGTCAATCTTCTTGTACTTAAGTCGGCCTTGTGCCTTTTGTATTTCATTCCGATGCAATTTCTGTGTTTCATCGTCAATAAGAAGATCAGAGGGATACAGTAAAACTGAAGTGAAGCATCGGTATCTATAACTAGCGTCACAGGAATGGTTCAAAGCATTGACAGTAGGAAGAGTCAGTCTTCTTGTACTTAAGTCGGCATTGTGCCTTTTGTATTTTATTCCGATGCAATTTCTGAGATTCATCGTCAATAAGAAGGTCCAAGGGATACAGTAAACCTGAAGTGAAGCATCGGAATCTGTAACTAGTATCACAGGAACGGTTCAAGTCACAGTCAGTAAGAAGAGTCAGTCTTCTTGTACTTAAGTCGGCATTGTGCCTTTTCTATTTAAATCCGATGCAATGTCTGTGTTTCATCGTCAATAAGAAGGTCAGAGGGATACAGTAAACCTGAAGTGAAGCATCGGATTCTATAACTACAGTCACAGGAATGGTTCAAAACATAGACAGTAAGAAGAGTCAGTCTTCTTGTACTTAAGTCGGCATTGTGCCTTTACTATTTAATTCTGATGCAATTTCTGTGTTTCATCGTCAATAAGAAGGTCCAAGGGATACAGTAAACCTGGAGTGAAGCATCGGAATCTATAACTTGTGTCACAGGAATGGTTCAAATCATAGACTGAAAGAAGAGTCAGTCTTCTTGTACTTTAGTTGGCATTGTGCCTTGTTTTATTTAATTCCGATGCAATTTCTGTGTTTCATCGTCAATAAGAAGATCAGAGGGATAGAGTAAATCTATGTGAAGCATCGGAATCTATAACTAGTGTCACAGGAATGGTTCAAAACATTTTCAGTAAGAAGAGTCAGACTTCTGGTACTTAAGTCGGCATTGTGAGTTTTGTATTTAATTCCGATACAATTTCTGTGTTTCATCGTCAATTAGAAGGTCCATGGGATACAGTAAACCTGGAGTGAAGCATCGGAATCTATAACTAGTGTCACAGGGACGGTTCAAATCATAGACAGTAAGATGAGTCAGAATTTTTGTACCTAAGTCGGCATTGTGCTTTTTGTATTTAATCCCGTTGCAATTTCTGTGTTTCATCGTCACTAAGAAGGTCAGAGGGATACAGTAAACCTGAAATGAACCATCGGATTCTATAACTAGTGTCACAGGAATGGTTCAAATCATAGACAGTAGGAAAAGTCAATCTACATGTACATAAGTCGGCTTTGAGCCTTTTGTATTTAATTCCGATGCAATTTCTGTGTTTCATCGTATATAAGATGGTCAGAAGGATACAGTAAACCTGATGTGAAGCATCGGAATCTATAACTAGTGTCACAGGAATGGTTCAAAACAAAGTCAGTAAGAAGAGTCAGTCTTCTTGTACTTAAGTCTGCATTGTGCTTTTGTATTTAATTCCGATGCAATTTCTATGTTTCATCGTCAATAAGAAGGTCCAAGAGATACAGTAGACCTGTATTGAAGCATCGGAATCTATAACTAGTGTCACAGGAATGGTTCAAAACATAGACAGTGAGCAGAGTCAGTCTTCTTGTACTTAAGTCGGCATTGTGCCTTTTGTATTTAATTCCGATGCAATTTCTGTGTTTCATCGTCAATAAGAAGGTCAGAGGGGTACAGTAAACCTGATGTAAAGCATCGGAGTCTATAACTAGTGTCACAGGAATGGTTCAAAACATAGTCAGTAAGAAGAGTCAGACTTCTGGTACTTAAGTCGGCATTGTGAGTTTTGTATTTAATTCCGATACAATTTCTGTGTTTCATCGTCAATAAGGAGGTCCAAGGGATACAGTAAACCTGGAGTGAAGCATCGGAATCTATAACTAGTGTCACAGGGATGGTTCAAAACATAGACAGTAAGAAGAGTCAGTCTTCTTGTACTTAAGTCGGCATTGTGCCTTTTGTATTTATTTCCGATGCAATATCTATGTTTCATCGTCAATAAGAAGGTCAGAGGGATACAGTAATCTTGAAGTTAAGCATCGGATTCTATGACTAGTGTCACAGGAATGGTTCAAAACATAGTCAGTATGAAGACTCAGTCTTCTTGTACTTAAGTCAGTATTGTGCCTTTTGTATTTAATTCCGAAGCAATTTCTGTGTTTCAACGTTAATAAGAAGGTCCAAGGGATACAGTAAACCTGAAGTGAATCATCGAAATTTATGTGTCACAGGAATGGCTCAAATCATAGTGAGTAAGAAGAGTCAGTCTTCTTGTACTTAAGTCGGCATTGTGCCTTTTGTATTTAAATCCGATGCAATTTCTATGTTTCATCGTCAATAAGAAGGACCAAGGGATACAGTTAACCTGGAGTGAAGCATCGGAATCTATAACTAGTGTCACAGGGATGGTTCAAAACATAGACAGTAAGAAGAGTAAGTCTTAAGTAGTCGGCATTGTGCCTTTTGTATTTAATTCCGATGCAATTTCTGTGTTTCATCGTCAATAAGAAGGTCCAAGGGATAAAGTAATCCTGATGTTAAGCATCGGAATCTATAACTAGTGTCACAGGGACGGTTCAAATCATAGTGAGTAAGAAGAGTCAGTCTTCTTGTACTTAAGTCGCCATTGTGCCTTTTGTATTTAAATCCGATGCAATTTCTGTGTTTCATCGTCAATAAGAAGGACCAAGGGATACAGTTAACCTGGAGTGAAGCATCGGAATCTATAACTAGTGTCACAGGGATGGTTCAAAACATAGACAGTAAGAAGAGTAAGTCTTAAGTAGTCGGCATTGTGCCTTTTGTATTTAATTCCGATGCAATTTCTGTGTTTCATCGTCAATAAGAAGGACCAAGGGATACAGTAAACCTGGAGTGAAGCATCGGAATCTATAACTAGTGTCACAGGGACGGTTCAAATCATAGACAGTAAAATGAGTCAGTATTCTTGTACTGAAGTCGGCATTGTGCTTTTTGTATTTAATTCCGATGCAATTTCTGTGTTTCATCGTCACTAAGAAGGTCAGAGGGATACAGTAAACCTGAAATGAACCATCGGAGTCTATAACTAGTGTCACAGGAATGGTTCAAAATATAGACAGTAGGAAAAGTCAATCTACATGTACTTAAGTCGGCATTGTGCCTTTTGTATTTAATTCCGATGCAATTTCTGTGTATCATTGTCAGTAAGAAGGTTTAAGGGATACAGTAAACCTGAAGTGAAGCATCGGATTCTATAGCTAGTGTCACAAGAATAGTTCAAAACATAGTCAGGAAGAAGAGTCAGTCTTCTTGTACTTAAGTTGGCATTGTGCCTTTTGTATTTAATTCCGATGCAATTTCTGTGTTTCATCGTCAATAAGAAGGTCCAAGGGATACAGTAATCCTGAAGTTAAGCATCGGAATCTATGACTAGTGTCACAGGAATGGTTCAGAGCATAGTCAGTAAGAAGAGTCAGTCTTCTTATACTTAGGTCGTCATTGTGCCTTTTGTATTAAATTCCGATGCAATTTCAGTGTTTCATCGTCAATACGAAGGTCAGAGGGATACAGTAAACATGATGTGAAGCATCGGAATCTATAACTAGTGTCACAGGAATGGTTCAAAACATAGTCAGTATGAAGAGTCAGACTTCTGGTACTTAAGTCGGCATTGTAAGTTTTGTATTTAATTTCGATACTATCTCTGTGTTTCATCGCCAATAAGAAGGTCCAAGGGATACAGTAAACCTTTAGTGAGGCATCGGAATCTATAACTAGTGTCACAGGGATGGTTCAAATCATAGACAGTAAGAAGAGTCCGTCTTCTTGTACTTAAGTCGGCATTGTGCCTTTTGTATTTAATTCCGATGCAATTTCTGTGTTTCATCGTTAATAAGAAGGTCCAAAGGATACAGTAAACATGTAGTGAAGCATCGGAATCTATAACTAGCGTCACAGGGACGGTTCAAAACATAGACAGTAAGATTAGTCATTATTCTTGTATTTAAGTCGGCATTGTGCTTTTTGTATTTAATTCCGATGCAATTTCTGTGTTTCATCGTCACTAAGAAGGTCAGAGGGATACATTAATCCTGAAGTTAAGCATCGGAATCAATAACTAGAGTCACAGGAATGGTTCAAAGCATAGTCAGTAAGAAGAGTCAGTCATCTTGTAGTTAAGTCGACATTGTGCCTTTTGTATTTAATTCTGATGCATTTTCTTTGTTTCTTCGTCAATAAGATGTTCCAACGGATACAGTAAACCTGAAGTGAAGCATCGGAATCTATAACTAGTGTCACAGGAATGGTTCAAAACATAGACAGTAGGAAGAGTCAGTCTTGTAGTACTTAAGTCGGCATTGTGCCATTTCTATTTAATTCCGATGCAATTTCTGTGTTTCTTCGTCAATACGACGGTCAGAGGGATAAAGTAAACCTGAAGTGAAGCATCGGAATCTATAACTAGTGTCACAGGAATGCTTAAAACATAGACAGTTGGAAGAGTCAGTCTTCTTGTACTTAAGTCGGCATTGTGTCTTTTGTATTTAATTCCGATACAATTTCAGTGTTTCATCGTCAATAAGAAGGTCAGAGGGATACAGTAATCATGAAGTTAAGCATCGGAATCTATAACTAGAGTCACAGGAATGGTTCAAATCATAGTCAGTAAGAAGAGTCAGTCTTCTTGTAGTTAAGTCGGCATTGTGCCTTTTGTATTTAATTCCGATGCAATTTCTGTGTTTCATCGTCAATACGACGGTCAGAGGGATAAAGTAAACCTGAAGTGAGGCATCGGAATCTATAACTAGTGTCTAAGGAATTGTTCAAAACATAGACAGTTGGAAGAGTCAGTCTTCTTGTACTTCAGTTATCATTGTGCCTTTTCTATTTAATTATGATGCAATTTCTGTGTTTCATCGTCAATAAGAAGGTCAGAGGGATACAGTAATCCTGAAGTGAAGCATCGGAATCTATGACTAGTGTAACAGGAATGGTTCAAAACATAGTCAGTAAGAAGAGTCAGTCTTCTTGTACTTAAGTTATCATTGTGCCTTTTCTATTTAATTATGATGCAATTTCTCTGTTTCATCGTCAATAAGAAGGTCCAAGGAATACAGTAAACCTGGAGTAATCTATAACTAGTGTCACATTAATGGTTCAAAACATAGACAGTAAGAAGAGTCAGACTTCTTTTACTTCATTCGGCATTGTACCTTTTCAATTTAATTCCGATGCAATTTTATGTTTTTCATCGTCAATAAGAAGGTCCAAGGGATACAGTAAACCTGGAGTGAAGCATCGGAATCTATAACTAGTGTCACAGGGATGGTTCAAACATAGACAGTAAGAAGAGTCAGTCTTCTTGTACTTAAGTCGGCATTGTGCCTTTTGTACTTAATTCCGATACAATTTGAGTGTTTCATCGTCAATAAGAAGGTCAGAGGGATACAGAAATCCTGAAGTTAAGCATCGGAATCTATGACTAGTGTCACAGGAATGGTTCAAAACATAGTCAGTAAGAAGGTCAGTCCTCTTGTACCTAAGTTATCATTGTGCCTTTTCTAGTTAATTATGATGCAATTTCTCTGTTTCATCGTCAATAAGAAGGTCCAAGGAATACAGTAAACCTGGAGTGAAGCATCGTAATCTATAACTAGTGTCACATTAATTGTTCAAAACATAGACAGTAAGAAGAGTCAGACTTTTTTTACTTCATTCGGCATTGTACCTTTTCAATTTAATTCCGATGCAATTTTATGTTTTTCATCGTCAATAAGAAGGTCCATGGGATACAGTAAACCTGGAGTGAAGCATCGGAGTCCATAACTAGTGTCACAGGAATGGTTCAAAACATAGACAGTAAGAAGAGTCAATCTTCTTGTACTCAATTCGGCATTGTGCCATTTGTATTTAATTCCGATGCAATTTCTGTGTTTCATCGTCAATAAGAGGGTCAGAGGGATACAGTTAACCTGAAGTGAAGCATCGGAATCTATAACTAGTGTCACAGGAAAGGTTCAAGACATAGTCAGTAAGAAGAGACAGTCTTCTTGTACTTAAGTCGGCGTTGTGCTTTTTGTATTTAATTCCGATGCAGTTTCTGTGTTTCATCGTCAATAAGAAGGTCCAAGGGATACAGTAAACCTGGAGTGAAGCATCGGAATCAATAACTAGTGTCACAGGGATGGTTCAAAACGTAGACAGTAAGATGAGTCAGTATTCTTGTACTTAAGTCGGCATTGTGCCTTTTCTATTTAATTCCGACGCAATTTCTGTGTTTTAACGTCAATAAGATGGTCCAAGGCATACAGTAAACCTGGAGTGAAGCATCGGAATCTATAACTAGTGTCACAGGGATGGTTCAAAACATAGACAGTAAGAAGAGTCAGTCTTCTTGTACTTAAGTCGGCATTGTGCCTTTTGTATTTAAGGCCGATGCAATTTCTGTGTTTCATCGTCAGTAAAAAGGTCAGAGGGATACAGTAATCCTCAAGTTAAGCATCGGAATCTATGACTAGTGTCATAGGAATGGTTCAAATCATAGTCAGTAAGAAGAGTCAGTCTCCTTGTACTTAAGTCGGTATTGTCCCTTTTGTATTTAATTCCGATGCAATTTCTGTGTTTCATCGTTAATAAGAAGGTCCAAGGGATACAGTAAACCTGTAGTGAAGCAGCAGAATCTATAACTAGCGTCACAGGGACGGTTCAAAACATAGATAGTAAGATGAGTCAGTTTTCTTGTACTTAAGTCGGCATTGTGCTTTTTGTATTTAAATCCGATGCAATTTCTGTGTTTAATCGTCACTAAGAAGGTCAGAGAGATACAGTAATCATGAAGTTAAGCATCGGAATCTATAACTAGAGTCACAGGAATGGTTCAAAGCATAGTCAGTAAGAGGAGTCAGTCTTCTTGTACTTAAGTCGGCATTGTGCCATTTCTATTTAATTCCGATGCAATTTCTGTGTTTCTTCGTCAATACGACGGTCAGAGGGATAAATTAAACCTGAATTGAAGCATCGGAATCTATAACTAGTTTCACAGGAATTGTTCAAAACATAGGCAGTTGGAAGAGTCAGTCTTCTAGTACTTAAGTCGGCATTGTGCCATTTCTATTTAATTCCGATGCAATTTCTGTGTTTCTTCGTCAATACGACGGTCAGAGGGATAAATTAAACCTGAAGTGAAGCATCGGAATCTATAACTAGTATCACTGGAATGGTTCAAAACATAGACAGTAGGAAGAGTCAGTCTTCTAGTACTTAAGTCGGCATTGTGCCATTTCTATTTAATTCCGATGCAATTTCTGTGTTTCATCGTCAATAAGAGGGTCAGAGGGATACAGTAAACCTGAAGTGAATCATCGAAATCTATAACTAGTGTCACAGGAAAGGTTCAAAACATAGTCAGTAAGAAGAGTCAGTCTTCTTGTACTTAAGTCGGCATTGTGCTTTTTGTATTTAATTCCGATGCAATTTCTGCGTTTCATCGTCAATAAGAAGGTCCAAGGGATACAGTAAACTTGGAGTGAAGCATCGGAATCAATAACTAGTGTCACAGGGATGGTTCAAAACATAGACAGTAAGATGAGTCAGTATTCTTGTACTTAAGTCGGCATTGTGCCTTTTCTATTTAATTCCGACGCAATTTCTGTGTTTCAACGTCAATAAGAAGGTCCAAGATATACAGTAAACCTGAAGTGAAGCATCGGAAACTATAACTAGCGTCACAGGAATGGTTCAAAAAATAATCAGTAAGAGGAGTCAGTTTTCTTGTACTTAAGTCATCATTGTGCATTTTCTATTTAATTCTGATGCAATTTCTGTGTTTCATCGTCAATAAGATGGACCAAGGCATACACTAAACCTGGAGTGAAGCATCGGAATCTATAACTAGTGTCACAGGAATGGTTAAAAACATAGTCAGTAAGAAGAGTCAGTCTTCTTGTACTTAAGTCGGTGTTTTGCCTTTTGTATTTAATTCCGATGCAATTTCTGTGTTTCATAGTCAATACGAAGGTAAGAGGAATACAGTAAACCTGAAGTGAAGCATCGGAAACTATGACTAGTGTCACAGGAATGGTTCAAAACATAGACAGTAGGAAGAGTCAGTCTTCTTGTACTTTAGCCGGCATTGAGCCTATTGTATTTATTTCCGATGCAATTTCTGTGTTTCATCGTCAATAAGAAGGTCCAAGGGATACAGTGAACCTGGAGTGAAGCATCGGAATCCATAACTAGTGTCACAGGGATGGTTCTTAACATAGACAGTAAGAAGAGTCAGTCTTCTTGTACTTAAGTCGGCATTGTGCCTTTTGTATTTAATTCCGATGAAATTTCTGTGTTTCATCGTCAATAAGAAGGTCCAAGGGATACAGTAAACCTGAAGTGAAGCAACGGAATTTATAACTAGTGTCACAGGAATGGTTCAAAACATAGTCTGTAAGAAGAATCAGACTTATGGTACTTAAGTCGGCACTGTGAGTTTTGTATTTAATTCCGATACAATTTCTGTGTTTCATCGTCAATAAGAAGGTCCAAGGGAAACAGTAAACCTGAAGAGAAGCAACGGAATTTATAACTAGTGTCACAGTAATGGTTCAAAACATAGACAGTAGGAAGAGTCAGTCTTCTTGTACTTAAGTCGGCATTGTGCCTTTTGTATTTAATTCCGATACAATTTCTGTGTTTCATCGTCAACAAGAAGGTCAGAGGGATACAGAAATCCTGAAGTTAAGCATCGCAATCTATGACTAGTGTCACAGGAATGGTTCAAATCATAGTCAGTAAGAAGAGGCAGTCTTCTTGTACTTAAATCGGTATTGTCCCTTTTGTATTTAATTCCGATGCAATTTCTGTGTTTCATCGTTAATAAGAAGGTCCAAGGGATACAGTAAACCTGTAGTGAAGCATCGGAATATATAACTAGTGTCTCAGGAATGGTTCAAAGCATAGACAGTAAGAAGAGTCAGTATTATTGTACTTAAGTCGGCATTGTGCCTTTTGTATTTAATTCCGATGCAATTTCTGTGTTTCATCGTCAATAAGAAGGTCCAAGGGATACAGTAAACCAGAAATGAACCATCGGAATCTATAACAAGTGTCACAGGAATGGTTCAAAACATAGACAGTAGGAAAAGTCAGTCTACATATACTTAAGTAGCCATTGTGCCGTTTGTATTTAATTCCGATGCAATTTCTGTGTTTCATCGTCAATAAGAAGGTTCAAGGGATACAGTAAAACTGGAGGTAAGCATCGTAATCTATAACTAGTGTCACAGGAACGGTTCAAATCATAGACAGTAAGATGAGTCAGTATTCTTGTACTTCAGTTGGCATTGTGCTTTTTGTATTTAATTCCGATGCAATTTCTGTGTTTCATCGTCACTAAGACGGTCAGAGAGATACAGTAATCATGAAGTTAAGCATCGGAATCTATAACTAGAGTCACAGGAATTGTTCAAAGCATAGTCAGTAAGAAGAGTCAGTCTTCTTGTTCTTAAGTCGGCATTGTGCCTTTTGTATTTAAGGCCGATGCAATTTCTGTGTTTCATCGTCAATAAAAAGGTCAGAGGGATACAGTAATCCGGAAGTTAAGCATCGGAATCTATGACTAGTGTCACAGGAATGGTTAAAAACATAATCAGTAAGATGAGTCAGTCTTCTTGTACTTAAGTCGGTATTGTGCCTTTTGTATTTAATTCCGATGCAATTTCTGTGTTTCATAGTCAATACGAAGGTAAGAGGGATACAGTAAACCTGAAGTGAAGCATCGGAATCTATGACTAGTGTCACAGGAATAGTTCAAAACATAGACAGTAGGAAGAGTCAGTCTTCTTGTACTTTAGTCGGCATTGAGCCTATTGTATTTAATTCCGATGCAATTTCTGTGTTTCATCGTCAATAAGAAGGTCCAAGGGATACAGTGAACCTGGAGTGAAGCATCGGAATCCATAACTAGTGTCACAGGGATGGTTCAAAACATAGACTGTAAGAAGAGTCAGTCTTCTTGTACTTAAGTCGGCATTGTGCCTTTTGTATTTAATTCCGATGCAATTCCTGTGTTTCATCGTCAATAAGAAGGTCAGAGGGATACAGTAATCCTGAAGTTAAGCATCGGAATCTATGACTAGTGTCACAGGAATGGTTCAAAACATAGTCAGTAAGAAGAGTCAGTCCTCTTTTACTTAAGTTATCATTGTGCCTTTTCTATTTAATTATGATGCAATTTCTCTGTTTCATCGTCAATAAGAAGGTCCAAGGGATACAGTAAACCTGGAGTGAGGCATCGGAGTCCATAACTAGTGTCACAGGAATGGTTAAAAACATAGACAGTAAGAAGAGTCAATCTTCTTGTACTCAATTCGGCATTGTGCCATTTGTATTTAATTCCGATGCAATTTCTGTGTTTCATCGTCAATAAGAGGGTCAGAGGGATACAGTAAACCTGAAGTGAAGTATCGGAATCTATAACTAGTGTCACAGGAATGGTTGAAAAGATAGTCAGTAAGAAGAGTCAGTCTTCTTTGACTTAAGTCGGCATTGTGCTTTTTGTATTTAATTCCCATGCAATTTCTGTGTTTCATCGTCAATAAGAAGGTCCAAGGGATACAGTAAACCTGGAGTGAAGCATCGGAATCAATAACTAGTGTCACAGGGACGGTTCAAAACATAGACAGTAAGATGAGTCAGTATTCTTAAACTTAAGTCGGCATTGTGCCTTTTCTATTTAATTCCGATGCAATTTCTGTGTTTCAACGTCAATAAGAAGGTCCAAGGGATACAGTAAACCTGAAGTGAAGCATCGGAAATTATAACTAGCGTCACAGGAATGGTTCAAAACATAGACGGTAAGAAGAGTCAGACTTCTTTTACTTAAGTCGGCATTGTGGCTTTTGTATTTAATTCCATTGCAATTTCTGTGTTTCATCGTCAGTAAGAAGGTCCAAGGGATACAGTAAACCTTGAGTGAAGCATCGGAGTCTATAACTAGTGTCTCAGGAATGGTTCAAAGCATAGACAGTAAGAAGAGTCAGTATTATTGTACTTAATTCGGCATTGTGCCTTTTGTATTTAATTCCAATGCAATTTCTGTGTTTCGTCGTCAATACGAAGGTCAGAGGGATACAGTAAACCCGATATGAAGCATCGGAATCTATAACTAGTGTCACAGGAATGGTTCAAAACATAGTCAGTAAGAAGAGTCAGTCTTCTTGTACTAAAGTCGGCATTGCGCTTTTTGTATTTAATTCCGATGCAATTTCTTTTTGCCCGCATCTCGTGGTCGTGCGGTAGCTTTCACGCTTCCCACGACCGGGTTCCCGGGTTCGATTCCCGGCGGGGTCAGGGATTTTCTCTGCCTCGTGATGGCTGGGTGTTGTGTGATGTCATTAGGTTAGTTAGGTTTAAGTAGTTCTAAGTTCTAGGGGACTGATGACCTAAGATGTTAAGTCCCATAATGCTCAGAGCCATTTGAACCAATTTCTTTTTTTCATCGTCAATAAGAAGGTCCAAGGGATACAGTAATACTGGAGGTAAGCATCGTAATCTATAACTAGTGTCACAGGAACGGTTGAAATCATAGACAGTAAGATGAGTCAGTATTCTTGTACTTCAGTTGGCATTGTGCTGTTTCTATTAATTCCGATGCATTTTCTGTGTTTCATCGTCACTAAGAATCTCAGTGGTATACAGTAATCCTGAAATTAAGCATCGGAATCTATAACTAGTGTCACAGGAATGGTTCAAAATATAGTCAGTAAGAAGAGTCAGTCATCTTGTAGTTACGTCGGCATTGTGCCTTTTCTATTTAATTCCGATGCAATTTCTGTGTTTCATCGTCAATAAGAAGGTCAGAGGGATACAGTAAACCTCAAGTTAAGCATCGGAATAAAAAACTAGTGTCACAGGAATGGTTCACAACATAGACAGTAGGAAGAGTCAGTTTTCTTGAACTTAAGTCGGCATTGTGCTTTTTCTATTTAATTCCGATGCGATTTCTGTGTCTCATCGTCAATAGGATGGTCCAAGGGATACAGTAAACCTGAAGTGAAGCATTGGAATCTATAACTAGTGTCACAGCAATGGTTCCAAACATAGTCAATAAGAAGAGTCAGTCTTCTTTTACTTAAGTCGGCATTGTGCCTTTTCAATTTAATTCTGATGCAATTTCTGTGTTTCATCGTCAATAAGAACGTCCCAGGGTTACAGTAAACCTGGAGTGAAGCATCGGAATCTATAACTAGTTACACAGGAATGGTTCAAGACATTGACAGTAAGAAGAGTCAGTCTTCTTGTACTTAAGTCGGCATTGTGCCTTTTGTAATTAATTCCGATGCAATTCCTGTGTTTCATCGTCAATAAGAAGGTCAGAGGGATACAGTAATCCTGAAGTTAAGCATCGGAATCTATGACTAGTGTCACAGGAATGGTTCAAAACATAGTCAGTAAGAAGAGTCAGTCCTCTTGTACTTCAGTTATCATTGTGCCTTTTCTATTTAATTATGATGCAATTTCTCTGTTTCATCGTCAATAAGAAGGTCCAAGGGATACAGTAAACCTGGAGTGAGGCATCGGAGTCCATAACTAGTGTCACAGGAATGGTTAAAAACATAGACAGTAAGAAGAGTCAATCTTCTTGTACTCAATTCGGCATTGTGCCATTTGTATTTAATTCCGATGCAATTTCTGTGTTTCATCGTCAATAAGAGGGTCAGAGGGATACAGTAAACCTGAAGTGAAGTATCGGAATCTATAACTAGTGTCACAGGAATGGTTGAAAAGATAGTCAGTCAGAAGAGTCAGTCTTTTTTGACTTAAGTCGGCATTGTGCTTTTTGTATTTAATTCCCATGCAATTTCTGTGTTTCATCGTCAATAAGAAGGTCCAAGGGATACAGTAAACCTGGAGTGAAGCATCGGAATCAATAACTAGTGTCACAGGGACGGTTCAAAACATAGAGAGTAAGATGAGTCAGTATTCTTGAACTTAAGTCGGCATTGTGACTTTTCTATTTAATTCCGATGCAATTTCTGTGTTTCAACGTCAATAAGAAGGTCCAAGGGATACAGTAAACCTGAAGTGAAGCATCGGAAACTATAACTAGCGTCACAGGAATGGTTCAAAACATAGACGGTAAGAAGAGTCAGACTTCTTTTACTTAAGTCGGCATTGTGGCTTTTGTATTTAATTCCATTGCAATTTCTGTGTTTCATCGTCAGTAAGAAGGTCCGAGGGATACAGTAAACCTGGAGTGAAGCATCGGAGTCTATAACTAGTGTCTCAGGAATGGTTCAAAGCATAGACAGTAAGAAGAGTCAGTATTATTGTACTTAATTCGGCATTGTGCCTTTTGTATTTAATTCCAATGCAATTTCTGTGTTTCGTCGTCAATACGAAGGTCAGAGGGATACAGTAAACCCGATGTGAAGCATCGGAATCTATAACTAGTGTCACAGGAATGGTTCAAAACATAGTCAGTAAGAAGAGTCAGTCTTCTTGTACTAAAGTCGGCATTGCGCTTTTTGTATTTAATTCCGATGCATTTCTTTTTGCCCGCATCTCGTGGTCGTGCGGTAGCTTTCACGCTTCCCACGTCCAGGTTCCCGGGTTCGATTCCCGGCGGGGTCAGGGATTTTCTCTGCCTCGTGATGGCTGGGTGTTGTGTGATGTCATTAGGTTAGTTAGGTTTAAGTTGTTCTAAGATCTAGGGGACTGATGACCTAAGATGTTAAGTCCCATAATGCTCAGAGCCATTTGAACCAATTTCTTTTTTTCATCGTCAATAAGAAGGTCCAAGGGATACAGTAAAACTGGAGGTAAGCATCGTAATCTATAACTAGTTTCACAGGAACGGTTCAAATCATAGACAGTAAGATGAGTCAGTATTCTTGTACTTCAGTTGGCATTGTGCTTTTTGTATTAATTCCGATGCAATTTCTTTGTTTCATCGTCACTAAGAATCTCAGTGGTATACAGTAATCCTGAAATTAAGCATCGGAATCTATAACTAGTGTCACAGGAATGGTTCAAAATATAGTCAGTAAGAAGAGTCAGTCTTCTTGTAGTTACGTCGGCATTGTGCCTTTTCTATTTAATTCCGATGCAATTTCTGTGTTTCATCGTCAATAAGAAGGTCAGAGGGATACAGTAAACCTCAAGTTAAGCATCGGAATAAAAAACTAGTGTCACAGGAATGGTTCACAACATAGACAGTAGGAAGAGTCAGTTTTCTTGAACTTTAGTCGGCATTGTGCTTTTTCTATTTAATTCCGATGCGATTTCTGTGTCTCATCGTCAATAGGATGGTCCAAGGGATACAGTAAACCTGAAGTGAAGCATTGGAATCTATAACTAGTGTCACAGCAATGGTTCCAAACATAGTCAATAAGAAGAGTCAGTCTTCTTTTACTTAAGTCGGCATTGTGCCTTTTCAATTTAATTCTGATGCAATTTCTGTGTTTCATCGTCAATAAGAACGTCCCAGGGATACAGTAAACCTGGAGTGAAGCATCGGAATCTATAACTAGTTACACAGGAATGGTTCAAGACATTGACAGTAAGAAGAGTCAGTCTTCTTGTACTTAAGTCGGCATTGTGCCTTTTGTATTTAATTCCGATGCAATTCCTGTGTTTCATCGTCAATAAGAAGGTCAGACGGATACAGTAATCCTGAAGTTAAGCATCGGAATCTATGACTAGTGTCACAGGAATGGTTCAAAACATAGTCAGTAAGAAGAGTCAGTCCTCTTGTACTTAAGTTATCATTGTGCCTTTTCTATTTAATTATGATGCAATTTCTCTGTTTCATCGTCAATAAGAAGGTCCAAGGGATACAGTAAACCTGGAGTGAGGCATCGGAGTCCATAACTAGTGTCACAGGAATGGTTAAAAACATAGACAGTAAGAAGAGTCAATCTTCTTGTACTCAATTCGGCATTGTGCCATTTGTATTTAATTCCGATGCAATTTCTGTGTTTCATCGTCAATAAGAGGGTCAGAGGGATACAGTAAACCTGAAGTGAAGTATCGGAATCTATAACTAGTGTCACAGGAATGGTTGAAAGGATAGTCAGTCAGAAGAGTCAGTCTTCTTTGACTTAAGTCGGCATTGTGCTTTTTGTATTTAATTCCCATGCAATTTCTGTGTTTCATCGTCATATAAGAAGGTCCAAGGGATACAGTAAACCTGGAGTGAAGCATCGGAATCAATAACTAGTGTCTCAGGGACGGTTCAAATCATAGACAGTAAGATGAGTCAGTATTCTTGAATTAAGTCGGCATTGTGCCTTTTCTAATTAATTCCGATGCAATTTCTGTGTTTCAACGTCAATAAGAAGCTCCAAGGGATACAGTAAACCTGAAGTGAAGCATCGGAAACTATAACTAGCGTCACAGGAATGGTTCAAAACATAGACGGTAAGAAGAGTCAGACTTCTTTTACTTAAGTCGGCATTGTGGCTTTTGTATGTAATTCCATTGCAACTTCTGTGTTTCATCGTCAGTAAGAAGGTCCAAGGGATACAGTAAACCTGGAGTGAAGCATCGGAGTCTATAACTAGTGTCTCAGGAATGGTTCAAAGCATAGACAGTAAGAAGAGTCAGTATTATTGTCCTTAATTCGGCATTGGGCCTTTTGTATTTAATTCCAATGCAATTTCTGTGTTTCGTCGTCAATACGAAGGTCAGAGGGATACAGTAAACCCGATGTGAAGCATCGGAATCTATAACTAGTGTCACAGGAATGGTTCAAAACATAGTCAGTAAGAAGAGTCAGTCTTCTTGTACTAAAGTCGGCATTGCGCTTTTTGTATTTAATTCCGATGCAATTTCTTTTTGCCCGCATCTCGTGGTCGTGCGGTAGCTTTCACGCTTCCCACGTCCTGGTTCCCGGGTTCGATTCCCGGCGGGGTCAGGGATTTTCTCTGCCTCGTGATGGCTAGGTGTTGTGTGATGTCATTAGGTTAGTTAGGTTTAAGTAGTTCTAAGTTCTAGGGGACTGATGACCTAAGATGTTAAGTCCCATAATGCTCAGAGCCATTTGAACCAATTTCTTTTTTTCATCGTCAATAAGAAGGTCCAAGGGATACAGTAAAACTGGAGGTAAGCATCGTAATCTATAACTAGCGTCACAGGAACGGTTCAAATCATAGACAGTAAGATGAGTCAGTATTCTTGTACTTCAGTTGGCATTGTGCTTTTTGTATTAATTCCGATGCAATTTCTGTGTTTCATCGTCACTAAGAATCTCAGTGGTATACAGTAATCCTGAAATTAAGCATCGGAATCTATAACTAGTGTCACAGGAATGGTTCAAAATATAGTCAGTAAGAAGAGTCAGTCTTCTTGTAGTTACGTCGGCATTGTGCCTTTTCTATTTAATTCCGATGCAATTTCTGTGTTTCATCGTCAATAAGAAGGTCAGAGGGATACAGTAAACCTCAAGTTAAGCATCGGAATAAAAAACTAGTGTCACAGGAATGGTTCACAACATAGACAGGAGGAAGAGTCAGTTTTCTTGAACTTAAGTCGGCATTGTGCTTTTTCTATTTAATTCCGATGCGATTTCTGTGTCTCATCGTCAATAGGATGGTCCAAGGGATACAGTAAACCTGAAGTGAAGCATTGGAATCTATAACTAGTGTCACAGCAATGGTTCCAAACATAGTCAATAAGAAGAGTCAGTTTTCTTTTACTTAAGTCGGCATTGTGCCTTTTCAATTTAATTCTGATGCAATTTCTGTGTTTCATCGTCAATAAGAACCTCCCAGGGATACAGTAAACCTGGAGTGAAGCATCGGAATCTATAACTAGTTACACAGGAATGGTTCAAGACATTGACAGTAAGAAGAGTCAGTCTTCTTGTACTTAAGTCGGCATTGTGCCTTTTGTATATAATTCCGATGCAATTTCTGTGTTTTATCGTCAATAAGAAGGTCAGAGGGATACAGTAAACCTGAAGTGAAGCATCGGAATCCATAACTAGTGTCACAGGAATGGTTCAAAACATAGTCAGTAAGAAGAGTCCGTCTTCTTGTACTTAAGTCGGCATTGTGCATTTTGTATTTAAATCCGATGCAATTTCTGTGTTTCATCGCCAATAAGAAGGTCCAAGGGATACAGTAAACCTGAAGTGAAGCATCGAAATCTATAACTAGTATCACAGGAATGGTTCAAATCATAGACAGTAAGCAGAGTCAGTCTTCTTGTACTTGAGTCTGCATTGTGCCTTTTGTATTTAGTTCCGATGCTATTTCTGTGTTTCTTCGTCAATAAGAAGGTCCAAGGGAGACAGTAAACCTGGAGTGAAGCATCGGAATCTGTAACTAGTGTCACAGGAATGGTTCAAATCATAGACAGTAAGAAGAGTCAGTCTTCTTGTACTTAAGTTGGCATTGTGAATGTTGTATTTAATTCCGATGCAATTTCTGTGTTTCATCGTCAATAGGAAGATCCAAGGGATACAGTAAACCTGGAGTGAAGCATCGGAATCTGTAACTAGTGTCACAGGAATGGTTCAAAGATAGACAGTAAGAAGAGTCAGTCTTCTTGTACTTAAGTCGGCATTGTGCATTTTTTATTTAATTCCGATGCAATTTCTGCCTTTCATCGTCAATAAGTATGTCCAACCCATAGACAGTAAGAAGATTCAGTCTTCTTGTACTTAAGTCGGCATTGCGCCTTATGTATTTAATTCCGATGTAATTTCTGAGTTTTATCGTCAATTAGAAGGTCAGAGGGATACAGTATATGTGAAGTTAAGCATCGTAATCTATAACTAGTGTCACAGGAATGGTTCAAAACATAGTCAGTAAGTAGAGTCAGTCTTCTTGTACTTAAGTCGGCATTGTGCTTTTTTGTATTTAATTCCGATGCAATTTCTGCGTTTCATCGTCAATATGAAGGTCCAAGAGATACAGTAACAATGGAGTGAAGCATCGGAATCTATAACTAGTGTCACAGGAATGGTTCAAAACATAGACAGTAAGATGAGTCAGTCTTCTTCTACTTAATTCGGCATTGTGCTTTTTGTATTTAATTCCGATGCACTTTTTGTGTTTCATCGCCAATAAGATGGTCCAAGGGATACAGTAAACCTGAAGTGAAGCATCAGAATCTATAACTAGTGTCACAGGAATGGTTCAAAACATAGTCAGTAAGAAGAGTCAGTCTTCTTGTACTTAAGTCGGCAATGTGCCTTTTGCATTTAATTCCGATGCAATTTCTGTGTTTCATCGTCACTAAGAAGGTCAGTGGGATACAGTTATCCTGAAGTTAAGCATCGGAATCTATAACTATTGTCACAGGAATGGTTCAAAACATAGTCAGTAAGAAGAGTCAGTCTCCTTGTAGTTAAGTCGGCATTGTGCCTTTTCTATTTAATTCCGATGCAATATCTGTGTTTCATCGCCAATACGAAGGTCACAGGGATACAGTATACCTGAAATGAACCATCGGAATCTATAACTAGTGTCACAGGAATGGTTCAAAACATAGACATTAGGAAAAGTCAGTCTACATGTACTTAAGTCTGCTTTGTGCCTTTTGTATTTAATTCCGATGCAATTTCTGTGATTCTTCGTCAATAAGAAGGTCAGAGGGATACAGTAAACCTGAAGTGAAGCATCGGAATCTATAACTAGTGTCACAGGATTCGTTCAAAACATAGTCAGTAAGAAGAGTCAGTCTTCTTGTACTTAGGTCGGCATTGTGACTTTTGTATTTAATTCCGATGCAATTTGTGTGTTTCATCGTTAATAAGAAGGTTTAAGGGATACAGTAAACCTGAAGTGAAGCATCGGAATCTATAACTAGTGTCACAGGAATGGTTCAAAACATAGACAGTAGGATGAGTCAGTCTTCTTGTACTTAAGTCGGTATTGCACCTTCTCTATTTAATTCTGATGGAATTTCTGTTTTTCATCGTCAATAAGATGGTCAGAGGGATACAGTAAACCTGAAGTGAAGCATCGGAAGCTATATCAAGTGTCACAGGATTGGTACAAAACATAGAGAGTTGGGAGATTCAGTCTTCTTGTACTTAAGTCGGGATTGTGCCTTTTGTATTTTATTCCGATGCAATTTCTGTGTTTCACCGTCCATAAGAAGGTCCGAGGGATACAGTAAACGTCAAGTGAAGCATCGGAATAACAAACTAGTGTCACAGGAATGGTTCAAAATATAGAGAGAAGGAAGAGTCAGTCTTTTTGTACTTAAGACGGCATTGTGCTTTATCTATTTAATTCCGATGCGATATCTGTGTCTCATCGTCAATAGGAATGTCCAAGGGATACAGTAAACCAGAAGTGAGGCATCGGAATCTATAACTAGTGTCACAGGATAGTCCAAAACATAGTCAGTAAGAAGAGTCCGTCTTCTTGTACTTAAGTCGGCATTGTGCTTTTGTATTTAATTCCGATGCAATTTCTGTGTTTCATCGCCAATAAGAAGGTCCGAGGGATACAGTAAACTTGAAGTGAAGCATCAGAATTTATAACTAGTATCACATTAATGGTTCAAAACATAGACAGTAAGCAGGGTCAGTCTTCTTGTACTTAAGTCGGCTTTGTGCCTTTTATATTTAATTCCGATGCAATTTCTGTGTTTCATCGTCAATAAGAAGGGCAGAAGGATACAGTCAACCTGAAGTGAAGCATCGGAATCTATAACTAGTGTCACAGGAATGGTTCAAATCATAGACAGTAGGAAGAATCAGTCTTCTTGTACTTAAGCCGGCATTGGGCCTTTTCTATTTAATTCCGATGCAATTTCTGGGTTTCATCGTCAGTAAGAAGGTCCAAGGGATACAGTGAAACTAAAGTGAAGCATCGGAATCTATAACTAGTGTCACAGGAATGGTTCAAAGCATAGTCAGTAAGAAGAGCCAGTCTTCTTGTACTTAAGTCGGCATTGTGCCTTTTCTTTTTAATTCCGATGCAATTTCTGTGTTTCATCGTCAATAAGAAGGTCCAAGGGATACAGTGAAACTGAATTGAAGCATCGGAATCTATAACTAGTGTCACATTAATGGTTCAAAGCATAGTCAGTAAGAAGAGCCAGTCTTCTTGTACTTAAGTCGGCATTGTGCCTTTTGTATTTAATTCCGATGCAATTTCTGTGTTTCATCGTCCATATGAAGGTCCAAGGGATACAGTAAACCTGGAGTGAATCATCGGAATCTATAACTAGTGTCACAGGAATGGTTCAAACATAGACAGTAAGATGAGTCAGTCTTCTTGTACTTAAGTCGGCATTGTGCCTTTTCTTATTAATTCCGATGCAAATTCTGTGTTTCATCGTCAATAAGAAGGTCCAAGGGATACAGTGAAACTGAATTGAAGCATCGGAATCTATAACTAGTGTCACAGGAATGGTTCAAAGCATAGTCAGTAAGAAGAGCCAGTCTTCTTGTACTTAAGTCGGCATTGTCCTTTTGTATTTAATTCCGATGCAATTTCTGTGTTTAATCGTCAATATGAAGGTCCAAGGGATACAGTAAACCTGAAATGAACCATCTGAATCTATAACTAGTGTCACAGGAATGGTTCATATCATAGACATTAGGAAAAGTCAGTCTACATGTACTTATGTCTCCTTTGTGCCTTTTGTATTTAATTCCGATGCAATTTCTGTGATTCATCATCAATAAGAAGCTCAGAGGGATACAGTAAATCTGAAGTGAAGCATCGGAATCTATAACTAGTGTCACAGGAATGGTTCAAACATAGTCAGTAGGAAGAGACAGTCTTCTTGTACTTAAGTCGGCATTGTGCCTTTTGTATTTAATTCCGATGCAATTTCTGTGTTTCATCGTAAATAAGAAGGTCCAAGGGATACAGTAAACCAGGAGTGAAGCATCTGAATCTGTAGCTAGTGTCACAGGAATGGTTCAAAGCATAGACAGTAATAAGAGTCAGTCTTATTGTTCTTAAGTCGGCATTGTGCATTATTTATTTCATTCCAATGCAATTTCTGTGTTTCATCGTCAATAAGAAGATCTAAAGGATTGAGTAAACCTTGAGTGAGGCATCGTAATCTATATCTAGTGTCACAGGAATGGTTCAAAACGTAGTCAGTAAGAAGAGTCCGTCTTTTGTACTTAAGTCGGCATTGTGCCTTTTGTATTTAATTCCGATGCAATTTCTGTGTTACATCGTCAATAAGAAGGTCCAAGGGATACAGTAAACCTGAAGTGAAGCATCGAAATCTATAACCAGTGACACAGGAATGGTTCAAAACATAGACAGAAGAAGAGTCGGTCTTATTGTAGTTAAGTCGGCATTGTGCCTTTTGTATTTAATTCCGATGCAATTTTTGTGTTTCATCGTCAATACGAAGGTCCAAGGGATACAGTATACCTGGAGTGAAGCATCGGAATCTATAACTAGTGTCACAGGAATGGTTCAAACATAGACAGTAAGATGAGTCAGTCTTCTTGTGCTTAAGTCGGCATTGTGAACTTTTGTATTTAATTCCGATGCTCTTTCTGTGTTTCATCGCCAATAAGAAGGTCCAAGGGATACAGTAAACCTGAAGAGAAGCATCAGAATCTATAACTAGTGTCACAGGAATGGTTCAAAACATAGTCAGTAAGAAGAGTCAGTCTTCTTGTACCTAAATCGGCATTGTGCATTTTGTATTTAATTTCGATGCAATTTCTGTGTTTCATCGCCACTAAGAAGGTCAGTGGGATACAGTTATCCTGAAGTTAAGCATCGGAATCTATAACTAGTGTCGCAGGAATGGTTCAAAACATAGTCAGTAAGAAGAGTCAGTCTTCTTGTACTAAAGTCGGCATTGCGCTTTTTGTATTTAATTCCGATGCAATTTCTTTTTGCCCGCATCTCGTGGTCGTGCGGTAGCTTTCACGCTTCCCACGTCCTGGTTCCCGGGTTCGATTCCCGGCGGGGTCAGGGATTTTCTCTGCCTCGTGATGGCTAGGTGTTGTGTGATGTCATTAGGTTAGTTAGGTTTAAGTAGTTCTAAGTTCTAGGGGACTGATGACCTAAGATGTTAAGTCCCATAATGCTCAGAGCCATTTGAACCAATTTCTTTTTTTCATCGTCAATAAGAAGGTCCAAGGGATACAGTAAAACTGGAGGTAAGCATCGTAATCTATAACTAGCGTCACAGGAACGGTTCAAATCATAGACAGTAAGATGAGTCAGTATTCTTGTACTTCAGTTGGCATTGTGCTTTTTGTATTAATTCCGATGCAATTTCTGTGTTTCATCGTCACTAAGAATCTCAGTGGTATACAGTAATCCTGAAATTAAGCATCGGAATCTATAACTAGTGTCACAGGAATGGTTCAAAATATAGTCAGTAAGAAGAGTCAGTCTTCTTGTAGTTACGTCGGCATTGTGCCTTTTCTATTTAATTCCGATGCAATTTCTGTGTTTCATCGTCAATAAGAAGGTCAGAGGGATACAGTAAACCTCAAGTTAAGCATCGGAATAAAAAACTAGTGTCACAGGAATGGTTCACAACATAGACAGGAGGAAGAGTCAGTTTTCTTGAACTTAAGTCGGCATTGTGCTTTTTCTATTTAATTCCGATGCGATTTCTGTGTCTCATCGTCAATAGGATGGTCCAAGGGATACAGTAAACCTGAAGTGAAGCATTGGAATCTATAACTAGTGTCACAGCAATGGTTCCAAACATAGTCAATAAGAAGAGTCAGTCTTCTTTTACTTAAGTCGGCATTGTGCCTTTTCAATTTAATTCTGATGCAATTTCTGTGTTTCATCGTCAATAAGAACCTCCCAGGGATACAGTAAACCTGGAGTGAAGCATCGGAATCTATAACTAGTTACACAGGAATGGTTCAAGACATTGACAGTAAGAAGAGTCAGTCTTCTTGTACTTAAGTCGGCATTGTGCCTTTTGTATATAATTCCGATGCAATTTCTGTGTTTTATCGTCAATAAGAAGGTCAGAGGGATACAGTAAACCTGAAGTGAAGCATCGGAATCCATAACTAGTGTCACAGGAATGGTTCAAAACATAGTCAGTAAGAAGAGTCCGTCTTCTTGTACTTAAGTCGGCATTGTGCATTTTGTATTTAAATCCGATGCAATTTCTGTGTTTCATCGCCAATAAGAAGGTCCAAGGGATACAGTAAACCTGAAGTGAAGCATCGAAATCTATAACTAGTATCACAGGAATGGTTCAAATCATAGACAGTAAGCAGAGTCAGTCTTCTTGTACTTGAGTCTGCATTGTGCCTTTTGTATTTAGTTCCGATGCTATTTCTGTGTTTCTTCGTCAATAAGAAGGTCCAAGGGAGACAGTAAACCTGGAGTGAAGCATCGGAATCTGTAACTAGTGTCACAGGAATGGTTCAAATCATAGACAGTAAGAAGAGTCAGTCTTCTTGTACTTAAGTTGGCATTGTGAATGTTGTATTTAATTCCGATGCAATTTCTGTGTTTCATCGTCAATAGGAAGATCCAAGGGATACAGTAAACCTGGAGTGAAGCATCGGAATCTGTAACTAGTGTCACAGGAATGGTTCAAAGATAGACAGTAAGAAGAGTCAGTCTTCTTGTACTTAAGTCGGCATTGTGCATTTTTTATTTAATTCCGATGCAATTTCTGCCTTTCATCGTCAATAAGTATGTCCAACCCATAGACAGTAAGAAGATTCAGTCTTCTTGTACTTAAGTCGGCATTGCGCCTTATGTATTTAATTCCGATGTAATTTCTGAGTTTTATCGTCAATTAGAAGGTCAGAGGGATACAGTATATGTGAAGTTAAGCATCGTAATCTATAACTAGTGTCACAGGAATGGTTCAAAACATAGTCAGTAAGTAGAGTCAGTCTTCTTGTACTTAAGTCGGCATTGTGCTTTTTTGTATTTAATTCCGATGCAATTTCTGCGTTTCATCGTCAATATGAAGGTCCAAGAGATACAGTAACAATGGAGTGAAGCATCGGAATCTATAACTAGTGTCACAGGAATGGTTCAAAACATAGACAGTAAGATGAGTCAGTCTTCTTCTACTTAATTCGGCATTGTGCTTTTTGTATTTAATTCCGATGCACTTTTTGTGTTTCATCGCCAATAAGATGGTCCAAGGGATACAGTAAACCTGAAGTGAAGCATCAGAATCTATAACTAGTGTCACAGGAATGGTTCAAAACATAGTCAGTAAGAAGAGTCAGTCTTCTTGTACTTAAGTCGGCAATGTGCCTTTTGCATTTAATTCCGATGCAATTTCTGTGTTTCATCGTCACTAAGAAGGTCAGTGGGATACAGTTATCCTGAAGTTAAGCATCGGAATCTATAACTATTGTCACAGGAATGGTTCAAAACATAGTCAGTAAGAAGAGTCAGTCTCCTTGTAGTTAAGTCGGCATTGTGCCTTTTCTATTTAATTCCGATGCAATATCTGTGTTTCATCGCCAATACGAAGGTCACAGGGATACAGTATACCTGAATTGAACCATCGGAATCTATAACTAGTGTCACAGGAATGGTTCAAAACATAGACATTAGGAAAAGTCAGTCTACATGTACTTAAGTCTGCTTTGTGCCTTTTGTATTTAATTCCGATGCAATTTCTGTGATTCTTCGTCAATAAGAAGGTCAGAGGGATACAGTAAACCTGAAGTGAAGCATCGGAATCTATAACTAGTGTCACAGGATTCGTTCAAAACATAGTCAGTAAGAAGAGTCAGTCTTCTTGTACTTAGGTCGGCATTGTGACTTTTGTATTTAATTCCGATGCAATTTGTGTGTTTCATCGTTAATAAGAAGGTTTAAGGGATACAGTAAACCTGAAGTGAAGCATCGGAATCTATAACTAGTGTCACAGGAATGGTTCAAAACATAGACAGTAGGATGAGTCAGTCTTCTTGTACTTAAGTCGGTATTGTACCTTCTCTATTTAATTCTGATGGAATTTCTGTTTTTCATCGTCAATAAGATGGTCAGAGGGATACAGTAAACCTGAAGTGAAGCATCGGAAACTATATCAAGTGTCACAGGATTGGTACAAAACATAGAGAGTTGGGAGATTCAGTCTTCTTGTACTTAAGTCGGGATTGTGCCTTTTGTATTTTATTCCGATGCAATTTCTGTGTTTCACCGTCCATAAGAAGGTCCGAGGGATACAGTAAACGTCAAGTGAAGCATCGGAATAACAAACTAGTGTCACAGGAATGGTTCAAAATATAGAGAGAAGGATGAGTCAGTCTTTTTGTACTTAAGACGGCATTGTGCTTTATCTATTTAATTCCGATGCGATATCTGTGTCTCATCGTCAATAGGAATGTCCAAGGGATACAGTAAACCAGAAGTGAGGCATCGGAATCTATAACTAGTGTCACAGGATAGTCCAAAACATAGTCAGTAAGAAGAGTCCGTCTTCTTGTACTTAAGTCGGCATTGTGCTTTTGTATTTAATTCCGATGCAATTTCTGTGTTTCATCGCCAATAAGAAGGTCCGAGGGATACAGTAAACTTGAAGTGAAGCATCAGAATTTATAACTAGTATCACATTAATGGTTCAAAACATAGACAGTAAGCAGGGTCAGTCTTCTTGTACTTAAGTCGGCTTTGTGCCTTTTATATTTAATTCCGATGCAATTTCTGTGTTTCATCGTCAATAAGAAGGGCAGAAGGATACAGTCAACCTGAAGTGAAGCATCGGAATCTATAACTAGTGTCACAGGAATGGTTCAAATCATAGACAGTAGGAAGAATCAGTCTTCTTGTACTTAAGCCGGCATTGGGCCTTTTCTATTTAATTCCGATGCAATTTCTGGGTTTCATCGTCAGTAAGAAGGTCCAAGGGATACAGTGAAACTAAAGTGAAGCATCGGAATCTATAACTAGTGTCACAGGAATGGTTCAAAGCATAGTCAGTAAGAAGAGCCAGTCTTCTTGTACTTAAGTCGGCATTGTGCCTTTTCTTTTTAATTCCGATGCAATTTCTGTGTTTCATCGTTAATAAGAAGGTCCAAGGGATACAGTGAAACTGAATTGAAGCATCGGAATCTATAACTAGTGTCACATTAATGGTTCAAAGCATAGTCAGTAAGAAGAGCCAGTCTTCTTGTACTTAAGTCGGCATTGTGCCTTTTGTATTTAATTCCGATGCAATTTCTGTGTTTCATCGTCAATATGAAGGTCCAAGGGATACAGTAAACCTGGAGTGAATCATCGGAATCTATAACTAGTGTCACAGGAATGGTTCAAACATAGACAGTAAGATGAGTCAGTCTTCTTGTACTTAAGTCGGCATTGTGCCTTTTCTTATTAATTCCGATGCAAATTCTGTGTTTCATCGTCAATAAGAAGGTCCAAGGGATACAGTGAAACTGAATTGAAGCATCGGAATCTATAACTAGTGTCACAGGAATGGTTCAAAGCATAGTCAGTAAGAAGAGCCAGTCTTCTTGTACTTAAGTCGGCATTGTCCTTTTGTATTTAATTCCGATGCAATTTCTGTGTTTCATCGTCAATATGAAGGTCCAAGGGATACAGTAAACCTGAAATGAACCATCTGAATCTATAACTAGTGTCACAGGAATGGTTCATATCATAGACATTAGGAAAAGTCAGTCTACATGTACTTATGTCTCCTTTGTGCCTTTTGTATTTAATTCCGATGCAATTTCTGTGATTCATCATCAATAAGAAGCTCAGAGGGATACAGTAAATCTGAAGTGAAGCATCGGAATCTATAACTAGTGTCACAGGAATGGTTCAAACATAGTCAGTAGGAAGAGACAGTCTTCTTGTACTTAAGTCGGCATTGTGCCTTTTGTATTTAATTCCGATGCAATTTCTGTGTTTCATCGTAAATAAGAAGGTCCAAGGGATACAGTAAACCAGGAGTGAAGCATCTGAATCTGTAGCTAGTGTCACAGGAATGGTTCAAAGCATAGACAGTAATAAGAGTCAGTCTTATTGTTCTTAAGTCGGCATTGTGCATTATTTATTTCATTCCAATGCAATTTCTGTGTTTCATCGTCAATAAGAAGATCTAAAGGATTGAGTAAACCTTGAGTGAGGCATCGTAATCTATATCTAGTGTCACAGGAATGGTTCAAAACGTAGTCAGTAAGAAGAGTCCGTCTTTTGTACTTAAGTCGGCATTGTGCCTTTTGTATTTAATTCCGATGCAATTTCTGTGTTACATCGTCAATAAGAAGGTCCAAGGGATACAGTAAACCTGAAGTGAAGCATCGAAATCTATAACCAGTGACACAGGAATGGTTCAAAACATAGACAGAAGAAGAGTCGGTCTTATTGTAGTTAAGTCGGCATTGTGCCTTTTGTATTTAATTCCGATGCAATTTTTGTGTTTCATCGTCAATACGAAGGTCCAAGGGATACAGTATACCTGGAGTGAAGCATCGGAATCTATAACTAGTGTCACAGGAATGGTTCAAACATAGACAGTAAGATGAGTCAGTCTTCTTGTGCTTAAGTCGGCATTGTGAACTTTTGTATTTAATTCCGATGCTCTTTCTGTGTTTCATCGCCAATAAGAAGGTCCAAGGGATACAGTAAACCTGAAGAGAAGCATCAGAATCTATAACTAGTGTCACAGGAATGGTTCAAAACATAGTCAGTAAGAAGAGTCAGTCTTCTTGTACCTAAATCGGCATTGTGCATTTTGTATTTAATTTCGATGCAATTTCTGTGTTTCATCGCCACTAAGAAGGTCAGTGGGATACAGTTATCCTGAAGTTAAGCATCGGAATCTATAACTAGTGTCGCAGGAATGGTTCAAAACATAGTCAGTAAGAAGAGTCAGTCTTCTTGTAGTCAAGTCTGCATAGTGCCGTTTGTATTTAATTCCGATGCAATTTCTGTGTTTCATCGTCAATAAGAAGGTCAGAGGGATACAGTAAACCTGAAGTGAAGCATCAGAATCTATAACTAGTGTCACAGGAATGGTTCGAAACGTAGACAGTTGGAAGAGTCAGTCTTCTTGTACTTAAGTCGCCATTGTGCCTTTTGTATTTAATTCCGATGCAATTTCTGTGTTTCATCGTCAATAAGAATGTCCAAGGGATACAGTAAACCTGAAATGAACCATCGGAATCTATAACTAGTGTCACAGGAATGGTTCATATCATAGACATTAGGAAAAGTCAGTCTACATGTACTTATGTCTCCTTTGTGCCTTTTGTATTTAATTCCGATGCAATTTCTGTGATTCATCGTCAATAAGAAGCTCAGAGGGATACAGTAAACCTGAAGTGAAGCATCGGAATCTATAACTAGTGTCACAGGAGTGGTTCAAAACATAGTCAGTAGGAAGAGACAGTCTTCTTGTACTTAAGTCGGCATTGTGCCTTTTGTATTTAATTCCGATGCAATTTGTGTGTTTCATCGTTAATAAGAATGTCGAAGGGATACAGTAAACCTGAAGTGAAGCATCGGAATCTATAACTAGTGTCACAGGAATGGTACAAAACATAGACAGTAGGAAGAGTCAGTCTTCTTGTACTTAACTCGGTATTGTGCCTTTTCTATTTAATTCCAATGCAATTTCTGTGTTACATCGTCAATAAGAAGGTCAGAGGGATACAGTAAACCTGAAGAGAAGCATCGGATTCGATGACTAGTGTCACAGGAATGGTTCAAAACATAGAGAGTTTGAAGTTTCAGTCTTCTTGTACTTAAGTCGGCATTGTGCCTTTTGTATTTTATTCCGATGCAATTTCTGTGTTTCATCGTCCATAAGAAGGTCCGAGGGATACAGTAAACCTCAAGTGAAGCATTGGAATATAAAACTAGTGTCACAGGAATGTTTCAAAACATAGAGAGTAGGAAGAGTCAGTCTTTTTGTACTTAAGTCGGCATTGTGCTTCTTCAATTTTATTTCGATGCGATTTCTGTGTCTCATCGTCAATAGGAAGGTCCAAGGGATACAGTAAACCTGAAGTGAAGCATCGGAATCTATAACTAGTGTCACAGGATTGATTCAAAACATAGTCAGTAAAAAGAGTCCGTCTTCTTGTACTTAAGTCGGTATTGTGCCTTTTGTATTTAATTCCGATGCAATTTCTGTGTTTCATCGTTAATAAGAAGGTCCAAGGGATACAGTAAACCTGTAACAAAGCAGCGGAATCTATAACTAGCGTCACAGGGACGGTTCAAAACATAGACAGTAAGATGAGTTAGTTTTCTTGTACTTGGCATTGTGCTTTTTATATTTAATTCCGATGCAATTTCTGTGTTTCATCGTCACTAAGAAGGTCAAAGGGATACAGTAATCATGAAGTTAAGCATCGGAATCCATAACTAGAGTCACAGGAGTGGTTCAAAGCATAGTCAGAAAGAAGAGTCAGTCTTCTTGTAGTTAAGTCGGCATTGAGCCTTTTGTATTTTATTCCGATGCAATTTCTGTGTTTCATCGTCAATAAGAAAGTCCAAGGGATACAGTAAACCTGAAGTGAAGCATCGGAATGTATAACGAGTGTCACAGGAATGGTTCAAAACATAGACAGTAGGAAGAGTCAGTCATCTAGTACTTAAGTCGGCATTGTGCCTTTTCTATTTAATTCCGATGCAATTTCTGTGTTTCTTCGTCAATACGACGGTCAGAGGGATAAAGAAAACCTGAAGTGAAGCATCGGAATCTGTACCTAGTGTCACAGGAATGGTTCAAAACATAGACAGTTGGAAGAGTCAGTCTTCTTGTACTTAAGTCGGCATTGTGCCTTTTCTATTTAATTCCGATGCAATTTCTGTGTTTCATCGTCAATAAGAAAGTCCAAGGGATAAGGTAAACCTGAAGTGAAGCATCGGAATCTATAACTAGTGTCACAGGAATAGTTCAAAACATAGACAGTAGGAAGAGTCAGTCTTCTAGTACTTAAGTCGGCATTGTGCCTTTCCTATTTAATTCCAATGCAATTTCTATGTTTCTTCGTCAATACGACGGTCAGAGGGATAAAGAAAACCTGAAGTGAAGCATCGGAATCTATAACTAGTGTCACAGGAATTGTTCAAAACATAGACAGTTGGAAGAGTCAGTCTTCTTGTAGTTAAGTCGGCATTGGGCCTATTGTATTTAATTCCGATGCAATTTCTGTTTTTCATCGTCAATAAGAAGGTCCAAGGGATACAGGGAAAATGGAGTGAAGCATCGGAATCCATAACTAGTGTCACAGGGATGGTTCAAACCATAGTCAGAAAGAAGAGTCAGTCTTCTTGTAGTTAAGTCGGCATTGAGCCTTTTGTATTGTATTCCGATGCAATTTCTGTGTTTCATCGTCAATAAGAAAGTCCAAGGGATACAGTAAACCTGAAGTGAACCATCGGAATCTATAACAAGTGTCACAGGAATGGTTCAAAACATAGACAGTAGGAAAAGTCAGTCTACACGTTCTTAAGTCGGCATTGTGCCTTTTGTATTTAATTCCGATGCAATTTCTGTGTTTCATCGTCAATAAGAAGGTCAGAGGGATACAGTAATCGTGAAGTTAAGCATCGGAATCTATGACTAGTGTCACAGGAATGGTTCAAAACATAGTCGGTAAGAAGAGTCAGTCTTCTTGTACTTAAGTTATCATTGTGCCTTTTCTATTTAATTATGATGCAATTTCGCTGTTTCGTCGTCAATAAGAAGGTCCAAGGGATACAGTGAACCTGGAGTGAAGCATCGGAATCCATAACTAGTGTCACAGGGATGGTTCAAATCATAGACAGTAAGAAGAGTCGGTCTTCTTGTACTTAAGTCGGCATCGTGCCTTTTGTATTTAATTCCGATGCAATTTCTGTGTTTCATCGTCAATAAAAAGGTCAGAGGGATATTGTAATCCTGAAGTTAAGCATCGGAATCTATGACTAGTGTCACAGGAATGGTTAAAACATAGTCAGTAAGAAAAGTCAGTCTTCTTGTACTTAAGTCGGTATTGTGACTTTTGTATTTAATTCCGATGCAATATCTGTATTTCATAGTCAATAATTGAGCGCCCATAAACCCCAACACACACATAGTCAATACGAAGGTAAGAGGGATACAGTAAACTTGAAGTGCAGCATCGGAATCTATGACTAGTGTCACAGGAATGGTTCAAAACATAGACAGTAGGAAAAGTCAGCCTTCTTGTACTTTAGTCGGCATTGAGCCTATTGTATTTAATTCCGATGCAATTTCTGTGTCTCATCGTCAATAAGAAGGTCCAAGGGATACAGTGAACCTGGAGTGAAGCATCGGAATCCATAACTAGTGTCACAGGGATGGTTCAAACCATAGACAGTAAGAAGAGTCAGTCTTCTTGTTCTTAAGTCGGCATTGTGCATTTTGTATTTAATTCCGATGCAATTTCTGTGTTTCATCGTCAATAAGAAGGTCAGAGGGATACAGTAATCGTGAAGTTAAGCATCGGAATCTATGACTAGTGTTACAGGAATGGTTCAAAGCATAGTCAGTAAGAAGAGTCAGTCTTCTTGTACTTAAGTTATCATTTTGCCTTTTCTATTTAATTATGATGCAATTTCGCTTTTTCATCGTCAATAAGAAGGTCCAAGGGATACAGTGAACCTGGAGTGAAGCATCGGAATCCATAACTAGTGTCACAGGGATGGTTCAAAACATAGACAGTAAGAAGAGTCGGTCTTCTTGTACTTAAGTCGGCATTGAGCCTTTTGTATTTAATTCCGATGCAATTTCTGTGTTTCATCGTCACTAAGAATGTCAGTGGTATACAGTAATCCTGAAATTAAGCATCGGAATCTATAACTAGTGTCACAGGAATGGTTCAAAATATAGTCAGTAAGAAGAGTCAGTCTTCTTGTAGTTAAGTCGGCATTGTTCCGTTTCTATTTAATTTCGATGCAATTTCTGTGTTTCATCGTCAATAAGAAGGTCAAAGGGATACAGTAAACCTTAAGTTAAGCATCGGAATAAAAAACTGGTGTCACAGGAATGGTTCACAACATAGACAGTAGGAAGAGTCAGTCTTCTTGAACTTAAGTCGGCATTGTGCTTTTTCTATTTAATTCCGATGCGATTTCTGTGTCTCATCGTCGAGAGGATGGTCCAAGGGATACAGTAAACCTGAAGTGAAGCATTGGAATCTATAACTAGTGTCACAGCAATGGTTCCAAACATAGTCAATAAGAAGAGTCAGTCTTCTTGTACTTAAGTCGGCATTGTGCCTTTTCAATTTAATTCTGATGCGATTTCTGTGTTTCATCGTGAATACGAAGGCCCAAGGGATACATTAAACCTGGAGTGAAGCATTGGAATCTATAACTAGTGTCACAGGAATGGTTCAAAACATTGACGGTAAGAAGAGTCAGTCTTCTTGTACTTAAGTCGGCATTGTGCCTTTTGTATTTAATTCCGATGCAATTTCTGTGTTTTATCGTCAATAAGAGGGTCAGAGGGATACAGTAAACCTGAAGTGAAGCATCGGAATCCATAACTAGTGTCACAGGAATGGTTCAATACATAGTCAGTAAGAAGAGTCCGTCTTCTTGTACTTAAGTCGGCATTGTGCATTTTGTATTTAAATCCGATGCAATTTCTGTGTTTCATCGCCAATAAGAAGGTCCAAGGGATTCAGTAAACCTGAAGTGAAGCATCGAAATCTATAACTAGTATCACAGGAATGGTTCAAATCATAGACAGTAAGCAGAGTCAGTCTTTTTGTACTTAAGTCGGCATTCTGCCTTTTGTTTTTAATTCCGATGCAATTTCTGTTTTTCATCGTCAATAAGAAGAGCAGAGGGATACAGTAAACCGGAAGTGAAGCATCGGAATCTATAACTAGTGTCACAGGGATGGTTCAAAACATACACAGTATGAAGAGTAAGTCTTCTTGTACTTAGGTCGGCATTGTGACTTTTCTATTTAATTCCGATGCAATTTCTGTGTTTCATCGTCAATAAGTAGGTCCAAGGTTTACAGAGAACCTGAAGTGAAGCATCGGAATTTTCAACTAGTGTCACAGGAATGGTTCAAAGCATAGTCAGTAAGAAGAGCCAGTCTTCTTGTACTTAAGTCGGCATTGTGCCTTTTGTATTTAAATCCGATGCAATTTCTGTGTTTCATCGTCAATAAGAAGGTCCAAGGGAGACACTAAACCTGGAGTGAAGCATCGGAATCTGTAACTAGTGTCACAGGAATGGTTCAAACCATAGACAGTAAGAAGAGTCAGTCTTCTTGTACTTAAGTCGGCATTGTGAATTTCGTATTTTATTCCGATGCAATTTGTGTGTTTCATCGTCAATTAGAAGGCCCAAGGGATACAGTGAAACTGAAGTGAAGCTTCGGAGTCTATAACTAGTGTCACAGGAATGGTTCAAAGCAAAGGCAGTAAGATGAGTCAGTCTTCTTGTACTTAAGTCGGCATTGTGCTTTGTTGTATTTAATTCCGATGCAATTTCTGTGTTTCATCGTCAATATGAAGGTCCAAGAGATACAGTAACCCTGGAGTGAAGCATCGGAATCTATAACTAGTGTCACAGGAATGGTTCAAAGCATAGACAGTAAGATGAGTCAGTCTTCTTGTACTTAACTCGGCATTGTGCTTTTTGTATATAATTCCGTTGCAATCTTTGTGTTTCATCGCCAATAAGAAGGTCCAAGGGATACAGTAAACCTGAAGTGAAGCATCAGAATCTATAAGTAGTGCCACAGGAATGGTTCAAAACATAGTCAGTAAGAAGAGTCAGTCTTCTTGTACTTAAGTCGGCAATGTGCCTTTTGTATTTAATTACGATGCAATTTCTGTGTTTCATCGTCACTAAGAAGGTCAGTGGGATACAGATATCCTGAAGTTAAGCATCGGAATCTATAACTAGTGTCACAGGAATGGTTTAAAACATAGTCAGTAAGAAGAGTCAGTCTTCTTGTAGTTAAGTTGGCATTGTGCCTTTTCTATTTAATTCCGATGCAATTTCTGTGTTTCGTCGTCAATACGAAGGTCACAGGGATACAGTAAATCTGAAGTGAGGCATCGGAATCTATAACTAGTGTCACAGGAATGGTTCATAACGTAGACAGTTGGAAGAGTCAGTCTTCTTGTACTAAAGTCGGCATTGTGCATTTGTATATAATTCCGATGCAATTTCTGTGTTTCATCGTCAATAAGGAGGTCCAAGGGATACAGTATACCTGAAATGAACCCTCGGAATCTATAACTAGTGTCACACGAATGGTTCAAAACATAGACATTAGGAAAAGTCAGTCTACATGTACTTAAGTCTGCGTTGTGCCTATTGTATTTAATTCCAATGCAATTTCTGTGATTCATCGTCAATAACAAGGTCAGAGGGATGCAGTAAACCTGAAGTGAAGCATCGGAATCCATAACTAGTGTCACAGGATTGGTTCAAAACATAGTCAGTAAGAAGAGTCAGTCTTCTTGTACTTAAGTCGGCATTGTGCCTTTTGTATTTAATTCCGATGCAATTTGTGTGTTTCATCGTTAATAAGAAGGTCCAAGGGATACAGTAAACCTGAAGTGAAGCATCGGAATCTATAACTAGTGTCACAGGAATGGTTGAAAACATAGACAGTAGGATGAGTCAGTCTTCTTGTACTTAAGTCGGTGTTGTACCTTCTCTATTTCATTCCGATGCAATTTCTGTTTTTCATCGTCAATAAGATGGTCAGAGGGATACAGTAAACCTGAAGTGAAGCATCGGAAACTATATCTAGTGTCACAGGATTGGTACAAAACATAGAGAGTTGGGAGATTCAGTCATCTTGTACTTAAGTCGGGATTGTGCCTTTTGTATTTTATTCCGATGCAATATCTGTGTTTCACCCTCCATAAGAAGGTCCGAGGGATACAGTAAACGTCAAGTGAAGCATCGGAATAACAAACTAGTGTCACAGGAATGGTTCAAAACATAGTCAGTAAGAAGAGTCCGTCTTCTTGTACTTAAGTCGGCATTTTGCCTTTTGTATTTAATTCCGATGCAATTTCTGTGTTTCATCGCCAATAAGAAGGTCCAAGGGATACAGTAAACCTGAAGTGAAGCATCAGAATTTAAAACTAGTATCACATTAATGGTTCAAAACATAGACAGTAAGCAGGGTCAGTCTTCTTGTACTTAAGTCGGCATTGTGCTTTTTATATTTAATTCCGATGCAATTTCTGTGTTTCATCGTCAATAAGAAGGGCAGAAGGATACAGTAAACCTAAAGTGAAGCATCGGAATCTATAACTATTGTCACAGGAATGGTTCAAATCATAGACAGTGGGAAGAGTCAGTCTTCTTGTACTTAAGCCGGCATTTGGCCTTTTGTATTTAATTTCGATGCAATTTCTGTGTTTAATCGTCACTAAGAAGGTCAGTGGGATACAGTTATCCTGAAGTAAGGCATCGGAATCTATAACTAGTGTCACAGGAATGGTTCAAAGCATAGTCAGTAAGAAGAGCCAGTCTTCTTGTACTTAAGTCCGCATTGTGCCTTTTGTATTTAATTCCGATGCAATTTCTGTGTTTCATCGTAAATAAGAAGGTCCAAGGGATACAGTAAACCTGGTGTGAAGCATCTGAATCTGTAACTAGTGTCACAGGAATGGTTCAAACATAGACAGTAAGAAGAGTCAGTCTTATTGTTCTTAAGTCGACATTGTGCATTATTTATTTAATTCCGATGCAATTTCTGTGTTTCATCGTCAATAAGAAGGTCAGAGGGATACAGTAAACCTGAAGTGGGGCATCGGAATCTATAACTAGTGTCACAGGAATGGTTCAAAACATAGTCAGTTAGAAAAGTCAGTCTTTTGTACTTAAGTCGGCATTGTGCCTTTTGTATTTAATTCCGATCCAATTTCTGTGTTTCATCGTCAATATGAAGGTCCAAGGGATACAGTAAACCTGGAGTGAAGCATCGGAATCTATAACTAGTGTCACAGGAATGGTTCAAAACATAGTCAGTAAGAAGAGTCAGTCTTCTTGTACCTAAGTCGGCATTGTGCCTTTTGTATTTAATTTCGATGCAATTTCTGTGTTTCATCGTCACTAAGAAGGTCAGTGGGATACAGTTATCCTGAAGTTAAGCATCGGAATCTATAACTAGTGTCGCAGGAATGGTTCAAAGCATAGTCAGTAAGAAGAGTCAGTCTTCTTGTAGTTAAGTCAGCATTGTGCCTTTTGTATTTAATTCCGATGCAATTTCTGTGTTTCATCGTCAATAGGAAGGTCAGAGGGATACAGTAAACTGAAGTGAAGCATCGGAATCTATAACTAGTGTCACAGGAATGGTTCGAAACGTAGACAGTTGGAAGAGTCAGTCTACATGAACTTATGTCTGCTTGTGCCTTTTGTATTTAATTCCGATGCAATTTCTGTGATTCATCGTCAATAAGAAGCTCAGAGGGATACAGTAAACCTGAAGTGAAGCATCGGAATCTGTAACTAGTGTCACAGGAATGGTTCAAAACATAGTCAGTAGGAAATGACAGTCTTCTTGTACTTAAGTCGGCATTGTGCCTTTTGTATTTAATTCCGATGCAATTTGTGTGTTTCATCGTTAATAAGAAGGTCCACGGGATACAGTAAACCTGAAGTGAAGCATCGGAATCTATAACTAGTGTCACAGGAATGGTACAAAACATAGACAGTAGGAAGAGACAGTCTTCTTGTACGTAAGTTGGCATTGTGCCATTTCTATTTAATTCCGATGCAATTTCTGTGTTTCATCGTCAATAAGAGGGTCCAAGGGATACAGTAAACCTGAAGTGAAGCATCGGAATCTATAACTAGTGTCACAGGAATAGTTCAAAACATAGACAGTAGGAAGAGTCAGTCTTCTAGTACTTAAGTCGGCATTGTGCCTTTTCTATTTAATTCCGATGCAATTTCTGTGTTTCTTCGTCAATACGACGGTCAGAGGGATAAAGAAAACCTGAAGTGAAGCATCGGAATCTATAACTAGTGTCACAGGAATTGTTCAAAACATAGACAGTTGGAAGAGTCAGTCTTCTTGTAGTTAAGTCGGCATTGGGCCTATTGTATTTAATTCCGATGCAATTTCTGTTTTTCATCGTCAATAAGAAGGTCCAAGGGATAGAGTAAACCAGAAATGAACCATCGGAATCTATAACAAGTGTCACAGGAATGGTTCAAAACATTGACAGTAGGAAAAGTCAGTCTACACGTTCTTAAGTCGGCATTGTGCCTTTTGTATTTAATTCCGATGCAATTTCTGTGTTTCATCGTCAATAAGAAGGTCAGAGGGATACAGTAATCGTGAAGTTAAGCATCGGAATCTATGACTAGTGTCACAGGAATGGTTCAAAACATAGTCGGTAAGAAGAGTTAGTCTTCTTGTACTTAAGTTATCATTGTGCCTTTTCTATTTAATTATGATGCAATTTCGCTGTTTCGTCGTCAATAAGAAGGTCCAAGGGATACAGTGAACCTGGAGTGAAGCATCGGAATCCATAACTAGTGTCACAGGGATGGTTCAAATCATAGACAGTAAGAAGAGTCGGTCTTCTTGTACGTAAGTCGGCATTGTGCCTTTAGTATTTAATTCCGATGCAATTTCTGTGTTTCATCGTCAATAAAAAGGTCAGAGGGATATTGTAATCCTGAAGTTAAGCATCGGAATCTATGACTAGTGTCACAGGAATGGTTAAAACATAGTCAGTAAGAAAAGTCAGTCTTCTTGTACTTAAGTCGGTATTGTGACTTTTGTATTTAATTCCGATGCAATATCTGTTTTTCATAGTCAATTGAAGGTAAGAGGGATACAGTAAACCTGAAGTGAAGCATCGGAATCAATGACTAGTGTCACAGGAATGGTTCAAAACATAGACAGTAGGAAGAGTCAGCCTTCTTGTACTTTAGTCGGCATTGAGCCTATTGTATTTAATTCCGATGCAATTTCTGTGTCTCATCGTCAATAAGAAGGTCCAAGGGATACAGTGAACCTGGAGTGAAGCATCGGAATCCATAACCAGTGTCACAGGGATGGTTCAAACCATAGACAGTAAGAAGAGTCAGTCTTCTTGTACTTATGTCGGCATTGTGCATTTTGTATTTAATTCCGATGCAATTTCTGTGTTTCATCGTCAATAAGAAGGTCAGAGGGATACAGTAATCGTGAAGTTAAGCATCGGAATCTATGACTAGTGTCACAGGAATGGTTCAAAACATAGTCAGTAAGAAGAGTCAGTCTTCTTGGACTTAAGTTATCATTTTGCCTTTTCTATTTAATTATGATGCAATTTCGCTGTTTCATCGTCAATAAGAAGGTCCAAGGGACACAGTGAACCTGGAGTGAAGCATCGGAATCCATAACTAGTCTCACAGGGATGGTTCAAAACATAGACAGTAAGAAGAGTCTGTCTTCTTGTACTTAAGTCGGCATTGTGCCTTTTGTATTTAATTCCGATGCAATTTCTGTGTTTCATCGTCACTAAGAATGTCAGTGGTATACAGTAATCCTGAAATTAAGCATCGGAATCTATAACTAGTGTCACAGGAATGGTTCAAAATATAGTCAGTAAGAAGAGTCAGTCTTCTTGTAGTTAAGTCGGCATTGTTCCGTTTCTATTTAATTTCGATGCAATTTCTGTGTTTCATCGTCAATAAGAAAGGTCAGAGGGATACAGTAAACCTTAAGTTAAGCATCGGAATAAAAAACTGGTGTCACAGGAATGATTCACAACATAGACAGTAGGAAGAGTCAGTCTTCTTGAACTTAAGTCGGCATTGTGCTTTTTCTATTTAATTCCGATGCGATTTCTGTGTCTCATCGTCGTTAGGATGGTCCAACGGATACAGTAAACCTGAAGTGAAGCATTGGAATCTATAACTAGTGTCACAGCAATGGTTCCAAACATAGTCAATAAGAAGAGTCAGTCTTCTTGTACTTAAGTCGGCATTGTGCCTTTTCAATTTAATACTGCTTCGATTTCTGTGTTTCATCGCCAATAAGAAGGTCCAAGGGATTCAGTAAACCTGAAGTGAAGCATCGAAATCTATAACTAGTATCACAGGAATGGTTCAAATCATAGACAGTAAGCAGAGTCAGTCTTTTTGTACTTAAGTCGGCATTCTGCCTTTTGTTTTTAATTCCGATGCAATTTCTGTTTTTCATCGTCAATAAGAAGAGCAGAGGGATACAGTAAACCGGACGTGAAGCATCGGAATCTATAACTAGTGTCACAGGAATGGTTCAAAACATACACAGTATGAAGAGTCAGTCTTCTTGTACTTAGGTCGGCATTGTGACTTTTCTATTTGATTCCGATGCAATTTCTGTGTTTCATCGTCAATAAGTAGGTACAAGGTTTACAGTGAACCTGAAGTGAAGCATCGGAATTTTCAACTAGTGTCACAGGAATGGTTCAAAGCATAGTCAGTAAGAAGAGCCAGTCTTCTTGTACTTAAGTCGGCATTGTGCCTTTTGTATTTAAATCCGATGCAATTTCTGTGTTTCATCGTCAATAAGAAGGTCCAAGGTAGACACTAAACCTGGAGTGAAGCATCGGAGTCTGTAACTAGTGTCACAGGAATGGTTCAAACCATAGACAGTAAGAAGAGTCAGTCTTCTTGTACTTAAGTCGGCATTGTGAATTTCGTATTTTATTCCGATGCAATTTGTGTGTTTCATCGTCAATTAGAAGGCCCAAGGGATACAGTGAAACTGAAGTGAAGCTTCGGAGTCTATAACTAGTGTCACAGGAATGGTTCAAAGCATAGGCAGTAAGATGAGTCAGTCTTCTTGTACTTAAGTCGGCATTGTGCTTTGTTGTATTTAATTCCGATGCAATTTCTGTGTGTCATCGTCAATATGAACGTCCAAGAGATACAGTAACCCTGGAGTGAAGCATCGTAATCTATAACTAGTGTCACAGGAATGGTTCAAAACATAGACAGTAAGATGAGTCAGTCTTCTTGTACTTAACTCGGCATTGTGCTTTTTGTATATAATTCCGATGCAATTTTTGTGTTTCATCGCCAATAAGAAGGTCCAAGGGATACAGTAAACCTGAAGTGAAGCATCAGAATCTATAACTAGTGTCACAGGAATGGTTCAAAACATAGTCAGTAAGAAGAGTCAGTCTTCTTGTACTTAAGTCGGCAATGTGCCTTTTGTATTTAATTACGATGCAATTTCTGTGTTTCATCGTCACTAAGAAGGTCAGTGGGATACAGATATCCTGAAGTTAAGCATCGGAATCTATAACTAGTGTCACAGGAATGGTTCAAAACATAGTCAGTAAGAAGAGTCAGTCTTCTTGTAGTTAAGTTGGCATTGTGCCTTTTCTATTTAATTCCGATGCAATTTCTGTGTTTCGTCGTCAATACGAAGGTCACAGGGATACAGTAAATCTGAAGTGAGGCATCGGAATCTATAACTAGTGTCACAGGAATGGTTCATAACGTAGACAGTTGGAAGAGTCAGTCTTCTTGTATTAAAGTCGGCATTGTGCATTTGTATTTAATTTTGATGCAATTTCTGTGTTTCATCGTCAATAAGGAGGTCCAAGGGATACAGTATACCTGAAATGAACCATCGGAATCTATAACTAGTGTCACACGAATGGTTCAAAACATAGACATTAGGAAAATTCAGTCTACATGTACTTAAGTCTGCGTTGTGCCTATTGTATTTAATTCCAATGCAATTTCTGTGATTCATCGTCAATAACAAGGTCAGAGGGATGCAGTAAACCTGAAGTGAAGCATCGGATTCCATAACTAGTTTCACAGGATTGGTTCAATACATAGTCAGTAAGAAGAGTCAGTCTTCTTGTACTTAAGTCGGCATTGTGCCTTTTGTATTTAATTCCGATGCAATTTGTGTGTTTCATCGTTAATAAGAAGGTCCAAGGGATACAGTAAACCTGAAGTGAAGCATCGGAATCTATAACTAGTGTCACAGGAATGGTTTAAAACATAGACAGTAGGATGTGTCAGTCTTCTTGTACTTAAGTCGGTGTTGTACCTTCTCTATTTCATTCCGATGCAATTTCTGTTTTTCATCGTCAATAAGATGGTCAGAGGGATACAGTAAACCTGAAGTGAAGCATCGGAAACTATATCTAGTGTCACAGGATTGGTACAAAACATAGAGAGTTGGGAGATTCAGTCATCTTGTACTTAAGTCGGGATTGTGCCTTTCGTATTTTATTCCGATGCAATTTCTGTGTTTCACCCTCCATAAGAAGGTCCGAGGGATACAGTAAACGTCAAGTGAAGCATCGGAATAACAAACTAGTGTCACAGGAATGGTTCAAAACATAGTCAGTAAGAAGAGTCCGTCTTCTTGTACTTAAGTCGGCATTGTGCCTTTTGTATTTAATTCCGATGCAATTTCTGTGTTTCATCGCCAATAAGAAGGTCCAAGGGATACAGTAAACCTGAAGTGAAGCATCAGAATTTATAACTAGTATCACATTAATGGTTCAAAACATAGACAGTAAGCAGGGTCAGTCTTCTTGTACTTAAGTCGGCATTGTGCCTTTTATATTTAATTCCGATGCAATTTCAGTGTTTCATCGTCAATAAGAAGGGCAGAAGGATACAGTAAACCTGAAGTGAAGCATCGGAATCTATAACTATTGTCACAGGAATGGTTCAAATCATAGACAGTGGGAAGAGTCAGTCTTCTTGTACTTAAGCCGGCATTTGGCCTTTTGTATTTAATTTCGATGCAATTTCTGTGTTTCATCGTCACTAAGAAGGTCAGTGGGATACAGTTATCCTGAAGTTAAGCATCGGAATCTATAACTAGTGTCTCAGGAATGGTTTAAAGCATAGTCAGTAAGAAGAGCCAGTCTTCTTGTACTTAAGTCCGCATTGTGCCTTTTGTATTTAATTACGATGCAATTTCTTTGTTTCATCGTCACTAAGAAGGTCAGTGGGATGCAGATATCCTGAAGATAAGCATCGGAATCTATAACTAGTGTCACAGGAATGGTTCAAAACATAGTCAGTAAGAAGAGTCAGTCTTCTTGTAGTTAAGTTGGCATTGTGCCTTTTCTATTTAATTCCGATGCAATTTCTGTGTTTCGTCGTCAATACGAAGGTCACAGGGATACAGTTAATCTGAAGTGAGGCATCGGAATCTATAACTAGTGTCACAGGAATGGTTCATAACGTAGACAGTTGGAAGAGTCAGTCTTCTTGTACTAAAGTCGGCATTGTGCATTTGTATTTAATTCCGATGCAATTTCTGTGTTTCATCGTCAATAAGAAGGTCCAAGGGATACAGTAAACGTGAAGTGAAGCATCGAAATCTATAACCAGTGACACAGGAATGGTTCAAAGCATAGGCAGAGGAAGAGTCAGTCTTATTGTTGTTAAGTCGGCATTGTGCCTTTTGTATTTAATTCCGATCCAATTTCTGTGTTTCATCGTCAATATGAAGGTCCAAGGGATACAGTAAACCTGGAGTGAAGCATCGGAATCTATAACTAGTGTCACAGGAATGGTTCAAAACATAGTCAGTAAGAAGAGTCAGTCTTCTTGTACCTAAGTCGGCATTGTGCCTTTTGTATTTAATTTCGATGCAATTTCTGTGTTTCATCGTCACTAAGAAGGTCAGTGGGATACAGTTATCCTGAAGTTAAGCATCGGAATCTATAACTAGTGTCGCAGGAATGGTTCAAAGCATAGTCAGTAAGAAGAGTCAGTCTTCTTGTAGTTAAGTCAGCATTGTGCCTTTTGTATTTAATTCCGATGCAATTTCTGTGTTTCATCGTCAATAAGAAGGTCAGAGGGATACAGTAAACTGAAGTGAAGCATCGGAATCTATAACTAGTGTCACAGGAATGGTTCGAAACGTAGAAAGTTGGAAGAGTCAGTCGACATGTACTTATGTCTGCTTTGTGCCTTTTGTATTTAATTCCGATGCAATTTCTGTGATTCATCGTCAATAAGAGGCTCAGAGTGATACAGTAAACCTGAAGTGAAGCATCGGAATCTGTAACTAGTGTCACAGGAATGGTTCAAAACATAGTCAGTAGGAAATGTCAGTCTTCTTGTACTTAAGTCGGCATTGTGCCTTTTGTATTTAATTCCGATGCAATTTGTGTGTTTCATCGTTAATAAGAAGGTCCACGGGATACAGTAAACCTGAAGTGAAGCATCGGAATCTATAACTAGTGTCACAGGAATGGTACAAAACATAGACAGTAGGAAGAGACAGTCTTCTTGTACGTAAGTTGGCATTGTGCCATTTCTATTTAATTCCGATGCAATTTCTGTGTTTCATCGTCAATAAGAGGGTCCAAGGGATACAGTGAATCTGAAGTGAACCATCGGAATCTATAACTAGTGTCACAGGAATGGTTCAAAACATAGTCGGTAAGAAGAGTTAGTCTTCTTGTACTTAAGTTATCATTGTGCCTTTTCTATTTAATTATGATGCAATTTCGCTGTTTCGTCGTCAATAAGAAGGTCCAAGGGATACAGTGAACCTGGAGTGAAGCATCGGAATCCATAACTAGTGTCACAGGGATGGTTCAAATCATAGACAGTAAGAAGAGTCGGTCTTCTTGTACTTAAGTCGGCATTGTGCCTTTAGTATTTAATTCCGATGCAATTTCTGTGTTTCATCGTCAATAAAAAGGTCAGAGGGATATTGTAATCCTGAAGTTAAGCATCGGAATCTATGACTAGTGTCACAGGAATGGTTAAAACATAGTCAGTAAGAAAAGTCAGTCTTCTTGTACTTAAGTCGGTATTGTGACTTTTGTATTTAATTCCGATGCAATATCTGTTTTTCATAGTCAATACGAAGGTAAGAGGGATACAGTAAACCTGAAGTGAAGCATCGGAATCAATGACTAGTGTCACAGGAATGGTTCAAAACATAGACAGTAGGAAGAGTCAGCCTTCTTGTACTTTAGTCGGCATTGAGCCTATTGTACTTAATTCCGATGCAATTTCTGTGTCTCATCGTCAATAAGAAGGTCCAAGGGATACAGTGAACCTGGAGTGAAGCATCGGAATCCATAACTAGTGTCACAGGGATGGTTCAAACCATAGACAGTAAGAAGAGTCAGTGTTCTTGTACTTATGTCGGCATTGTGCATTTTGTATTTAATTCCGATGCAATTTCTGTGTTTCATCGTCAATAAGAAGGTCAGAGGGAAACAGTAATCGTGAAGTTAAGCATCGGAATCTATGACTAGTGTCACAGGAATGGTTCAAAACATAGTCAGTAAGAAGAGTCAGTCTTCTTGGACTTAAGTTATCATTTTGCCTTTTCTATTTAATTATGATGCAATTTCGCTGTTTCATCGTCAATAAGAAGGTCCAAGGGACACAGTGAACCTGGAGTGAAGCATCGGAATCCATAACTAGTCTCACAGGGATGGTTCAAAACATAGACAGTAAGAAGAGTCGGTCTTCTTGTACTTAAGTCGGCATTGTGCCTTTTGTATTTAATTCCGATGCAATTTCTGTGTTTCATCGTCACTAAGAATGTCAGTGGTATACAGTAATCCTGAAATTAAGCATCGGAATCTATAACTAGTGTCACAGGAATGGTTCAAAATATAGTCAGTAAGAAGAGTCAGTCTTCTTGTAGTTAAGTCGGCATTGTTCCGTTTCTATTTAATTTCGATGCAATTTCTGTGTTTCATCGTCATAAGAAAGGTCAGAGGGATACAGTAAACCTTAAGTTAAGCATCGGAATAAAAAACTGGTGTCACAGGAATGATTCACAACATAGACAGTAGGAAGAGTCAGTCTTCTTGAACTTAAGTCGGCATTGTGCTTTTTCTATTTAATTCCGATGCGATTTCTGTGTCTCATCGTCGTTAGGATGGTCCAACGGATACAGTAAACCTGAAGTGAAGCATTGGAATCTATAACTAGTGTCACAGCAATGGTTCCAAACATAGTCAATAAGAAGAGTCAGTCTTCTTGTACTTAAGTCGGCATTGTGCCTTTTCAATTTAATTCTGCTTCGATTTCTGTGTTTCATCGCCAATAAGAAGGTCCAAGGGATTCAGTAGACCTGAAGTGAAGCATCGAAATCTATAACTAGTATCACAGGAATGGTTCAAATCATAGACAGTAAGCAGAGTCAGTCTTTTTGTACTTAAGTCGGCATTCTGCCTTTTGTTTTTAATTCCGATGCAATTTCTGTTTTTCATCGTCAATAAGAAGAGCAGAGGGATACAGTAAACCGGACGTGAAGCATCGGAATCTATAACTAGTGTCACAGGAATGGTTCAAAACATACACAGTATGAAGAGTCAGTCTTCTTGTACTTAGGTCGGCATTGTGACTTTTCTATTTGATTCCGATGCAATTTCTGTGTTTCATCGTCAATAAGTAGGTACAAGGTTTACAGTGAACCTGAAGTGAAGCATCGGAATTTTCAACTAGTGTCACAGGAATGGTTCAAAGCATAGTCAGTAAGAAGAGCCAGTCTTCTTGTACTTAAGTCGGCATTGTGCCTTTTGTATTTAAATCCGATGCAATTTCTGTGTTTCATCGTCAATAAGAAGGTCCAAGGGAGACACTAAACCTGGAGTGAAGCATCGGAATCTGTAACTAGTGTCACAGGAATGGTTCAAACCATAGACAGTAAGAAGAGTCAGTCTTCTTGTACTTAAGTCGGCATTGTGAATTTCGTATTTTATTCCGATGCAATTTGTGTGTTTCATCGTCAATTAGAAGGCCCAAGGGATACAGTGAAACTGAAGTGAAGCTTCGGAGTCTATAACTAGTGTCACAGGAATGGTTCAAAGCATAGGCAGTGAGATGAGTCAGTCTTCTTGTACTTAAGTCGGCATTGTGCTTTGTTGTATTTAATTCCGATGCAATTTCTGTGTGTCATCGTCAATATGAAGGTCCAAGAGATACAGTAACCCTGGAGTGAAGCATCGTAATCTATAACTAGTGTCACAGGAATGGTTCAAAACATAGACAGTAAGATGAGTCAGTCTTCCTGTACTTAACTCGGCATTGTGCTTTTTGTATATAATTCCGATGCAATTTTTGTGTTTCATCGCCAATAAGAAGGTCCAAGGGATACAGTAAACCTGAAGTGAAGCATCAGAATCTATAACTAGTGTCACAGGAATGGTTCAAAACATAGTCAGTAAGAAGAGTCAGTCTTCTTGTACTTAAGTCGGCAATGTGCCTTTTGTATTTAATTACGATGCAATTTCTGTGTTTCATCGTCACTAAGAAGGTCAGTGGGATACAGATATCCTGAAGTTAAGCATCGGAATCTATAACTAGTGTCACAGGAATGGTTCAAAACATAGTCAGTAAGAAGAGTCAGTCTTCTTGTAGTTAAGTTGGCATTGTGCCTTTTCTATTTAATTCCGATGCAATTTCTGTGTTTCGTCGTCAATACGAAGGTCACAGGGATACAGTAAATCTGAAGTGAGGCATCGGAATCTATAACTAGTGTCACAGGAATGGTTCATAACGTAGACAGTTGGAAGAGTCAGTCTTCTTGTATTAAAGTCGGCATTGTGCATTTGTATTTAATTCCGATGCAATTTCTGTGTTTCATCGTCAATAAGGAGGTCCAAGGGATACAGTATACCTGAAATGAACCATCGGAATCTATAACTAGTGTCACACGAATGGTTCAAAACATAGACATTAGGAAAAGTCAGTCTACATGTACTTAAGTCTGCGTTGTGCCTATTGTATTTAATTCCAATGCAATTTCTGTGATTCATCGTCAATAACAAGGTCAGAGGGATGCAGTAAACCTGAAGTGAAGCATCGGAATCCATAACTAGTTTCACAGGATTGGTTCAATACATAGTCAGTAAGAAGAGTCAGTCTTCTTGTACTTAAGTCGGCATTGTGCCTTTTGTATTTAATTCCGATGCAATTTGTGTGTTTCATCGTTAATAAGAAGGTCCAAGGGATACAGTAAACCTGAAGTGAAGCATCGGAATCTATAACTAGTGTCACAGGAATGGTTCAAAACATAGACAGTAGGATGTGTCAGTCTTCTTGTACTTAAGTCGGTGTTGTACCTTCTCTATTTCATTCCGATGCAATTTCTGTTTTTCATCGTCAATAAGATGGTCAGAGGGATACAGTAAACCTGAAGTGAAGCATCGGAAACTATATCTAGTGTCACAGGATTGGTACAAAACATAGAGAGTTGGGAGATTCAGTCATCTTGTACTTAAGTCGGGATTGTGCCTTTCGTATTTTATTCCGATGCAATTTCTGTGTTTCACCCTCCATAAGAAGGTCCGAGGGATACAGTAAACGTCAAGTGAAGCATCGGAATAACAAACTAGTGTCACAGGAATGGTTCAAAACATAGTCAGTAAGAAGAGTCCGTCTTCTTGTACTTAAGTCGGCATTGTGCCTTTTGTATTTAATTCCGATGCAATTTCTGTGTTTCATCGCCAATAAGAAGGTCCAAGGGATACAGTAAACCTGAAGTGAAGCATCAGAATTTATAACTAGTATCACATTAATGGTTCAAAACATAGACAGTAAGCAGGGTCAGTCTTCTTGTACTTAAGTCGGCATTGTGCCTTTTATATTTAATTCCGATGCAATTTCTGTGTTTCATCGTCAATAAGAAGGGCAGAAGGATACAGTAAACCTGAAGTGAAGCATCGGAATCTATAACTATTGTCACAGGAATGGTTCAAATCATAGACAGTGGGAAGAGTCAGTCTTCTTGTACTTAAGCCGGCATTTGGCTTTTTGTATTTAATTTCGATGCAATTTCTGTGTTTCATCGTCACTAAGAAGGTCAGTGGGATACAGTTATCCTGAAGTTAAGCATCGGAATCTATAACTAGTGTCTCAGGAATGGTTTAAAGCATAGTCAGTAAGAAGAGCCAGTCTTCTTGTACTTAAGTCCGCATTGTGCCTTTTGTATTTAATTACGATGCAATTTCTTTGTTTCATCGTCACTAAGAAGGTCAGTGGGATGCAGATATCCTGAAGTTAAGCATCGGAATCTATAACTAGTGTCACAGGAATGGTTCAAAACATAGTCAGTAAGAAGAGTCAGTCTTCTTGTAGTTAAGTTGGCATTGTGCCTTTTCTATTTAATTCCGATGCAATTTCTGTGTTTCGTCGTCAATACGAAGGTCACAGGGATACAGTAAATCTGAAGTGAGGCATCGGAATCTATAACTAGTGTCACAGGAATGGTTCATAACGTAGACAGTTGGAAGAGTCAGTCTTCTTGTACTAAAGTCGGCATTGTGCATTTGTATTTAATTCCGATGCAATTTCTGTTTTTCATCGTCAATAAGAAGGTCCAAGGGATACAGTAAACGTGAAGTGAAGCATCGAAATCTATAACCAGTGACACAGGAATGGTTCAAAGCATAGGCAGAGGAAGAGTCAGTCTTATTGTTGTTAAGTCGGCATTGTGCCTTTTGTATTTAATTCCGATCCAATTTCTGTGTTTCATCGTCAATATGAAGGTCCAAGGGATACAGTAAACCTGGAGTGAAGCATCGGAATCTATAACTAGTGTCACAGGAATGGTTCAAAACATAGTCAGTAAGAAGAGTCAGTCTTCTTGTACCTAAGTCGGCATTGTGCCTTTTGTATTTAATTTCGATGCAATTTCTGTGTTTCATCGTCACTAAGAAGGTCAGTGGGATACAGTTATCCTGAAGTTAAGCATCGGAATCTATAACTAGTGTCGCAGGAATGGTTCAAAGCATAGTCAGTAAGAAGAGTCAGTCTTCTTGTAGTTAAGTCAGCATTGTGCCTTTTGTATTTAATTCCGATGCAATTTCTGTGTTTCATCGTCAATAAGAAGGTCAGAGGGATACAGTAAACTGAAGTGAAGCATCGGAATCTATTACTAGTGTCACAGGAATGGTTCGAAACGTAGAAAGTTGGAAGAGTCAGTCGACATGTACTTATGTCTGCTTTGTGCCTTTTGTATTTAATTCCGATGCAATTTCTGTGATTCATCGTCAATAAGAGGCTCAGAGTGATACAGTAAACCTGAAGTGAAGCATCGGAATCTGTAACTAGTGTCACAGGAATGGTTCAAAACATAGTCAGTAGGAAATGACAGTCTTCTTGTACTTAAGTCGGCATTGTGCCTTTTGTATTTAATTCCGATGCAATTTGTGTGTTTCATCGTTAATAAGAAGGTCCACGGGATACAGTAAACCTGAAGTGAAGCATCGGAATCTATAACTAGTGTCACAGGAATGGTACAAAACATGGACAGTAGGAAGAGACAGTCTTCTTGTACGTAAGTTGGCATTGTGCCATTTCTATTTAATTCCGATGCAATTTCTGTGTTTCATCGTCAATAAGAGGGTCCAAGGGATACAGTGAATCTGAAGTGAACCATCGGAATCTATAACTAGTGTCACAGGAATGGTTCAAAACATAGTCAGTAAGAAGAGTCCGTCTTCTTGTACCAATGTCGGCATTGTGATTTTGTATTTAATTCCGATGCAATTTCTGAATTTCACGCCAATAAGAAGGTCCAAGGGATACAATAAACCTGAAGTGAAGCATCAGAATCTATAACTAGTGTCACAGGAATGGTTCAAACATAGTCAGTAAGAAGAGTCAGTCTTCTTGTACTTAAGTCGGCATTGTGCCTTTTGTATTTAATTGCGATGCAATTTCTGTGTTTCGTCGGCAATAAGAAGGTCCAAGGCATACAGTAAAACTGAAGTGAAGCATCGGAATCTATAACTAGTGTCACAGGAATGGTTCAAAGTATAGTCAGTAAGAAGAGCCAGTCTTCTTGTACTTAGTCGGCATTGTTCCTTTTCTATTTAATTCCGATGCAATGTCTGTGTTTCATCCTCAATAAGTAGGTCCAAGGGATACAGTGAAACTGAAGTGAAGCATCTGAATCTGTAACTAGTGTCACAGGAATGGTTCAAAGCATAGTCAGTAAGAAGAGCCAGTCTTCTTGAACTTAAGTCGGCATTGTGCCTTTTGTATTTAATTCCGATGCAATATCTGTGTCTCATCGTAAATAAGAAGGTCCAAGGGATACAGTGAACCTAGAGTGAAGCATCGGAATCCATAACTAGTGTCACAGGGATGGTTCAAACCATAGACAGTAAGAAGAGTCAGTCTTCTTGAACTTAAGTCGGCATTGTGCATTTTGTATTTAATTCCGATGCAATTTCTGTGTTTCATCGTCAATAAGAAGGTCAGAGGGATACAGTAATCGTGAAGTTAAACATCGGAATCTATGACTAGTGCCACAGGAATGGTTCAAAACATAGTCAGTAAGAAGAGTCAGTCTTCTTGTACTTAAGTTATCATTGTGCCTTTTCTATTTAATTATGATGCAATTTCGCTGTTTCATCGTCAATAAGAAGGTCCAAGGGATACAGTGAACCTGGAGTGAAGCATCGGAATCCATAACTAGTGTCACAGGGATGGATCAAAACATAGACAGTAAGATGAGTCGGTCTTCTTGTACTTAAGTCGGCATTGTGCCTTTTGTATTTATTTCCGATGCAATTTCTGTGTTTCATCGTCAATAAGAATGTCAGTGGTATACAGTAATACTGAAATTAAGCAACGGAATCTATAACTAGTGTCACAGGAATGGTTCAAAATATAGTCAGTAAGAAGAGTCAGTCTTCTTGTAGTTAAGTCGGCATTGTTCCGTTTCTATTTAATTTCGATGCAATTTCTGTGTTTCATCGTCAATAAGAAGGTCAGAGGGATACAGTAAACCTTAAGTTAAGCATCGTAATAAATAACTGGTGTCACAGAAATGGTTCACAACATAGACAGTAGGAAGAGTCAGTCTTCTTGAACTTAAGTCGGCATTGTGCTTTTTCTATTTAATTCCGATGCGATTTCTGTGTCTCATCGTCGATAGTATGGTCCAAGGGATACAGTAAACCTGAAGTGAATCATTGGAATCTATAACTAGTGTCACAGCAATGGTTCCAAACATAGTCAATAAGAAGAGTCAGTCTTCTTGAACTTAAGTCGGCATTGTGCATTTTCAATTTAATTCTGATGCAATTTCTGTGTTTCATCGTGAATACGAAGGCCCAAGGGATACATTAAACCTGGAGTGAAGCATCGGAATTTATAACTAGTGTCACAGGAATGGTTCAAAACATTGATGGTAAGAAGAGTCAGTCTTCTTGTACTTAAGTCGGCATTGTGCCTTTTGTATTTAATTCCGATGCAATTTCTGTGTTTTAGCGTCAATAAGAAGGTCAGAGGGATACAGTAAACCTGAAGTGAAGCATCGGAATCCATAACTAGTGTCACAGGAATGGTTCAATACATAGTCAGTAAGAAGAGTCCGTCTTCTTGTACTTAAGTCGGCATTGTGCATTTTGTATTTAAATCCGATGCAATTTCTGTGTTTCATCGCCAATAAGAAGGTCCAAGGGATTCAGTAATCCTGAAGTGAAGCACCGAAATCTATAACTAGTATCACAGGAATGGTTCAAATCATAGACAGTAAGCAGAGTCAGTCTTTTTGTACTTAAGTCGGCATTCTGCCTTTTGTTTTTAATTCCGATGCAATTTCTGTTTTTCATCGTCAATAAGAAGAGCAGAGGGATACAGTAAACCGGAAGTGAAGCATCGGAATCTATAACTAGTGTCACAGGAATGGTTCAAAACATAGACAGTATGAAGAGTCAGTCTTCTTGTACTTAGGTCGGCATTGTGACTTTACAATTTAATTCCGATGCAATTTCTGTGTTTCATCGTCAATAAGTAGGTCCAAGGTTTACAGTGAACCTGAAGTGAAGCATCGGAATTTTCAACTAGTGTCACAGGAATGGTTCAAAGCATAGTCAGTAAGAAGAGCCAGTCTTCTTGTACTTAAGTCGGCATTGTGCCTTTTGTATTTAAATCCGATGCAATTTCTGTGTTTCATCGTCAATAAGAAGGTCCAAGGGAGACACTAAACCTGGAGTGAAGCATCGGAATCTGTAACTAGTGTCACAGGAATGGTTCGAACCATAGACAGTAAGAAGAGTCAGTCTTCTTGTACTTAAGTCGGCATTGTGAATTTCGTATTTTATTCCGATGCAATTTGTGTGTTTCATCGTCAATTAGAAGGCCCAAGGGATACAGTGAAACTGAAGTGAAGCTTCGGAGTCTATAACTAGTGTCACAGGAATGGTTCAAAGCATAGGCAGTAAGATGAGTCAGTCTTCTTGTACTTAAGTCGGCATTGTGCTTTGTTGTATTTAATTCCGATGCAATTTCTGTGTTTCATCGTCAATATGAAGGTCCAAGAGATACAGTAACCCTGGAGTGATGCATCGGAATCTATAACTAGTGTCACAGGAATGGTTCAAAGCATAGACAGTAAGAAGAGTCAGTCTTCTTGTACTAAAGTCGGCATTGTGCATTTGTATTTAATTCCGATGCAATTTCTGTGTTTCATCGTCAATAAGGAGGTCCAAGGGATACAGTATACCTGAAATGAACCATCGGAATCTATAACTAGTGTCACACGAATGGTTCAAAACATAGACATTAGGAAAAGTCAGTCTACATGTACTTAGGTCTGCGTTGTGCCTATTGTATTTAATTCCAATGCAATTTCTGTGATTCATCGTCAATAACAAGGTAAGAGGGATACAGTAAACCTGAAGTGAAGCATCGGAATCCATAACTAGTGTCACAGGATTGGTTCAAAACATAGTCAGTAAGAAGAGTCAGTCTTCTTGTACTTAAGTCGGCATTGTGCCTTTTGTATTTAATTCCGATGCAATTTGTGTGTTTCATCGTTAATAAGAAGGTCCAAGGGATACAGTAAACCTGAAGTGAAGCATCGGAATCTATAACTAGTGTCACAGGAATGGTTCAAAACATAGACAGTAGGATGAGTCAGTCTTCTTGTACTTAAGTCGGTGTTGTACCTTCTCTATTTCATTCCGATGCAATTTCTGTTTTTCATCGTCAATAAGATGGTCAGAGGGATACAGTAAACCTGAAGTGAAGCATCGGAAACTATATCTAGTGTCACAGGATTGGTACAAAACATAGAGAGTTGGGAGATTCAGTCATCTTGTACTTAAGTCGGGATTGTGCCTTTTGTATTTTATTCCGATGCAATTTCTGTGTTTCACCCTCCATAAGAAGGTCCGAGGGATACAGTAAACGGCAAGTGAAGCATCGGAATAACAAACTAGTGTCACAGGAATGGTTCAAAACATAGTCAGTAAGAAGAGTCCGTCTTCTTGTACTTAAGTCGGCATCGTGCTTTTGTATTTAATTCCGATGCAATTTCTGTGTTTCATCTCCAATAAGAAGGTCCAAGGGATACAGTAGACCTGAAGTGAAGCATCAGAATTTATAACTAGTATCACATTAATGGTTCAAAACATAGACAGTAAGCAGGGTCAGTCTTCTTGTACTTAAGTCGGCATTGTGCCTTTTATATTTAATTCCGATGCAATTTCTGTGTTTCATCGTCAATAAGAAGGGCAGAAGGATACAGTAAACCTGAAGTGAAGCATCGGAATCTATAACTATTGTCACAGGAATGGTTCAAATCATAGACAGTGGGAAGAGTCAGTCTTCTTGTACTTAAGCCGGCATTTGGCCTTTTCTATTTAATTCCGATGCAATTTCTGGGCTTCATCGTCAGTAAGAAGGTCCAAGGGATACAGTGAAACTGAACTGAAGCATCGGAATCTATAACTAGTGTCAAAGGAATGGTTCAAAGCATAGTCAATAAGAAGAGCAAGTCTTCTTGTACTTAAGTCCGCATTGTGCCTTTTGTATTTAATTCCGATGCAATTTCTGTGTTTCATCGTAAATAAGAAGGTCCAAGGGATACAGTAAACCTGGAGTGAAGCATCTGAATCTGTAACTAGTGTCACAGGAATGGTTCAAAGCATAGACAGTAAGAAGAGTCAGTCTTATTGTTCTTAAGTCGACATTGTGCATTATTTATTTAATTCCGATGCAATTTCTGTGTTTCATCGTCAATAAGAAGGTCAGAGGGATACAGTAAACCTGAAGTGAAGCATCGGAATCTATAACTAGTGTCACAGGAATGGTTCAAAACATAGTCAGTTAGAAGAGTCAGTCTTTTGTACTTAAGTCGGCATTATACCTTTTTTATTTAATTCCGATGCAATTTCTGTGTTTCATCGTCAATAAGAAGGTCCAAGGGATACAGTAAACGTGAAGTGAAGCATCGAAATCTATAACCAGTGACCCAGGAATGGTTCAAAGCATAGGCAGTAGAAGAGTCAGTCTTATTGTAGTTAAGTCGGCATTGTGCCTTTTGTATTTAATTCCGATCCAATTTCTGTGTTTCATCGTCAATATGAAGGTCCAAGGGATACAGTAAACCTGGAGTGAAGCATCGGAATCTATAACTAGTGTCACAGGAATGGTTCAAAACATAGTCAGTAAGAAGAGTCAGTCTTCTTGTACCTATGTCGGCATTGTGCCTTTTGTATTTAATTTCGATGCAATTTCTGTGTTTCATCGTCACTAAGAAGGTCAGTAGGATACAGTTATCCTGAAGTTAAGCATCGGAATCTATAACTAGTGTCGCAGGAATGGTTCAAAGCATAGTCAGTAAGAAGAGTCAGTCTTCTTGTAGTTAAGTCAGCATTGTGCCTTTTGTATTTAATTCCGATGCAACTTCTGTGTTTCATCGTCAATAAGAAGGTCAGAGGGATACAGTAAACTGAAGTGAAGCATCGGAATCTATAACTAGTGTCACAGGAATGGTTCGAAACGTAGACAGTTGGAAGAGTCAGTCTACATGTACTTATGTCTGCTTTGTGCCTTTTGTATTTAATTCCGATGCAATTTCTGTGATTCATCGTCAATAAGAAGCTCAGAGGGATACAGTAAACCTGAAGTGAAGCATCGGAATCTGTAACTAGTGTCACAGGAATGGTTCAAAACATAGTCAGTAGGAAATGACAGTCTTCTTGTACTTAAGTCGGCATTGTGCCTTTTGTATTTAATTCCGATGCAATTTGTGTGTTTCATCGTTAATAAGAAGGTCCACGGGATACAGTAAACCTGAAGTGAAGCATCGGAATCTATAACTAGTGTCACAGGAATGGTACAAAACATAGACAGTAGGAAGAGACAGTCTTCTTGTACGTAAGTTGGCATTGTGCCATTTCTATTTAATTCCGATGCAATTTCTGTGTTTCATCGTCAATAAGAGGGTCCATGGGATACAGTGAATCTGAAGTGAACCATCGGAATCTATAACTAGTGTCACAGGAAAGGTTCAAAACATAGTCAGTAAGAAGAGTCAGTCTTCTTGTACTTAAGTCGGCATTGTGCCTTTTGTAATTAATTACGATGCAATTTCTGTGTTTCGTCGGCAATAACAAGGTCCAAGGCATACAGTAAACCTGAAGTGAAGCATCGGAATCTATAACTAGTGTCACAGGAATGGTTCAAAACATAGCCAGTAAGATAAGTCAGTCTTCTTGTACTTAAGTCGGCATTGTGCCTTTTGCATTTAATTCCGATGCAATTTCTGTGTTTTATCGTCAATAAGAAGGTCCAAGGGAACCAGTAAACCTGACATGAACCATCGGAATCTATAACTAGTGTCACAGGAATGGTTCAAATCATAGACATTAGGATAATTCAGTCTACATATACTTATATCTGCTATGTGCCTTTTGTATTTAATTCCGATGAAATGTCTGTGTTTCATCGTCAATAAGAAGGTCCAAGGGATACAGTGAAACTGAAGTGAAGCATCTGAATCTGTAACTAGTGTCACAGGAATGGTTCAAAGCATAGACAGTAAGAAGAGTCAGTCTTCTTGTTCTTAAGTCGGCATTGTGCATTTTTTATTTAATTCCGATGCAATTTCTGTGTTTCATCGTCAATAAGAAGGTCCAAGGGATACAGTAAACCTAGAGTGAAGCATCGGAATCTATATCTAGTGTCACAGGAAAGGTTCAAAGCAAAGTCAGTAAGAAGAGCCAGTCTTCTTGAACTTAAGTCGGCATTGTGCCTTTTGTATTTAATTCCGATGCAATTTCTGTGTTTCATCGTAAATAAGAAGGTCCAAGGGATACAGTAAACCTGGAGTGAAGCATCTGAATCTGTAACTAGTGTCACAGGAATGGTTCAAAGCATAGACAGTAAGAAGAGTCAGTCTTCTTGTTCTTAAGTCGGCATTGTGCATTTTTTATTTAATTCCGATGCAATTTCTGTGTTTCATCGTCAATAAGAAGGTCCAAGGGATACAGTAAACCTAGAGTGAAGCATCGGAATCTATATCTAGTGTCACAGGAAAGGTTCAAAACATAGACAGTAGGAAGAGTCAGTCTTCTTGTACTTAATTCGGCATTGTGCCTTTTGTATTTAATTCCGATGTAATTTCTGTGTTTTATCGACAATAAGAAGGTCGGAGGGATACAATAAACCTGAAGTGAAGCAACGAAATCTATAAGTAGTGACACAGGAATGGTTCAAAACATAGACAGAAGAAGAGTCAGTCTTCTTGTACTTAAGTCGGCATTGTGCCTTTTGTATTTAATTCCGATGTAATTTCTGTGTTTTATCGACAATAAGAAGGTCGGAGGGATACAGTAAACCTGAAGTGAAGCAACGAAATCTATAAGAAGTGACACAGGAATGGTTCAAAACATAGACAGACAGATAAGTCAGTCTTCTTGTACTTAAGTCGGCATTGTGCCTTTTGCATTTAATTCCGATGCAATTTCTGTGTTTTATCGTCAATAAGAAGGTCCAAGGGAACCAGTAAACCTGACATGAACCATCGGAATCTATAACTAGTGTCACAGGAATGGTTCAAATCATAGACATTAGGAAAAGTCAGTCTACATATACTTATATCTGCTATGTGCCTTTTGTATTTAATTCCGATGCAATTTCCTTGATTCATCGTCAATAAGAAGGTCCAAGGGATACAGTAAGCCTGAAATGAACCATCGGAATCTATAACTAGTGTCACAGGAGTGGTTCAAATCATAGACATTAGGAAAAGTCAGTCTACATATACTTATGTCTGCTATGTGCCTTTTGTATTTAATTCCGAAGCAATTTCCTTGATTCATCGTCAATAAGAAGGTCAGAGGGATACAGTAAACCTGAAGTGAAGCATCGGAATCTATGACTAGTGTCACAGGAATGGTTCAAAACGTAGTCAGTAGGAAGAGTCAGTCTTCTTGTACTTAAGTCGGCATTGTGCCTTTTGTATTTATTTCCGATGCAATTTGTGTGTTTCATCGTTAATAAGAAGGTCACAGGAATGGTTCAAAACATAGACAGTAAGAAGAGTCAGTCTTCTGATACTTAAGTCGGCATTGTGCCTTTTTTATTTATTTCCGATGCAATTTCTGTGTTTCATCGTCAATAAGAAGGTCAGATGGATACAGTAAACCTGAGGTGAAGCATCGGAATCTATAACTAGTGTCACAGGAATGGTTCAAAACATATCCAGTAAGAAGAGTCAGTCTTCTTCTACTTAAGTTGGCATTGTACTTTTGTATTAAATTCCGATGCACTATCTGTGTTTCATCGTCATTACGAAGGTCCAAGGGATGCAGTAATCCTGAAATGAAGCATCGGAATCTGTAACTAGTGTCACAGGAATGGTTCCTATCATTGACAGTAGGAAGATTCAGTCTACATGTACTTACGACGGCATTGTGCCTTTTGTATTTAATTCCGATGCAATATCTGTGTTTCATCGTTAATAAGAAGGTCAGAGGGATACAATAAACCTGAAGTGAAGCATCGGAAACTACAACTAGTGTCACAGGAATGGTTCAAATCATAGTCAGTAGGAAGAGTCAGTCTTCTTGTACTTAAGTCGGCATTGTGCCTTTTCTATTTAATTCCGATGCAATGTCTGTGTTTCGTCGCCAATAGGAAGGTCCAAAGGTTACAGTACACCTGAAGTGAAGTATCGGAATCTATAACTAATGTCACAGGATTCGTTCAAACATAGACAGTAGGAAGAGTCAGTCTTCTTGTACTTAAGTCGGCATTGTGCCTTTTGTATTTTGTTCCGATGCAATTTCTGTGTTTCGTCGCCAATAGGAAGGTCGAAAGTATACAGTAAACCTGAAGTGAAGCATCGGAAACAATAACTAATGTCACAGGATTCGTTCAAACATAGTCAGTAGGAAGAGTCAGTCTTTTTGTACTTGAGTCAGCATTGTTCCTTTTGTATTTAATTCCGATGCAATTTTTGTGTTTCGTCGTCAATACGAAGGTCCAAAGGTTACAGTACACCTGAAGTGAAGTATCGGAATCTATAACTAATGTCACAGGATTCGTTCAAACATAGACAGTAGGAAGAGTCAGTCTTCTTGTACTTAAGTCGGCATTGTGCCTTTTGTATTTAATTCCGATGCAATATCTGTGTTTCGTCGTTAATAAGAAGGTCAGAGGGATACAATAAACCTGAAGTGAAGCATCGGAATCTACAACTAGTGTCACAGGAATGGTTCAAATCATAGTCAGTAAGAAGAGTAAGTCTTCTTAACTAGGCATTGTGCCTTTTGTATTTAATTCCGATGCAATTTCTGTGTTTCATCGTCAATAAGAAGGTCAGAGCGATACAGTAAGCCTGAAGTGAAGCATCGGAATCTATAACTAGTGCCACTGGAATGGTTCAAAACATAGGCAGTAAGAAGATTCAGGCTTCTTGTCCTTAAGTCAGCATTGTGTCTTTTGTATTTAATTGCGATGTAATTTCTGTGTTTCATCGTCAATAAGAAGGTCCAAGGGATACAGTAAACCTGGAGTGAAGCATCGGACTCTATAACTAGTGTCACAGGAACGGTTCAAAACATAGACAGTAAGAAGAGTCAGCCTTCTTGTACTTAATTCGGCATTGTTTCTTTTGTATTTATTTCCGATACAGTTTCTGTGTTTCATCGTCAATAAGAAGGTCCAAGGGATACAGTAAACCTGAAGTGAAGCATCGGAATCCATAACTAGTGTCACAGGAATGGTTCAAAACATAGTCAGTAAGAAGAGTCAGTCTTCTTGTACGTAAGTCGGCATTGTGCCTTTTGTATTCAATTCCGATGAAATTGCTGTGTTTCATCATCAATAAGACGGTCCAAGGGATACAGTAAACCAGAAGTGAAGCATCGGAATCTACAACTAGTGTTACAGGAATTGTTCAAATCATAGTCAGTAAGAAGAGTCAGTCAACTTGTACTTAAGTCGGCATTGTGCCTTTTCTATTTAATTCCGATGCAATTTCTGTGTTTCATCGTCAATAAGAAGGTCAGAGGGATACAGTGGACCTGAGGTGAAGCATCGGAATATATAACTAGTGTCACAGCAATGGTTCGAAACATAGACAGTAAGAAGAGTCAGTCTTCTTGTACTTAAGTCGGCATTGTGCATTTTTTGTTTAATTCCGATGCAATTTCTGTGTTTCCTCGCCAATGAGAAGCTCCAAAGGATACAGTAACCCTGAAGTGAAGCATCGGAATCTATAACTAATGTCACAGGAATGGTTCAAACATAGACAGCAGTAAAGAGTCAGCCTTCTTGTACTTAATTCGGCATTGTATCTTTTGTATTTAATTCCGATACAGTTTCTGTGTTTCATCGTCAATAAGAAGGTCCTAGGGATACAGTAAACCTGAAGTGAAGCCTCGGAGTCTACAACTAGTGTCACAGGAATGGTTCAAAACATACTCAGTAAGAAGAGCCAGTCATCTTGTACTTAAGTAGGCATTGTGCCTTTTGTATTCAATTCCGATGCAATTTCTGTGTTTCATCGTCAGTAAGAAGGTCCAACGGATACAGTAAACCTGAAGTGAAGCATCGGAATCTTTAACTAGCGTCACAGGAATGGTTCAAAACATAGACACTAAGAAGAGTCAGTCTGCTTGTACTTAACACGGCATTGTGCCTTTTCTATTTAATTCCGATGCAATTTCTGTGTTTTTATCGTCAATACGAAGGTCCAAGGGATACAGTATACCGGAAGTGAAGCATCGTAATCTATAACTAGTGTCACAGGAGTGGTTCAAAACATAGTCAGTAAGAAGAGTCAGTCTTCTTGTACCTAAGTCAGCATTGTACCTTTTGTATTTAATTCCGATGCAATATCTGTGTTTCATCGTTAATAAGAACGTCAGAGGGATACGGTAACCCTGAAGTGAAGCATTGGGATCTACAACTAGTGTCACAGGAATTGTACAAATCATAGTCAGTAAGAAGAGTCAGTCTTCTTGTACTTAAGTCGGCATTGTGCCTTTTGTATTTAATTCCGATGCAATTTCTGTGTTTCATCGTCAATAAGAAGGTCAGAGGGATACAGTGAACCTGAGGTGAAGCATCGGAATCTTTAACTAGTGTCACAGGAATGGTTCAAATCATAGACAGTAGGAAGAGTCAGTCTTCTTGTACTTAAGTCTTCATTGTGCCTTTTCTATTTAATTCCGATGCAATTTCTGTGTTTCGTCGCCAATAGGAAGGTCCAAAGGATACAGTAAACCTGAAGTGAAGCATCGGAATCTATAACTAATGTCAGAGGATTCGTTCAAACATAGACATTAGGAAGAGTCAGTCTTCTTGTACTTAAGTCGGCATTGTGCCTTTTGTATTTTGTTCCGATGCAATTTCTGTGTTTCGTCGCCAATAGGAAGGTCGAAAGGATACAGTAAACCTGAAGTGAAGCATCGGAAACAATAACAAATGTCATAGGATTCGTTCAAACATAGTCAGTAGGAAGAGTCAGTCTTCTTGTACTTGAGTCAGCATTGTGCCTTTTGTATTTATTTCCGATGCAATTTTTGTGTTTCGTCGTCAATACGAAGGTGCAAGGGATACAGTAAACTAGAAGTGAAGCATCGGAATCTATAACTAGTGTCACAGGAATGGATCAAAACATAGTCAGTAAGAAGAGTCAGTCTGCTTGTACTTAAGTAGGCATTGTGCCTTTTGTAATTCATTCCGATGCAATATCTGTGTTTCATCGTTAATAAGAAGGTCAGAGGGATACAATTAACCTGAAGTGAAGCATCGGAATCTACAACTAGTGTCACAGGAATGGTTCAAATCATAGTCAGTAAGAAGAGTCAGTCTTCTTGTACTTAAGTCGGCATTGTGCCTTTTGTATTTAATTCCGATGCAATTTCTGTGTTTCATCGTCAATAAGAAGGTCAGAGGGATACAGTAAACCCGAAGTGAAGCATCGGAATCTATAACTAGGGTCACAGGAATGGATTAAGATAGAGTCAGTAAGAAGAGTCGGTCATCTTGTACTTAAGTCGACATAGTGCCTTTTGTATTTCATTCCGATGCAATTTTTGTGTTTCATCGTTAATTAGAAGGTCCAAGGGATACAGTAAACCTGAAGTGAAGCATCGGAATCCAAAACTAGTGTCACAGGAATGGTTCAAAACATAGTCAGTAAGAAGAGTAGGTCTTCTTAAGTAGGCATTGTTCCTTTTGTATTTAATTCCGATGCAATTTCTGTGTTTCATCGTCAATAAGAAGGTCAGAGGGATACAGTAAGCCTGAAGTGAAGCATCGGAATCTATAACTAGTGTCACAGGAATGGTTCAAAACATAGGCAGTAAGAAGATTCAGTCTTCTTGTCCTTAGGTCAGCATTATGCCTTTTGTATTTAATTGCGATGAAATTTCTGTGTTTCATCGTCAATAAGAAGGTCCAAGGGATACAGTAAACCTAGAGTGAAGCATCGGACTCTATAATTAGTGTCACAGGAACGGTTCAAAACATAGACAGTAAGAAGAGTCAGCCTTCTTGTACTTAATTCGGCATTGTTTCTTTTGTATTTAATTCCGATGCCATTTCTGTGTTTCATCGTCAATAAGAAGGTCCAAGGGACACAGTAAACCTGAAGTGAAGCATCGGAATGTATAACTAGTGTCACAGGAATGGATCAAGATATAGTCAGTAAGAAGAGTCAGTCCTGTTGTACTTAAGTCGGCATTGTGCCTTTTGTATCTAATTCCGATGCAATTTGTGTGTTTCATCGTCAATAAGGAGGTCCATGGGATACAGTAAACCTGAAGTGAAGCATCGGAATCCATAACTAGTGTCACAGGAATGGTTCAAAACGTAGTCAGTAAGAAGAGTCAGTCTTCTTGTACGTAAGTCTGCGTTGTGCCTTTTGTATTCAATTCCGATGAAATTTCTGTGTTACATCATCAATACGACGGTCCAAGGGATACAGTAAACCAGAAGTGAAGCATCGGAATCTACAACTAGTGTCACAGGAATTGTTCAAATCATAGTCAGTAAGAAGAGTCAGTCTTCTTGCACTTTAGTCGGCATTGTGCCTTTTCTATTTAATTCTGATGCAATTTCTGTGTTTCATCGTCAATAAGAAGGTCAGAGGGATACAGTGGATCTGAGGTGAAGCATCGGAATATATAACTAGTGTCACAGCAATGGTTCGAAACATAGACAGTAAGAAGAGTCAGTCTTCTTGTACTTAAGTCGGCATTGTGCATTTTCTATTTAATTCCGATGCAATTTCTGTGTTTCGTCGCCAATAAGAAGGTCCAAAGGATACAGTAACCCTGAAGTGAAGCATCGGAATCTATAAGTAATGTCACAGGAATGGTTCAAACATAGACAGCAGTAAAGAGTCAGTCTTCTTATACTTCAGTCGACATTGTGCCTTTTGTATTTAGTTCCGATGCAATTTCTGTGTTTCATCGTCAATAAGAAGGTCCTAAGGAAACAGTAAACCTGAAGTGAAGCCTCGGAATCTACAACTAGTGTCACAGAAATGGTTCAAAACATACTCAGTAAGAAGAGCCAGTCATCTTGTACTTAAGTAGGCATTGTGCCTTTTGTATTCAATTCCGAAGCAATTTCTGTGTTTCATCGTCAATAAGAAGGTCCAAGGGATACAGTAAACCTTGTGTGAAGCATCGGAATCTATAACTAGTGTCACAGGAATGGTTCAAAACATATCCAGTAAGAAGAGTCAGTCTTCTTCTACTTAAGTTGGCATTGTACCTTTTGTATTAAATTCCGATGCACTATCTATGCTTCATCGTCATTACGAAGGTCCAAGGGATGCAGTAATCCTGAAATGAAGCATCGGAATCTGTAACTAGTGTCACAGGAATGGTTCAAAACATTGACAGTAGGAAGATTCAGTCTACATGTACTTAAGCCGGTATTGTGCCTTATGTATTTATTTCCGATGCAATTTCTGTGTTTCATCGTCAATAAGAAGGTCCAAGGGATACAGTAAACCTGAAGTGAAGCATCGGAATCTTTAACTAGTGTCACAGGAATGGTTCAAAACATATCCAATGAGAAGAGTCAGTCTTGTTGTACTTAAGTCGGCATTGTGCCTTTTGTATTTATTTTCGATGCAATTTCTGTGTTTCATCGTCAATAAGAAGGTCCAAGGGATACAGTAAACCTGATGTGAAGCATCGGAATCTTTAACTAGTGTCACAGGAATGGTACAAAACATAGACATTAAGAAGAGTCAGTCTGCTTGTACTTAAGACGGCATTGTGCCTTTTCTATTTAATTCCGATGCAATTTCTGTGTTTCATCGTCAATAAGAACTTCAGAGGGATACAGGGAACCTGAGGTGAAGCATCGGAATCTATAACTAGTGTCACAGGAATGGTTCAAATCATAGACAATAGGTAGAGTCAGTCTTCTTGTACTTAAGTCGGCCTTGTGCCTTTTCTATTTAATTCCGATGCAATTTCTGTGTTTCGTCGACAATAGGAAGGTACAAAGGATACAGTAAAACTGAAGTGAAGCATCGGAATCTATAACTAATGTCACAGGATTCGTTCAAACATGGACAGTAGGAAGAGTCAATCTTCTTGTACTTAAGTCGGCATTGTGCCTTTTGTATTTTGTTCCGATGCAATTTCTGTGTTTCGTCGCCAATAGGAAGGTCGAAAGGATACAGTAAACCTGAAGTGAAGCATCGGAAACAATAACTAATATCACAGGATTCGTTCAAACATAGTCAGTAGGAAGAGTCAGTCTTCTTGTACTTGAGTCAGCATTGTGCCTTTTAGTATTTAATTCCGATGCAATTGTTGTGTTTCGTCGTCAATACGAAGGTCCAAGGGATACAGTAAACCAGAAGTGAAGCATCGGAATCTATAACTAGTGTCACAGGAATGGATCAAAACATAGTCAATAAGAAGAGTCAGTCTGCTTGTACTTCAGTCGGCATTGTGCCTTTTGTATTTAATTCCGATGCAATATCTGTTTCATCGTCAATAAGAAGGTCCAAGGGATACAGTAAACCCGAAGTGAAGCATCGGAATCTATAACTAGTGTCACAGGAATGGATCAAGTTAGAGTCAGTAAGAAGAGTCAGTCATCTTGTACTTAAGTCGACATTGTGCCTTTTGTATTTAATTCTGATGCAATTTCTGTGTTTCATCGCCAATTAGAAGGTCCAAGGGATACAGTAAACCTGAAGTGAAGCATCGGAATCCAAAACTAGTGTCACAGGAATGGTTCAAAACATAGTCAGTAAGAAGAGTAAGTCTTTTAAGTAGGCATTGTGCCTTTTGTATTTAATTCCGATGCAATTTCTGTGTTTCATCGTCAATAAGAAGGTCAGAGGGATACAGTAAGCCTGAAGTGAAGCATCGGAATCTATAACTAGTGTCACAGGAACGGTTCAAAACATAGACAGTAAGAAGAGTCAGCCTTCTTGTACTTAATTCGGCATTGTTTCTTTTGTATTTAATTCCGATGCAGTTTCTGTGTTTCATCGTCAATAAGAAGGTCAAAGGGATACAGTAAACCAGAAGTGAAGCATCGGAATCTACAACTAGTGTCACAGGAATTGTTCAAATCATAGTCAGTAAGAAGAGTCAGTCTTCTTGTACTTAAGACGGCATTGTGCCTTTTCTATTTAATTCCGATGCAATTTCTTTGTTTCATCGTCAATAAGAGGGTCAGAGGGATACAGTGGACCTGAGGTGAAGCATCGGAATATATAACTAGTGTCACAGCAATGGTTCGAAACATAGACAGTAAGAAGAGTCAGTCTTCTTGTACTTAAGTCGGCATTGTGCATTTTCTACGTAATTCCGATGCAATTTCTGTGTTTCGTCGCGAATAAGAAGGTCCAAAGGATACAGTAACCCTGAAGTGAAGCATCCGAATCTATAACTAATGTCACAGGAATGGTTCAAACATAGACAGCTGTAAAGAGTCAGTCTTCTAATACTTAAGTCGGCATTGTGCCTTTTGTATTTAGTTCCGATGCAATTTCTGTGATTCATCGTCAATAAGAAGGTCCAACGGATACAGTAAACCTGAAGTGAAGCATCGGAATCTTTAACTAGCGTCACAGGAATGGTTCAAGATAGAGGCAGTAAGAAGAGTCGGTCATTTTGTACTTAAGTCGACATTGTGCATTTTCTATTTAATTCCGATGCAATTTCTGTGTTTCATCGTCAATACGAAGGTCCAAGGGATATATTATACCGGAAGTGAAGCATCGTAATCTATAACTAGTGTCACAGGAGTGGTTCAAAACATAGTCAGTAAGAAGAGTCAGTCTTCTTGTACTTAAGTCAGCATTGTACCTTTTGTATTTAATTCCGATGCAATATCTGTGTTTCATCGTTAATAAGAACGTCAGAGGGATACGGTAAACCTGAAGAGAAGCATTGGGATCTACAACTAGTGTCACAGGAACGGTTCAAATCATAGTCAGTAAGAAGAGTCAGTCTTCTTGTACTTAAGTCGGCATTATGCCTTTTGTATTTAATTCCGATGCAATTTCTGCGTTTCATAGTGAATAAGAAGGTCCAAAGGATACAGTAAACCCGAAGTGAAGCATCGGAATCTATAACTAATGTCATAGGATTCGTTCAAACATAGACAGTAGGAAGAGTCAGTCTTCTTGTACTTACGTCGGCATTGTGCCTTTTGTATTTTGTTCCGATGCAATTTCTGTGTTTCGTCGCCAATAGGAAGGTCGAAAGGATACAGTAAACCTGAAGTAAAGCATCGGAAACAATAACTAATGTCAGAGGATTCGTTCAAACATAAACAGTTGGAAGAGTCAGTCTTCTTGTACTTGAGTCAGCATTGTGCCTTTTGTATTTAATTCCGATGCAATTTTTGTGTTTCGTCGTCAATACGAAGGTCCAAGGGATACAGTAAACCAGAAGTGAAGCATCGGAATCTATAACTAGTGTCACAGGAATGGATCAAAACATAGTCAGTAAGAAGAGTCAGTCTGCTTGTACTTTAGTCGGCATTGTGCATTTTGTATTTAATTCCGATTTTCATCGTTAATAAGAAGGTCAGAGGCATACAATAAAGCTGAAGTGAAGCATCGGAATCTACAACTAGTGTCACAGGAATGGTTCAAATCATAGTCAGTAAGAAGAGTCAGTCTTCTTGTACTTATGTAGGCATTGTGCCTTTTGTATTTAATTCCGATGCAATTTCTGTGTTTCATCGTCAACAAGAAGGTCCAAGGGATACAGTAAACCCGAAGTGAAACATCGGAATCTATAACTAGTGTCACAGGAATGGATCAAGATAGAGTCAGTAAGAAGAGTCAGTCATCTTGTACTTAAGTCGACATTGTGCCTTTTGCATTTAATTCCGATGCAATTTCTGTGTTACATCGTCAATTAGAAGGTCCAAGGGATACAGTAAACTTGAAGTGAAGCATCGGAATCCAAAACTAGTGTCACAGGAATGGTTCAAAACATAGTCAGTAAGAAGGGTAAGTATTCTTAAGTAGGCATTGTGCCTTTTGTATTTAATTCCGATGCAATTTCTGTGTTTCATCGTCAATAAGAAGGTCAGAGGGATACAGTAAGCCTGAAGTGAAGCATCGGAATCTATAACTAGTGTCACAGGAATGGTTCAAAACATATTCAGTAAGAAGATTCAGTCTTCTTGTCCTTAAGTCAGCATTGTGCCTTTTGTATTTAATTGCGATGTAATTTCTGTGTTTCATCGTCAATAAGAAGGTCCAAGGGATACAGTAAACCTGGAGTGAAGCATCGGACTTTATAACTAATGTCACAGGAACGGTTCAAAACATAGACAGTAAGAAGGGTCAGCCTTCTTGTACTTAATTCGGCATTGTTTCTTATGTATTTAATTCCGATGCAATTTCTGTGTTACGTCGCCAATAAGAAGATCCAAAGGATACAGTAACCCCGAAGTGAAGCATCGGAATCTATAACTAATGTCACAGGAATGGTTCAAACATAGACAGCAGTAAAGAGTCATTCTTCTTATACTTAAGTCGGCATTGTGCCTTTTGTATTTAGTTCCGATGCAATGTCTGTGTTTCATCGTCAATAAGAAGGTCCTAGGGATACAGTAAACCTGAAGTGAAGCCATGGAATCTACAACTAGTGTCACAGGAATGGTTCAAAACATACTCAGTAAGAAGAGCCAGTCATCTTGTACTTAAGTAGGCATTGTGCCTTTTGTATTCAATTCCGATGCAATTTCTGTGATTCATCGTCAATAAGAAGGTCCAACGGATACAGTAAACCTGAAGTGAAGCATCGGAATCTTTAACTAGCGTCACAGGAATGGTTCAAAACATAGACACTAAGAAGAGTCAGTCTGCTTGTACTTAAGACGTCATTGTGCCTTTTCTATTTAATTCCGATGCAATTTCTGTGTTTCATCGTCAATACGAAGGTCCAAAGGATACAGTAAACCGGAAGTGAAGCATCGTAATCTATAACTAGTGTCACAGGAATGGTTCAAAACATAGTCAGTAAGAAGAGTCAGTCTCCTTGTACTTAAGTCAGCATTGTGCCTTTTGTATTTAATTCCGATGCAATATCTGTGTTTCATCGTTAATAAGAACGTCAGAGTGATACAGTAAACCTGAAGTGAAGCATCGGGATCTACAACTAGTGTCACAGAAATTGTTCAAATCATAGTCAGTAAGATGAGTCAGTCTTCTTGTACTTAAGTCGGCATTGTACCTTTTGTAATTAATTCCGATGCAATTTCTGTGTTTCGTCGTCAATAAGAAGGTCCACGGTATACAGTAAAAATGAAGTGAAGCATCCGAATCTATAACTAGTGTCACAGGAATGGTTCAAAACATATCCAGTGAGAAGAGTCAGTCTGCTTGTACTTAAGACGGCATTGTGCCTTTTCTATTTAATTCCGATGCATTTTCTGGGTTTCATCGTCAATAAGAAGGTCAGAGGGATACAGTGAACCTGAGGTGAAGCATCGGAATCTATAACTAGTGTCACAGGAATGGTTCAAAACATAGACAGTAGGAAGAGTCAGTCTTCTTGTACTTAAGTCGGCATTGTGCATTTTCTAATTAATTCCGATGCAATTTCTGTGTTTCGTCGCCAATACGAAGGTCCAAAGGATGCAGTAAACTTGAAGTGAAGCATCGGAATCTACAACTAATGTCACAGGATTCGTTCAAACATAGACAGTAGGAAGAGTCAGTCTTCTTGTACTTGAGTCAGCATTGTGCCTTTTGTATTAAATTCCGATGCAATTTTTGTGTTTCGTCGTCAATACGAAGGTCCAAGAGATACAGTAAACCAGAAGTAAAGCATCGGAATCAATAACTAGTGTCACAGGAATGGATCAAAACATACTCAGTACGAAGAGTCAGTCTGCTTGTACTTAAGTCGGCATTGTGCCTTTTGTATTTAATTCCGATGCGATATCTGTGTTTCATCGTTAATAAGAAGGTCAGACGGATACAATAAAACTGAAGTGAAGCATCGGAATCTACAACTAGTGTCACAGGAATGGTTCAAATCATAGTCAGTAAGAAGAGTCAGTCTTCTTGTACTTAAGTCGTCTTTGTGCCTTTTGTATGTAATTCCGATTCAATTTATGTGTTTCATCGTCAATAAGAAGATCCAAGGGATACAGTAAACCCGAAGTGAAGCATTGGAATCGATAATTAGTGTCACAGGAATGGATCAAGATAGAGTCAGTAAGAAGAGTCAGTCATCTTGTACTCAAGTCGACATTGTGCCTTTTGTATTTAATTCCGATGCAATTTCTGTGTTTCATCGTCAATTAGAAGGTCCAAGGGATACAGTGAACCTGGAGTAAAGCATCGGACTCTATAACTAGTGTCACAGGAACGGTTCAAAACATAGACAGTAAGAAGAGTCAGCCTTCTTGTACTTAATTCGGCATTGTCTCTTTTGTATTTAATTCCGTTGCAATTTCTGTGTTTCATCGTCAATAAGAAGGTCCAAGGGATACAGTAAACCTAAAGTGAAGCATCGGAATCTATAACTAGTGTCACAGGAATGGAACAAGATATAGTCAGTAAGAAGAGTCAGTCTTTTTGTACTTAAGTCGGCATTGTGCCTTTTGTATCTAATTCCGATGCAATTTCTGTGTTTCATCGTCAATAAGAAGGTCCATGGGATACAGTAAACCTGAAGTGAAGCATCGGAATCTATAACTAATGTCACAGGAATGGTTCAAACATAGACAGCAGTAAAGAGTCAGTCTTCTTATACTTAAGTCGGCATTGTGCCTTTTGTATTTAGTTCCGATGCAATTTCTGTGTTTCATCGTCAATAAGAAGGTCCTAGGGATGCAGTAAACCTGAAGTGAAGCCTCGCAATCTACAACTAGTGTCACAGGAATGGTTCAAAACATACTCAGTAAGAAGAGCCAGTCATCTTGTACTTAAGTAGGCATTGTGCCTTTTGTATTCAATTCCGATGCAATTTCTGTGTTTCATCGTCAATAAGAAGGCCAACGGATACCGTAAACCTGGAGTGAAGCATCGGAATCTTTAACTAGCGTCACAGGAATGGTTCAAAACCTAGACACTAAGATGAGTCAGTCTGCTTGTACTTAAGACGGCATTGTGCCTTTTCTATTTAATTCCGATGCAATTTCTGTTTCATCGACAATACGAAGGTCCAAGGGATACAGTAAACCGGAAGTGAAGCATCGTAATCTATAACTAGTGTCACAGGAATGGTTCAAAACATAGTCAGTAAGAAGAGTCAGTCTTCTTGTACTTAAGTCAGCATTGTGCCTTTTGTATTTAATTCCGATGCAATTTCTGTGTTTCATCGTCAATAAGAAGGTCCAACGGATACCGTAAACCTGGAGTGAAGCATCGGAATCTTTAACTAGCGTCACAGGAATGGTTCAAAACATAGACACTAAGATGAGTCAGTCTTCTTGTACTTAAGTCGGCATTGTGCCTTTTGTATTTAATTCCGATGCAATTTCTGTTTTTAGTCGTCAATAAGAAGGTCCAAGGTATACAGTAAACCTGAAGTGAAGCATCCGAATCTATAACTAGTGTCACAGGAATGGATCAATATATAGTCAGTAAGAAGAGTCAGTGTTCTTGTTCTTAAGTCGGCATTGTGCCTTTTGTATTTAATTCCGATGCAATTTCTGTGTTTCATCGTCAATAAGAAGGTCCAAGGGATACACTAAACCTGAAGTGAAGCATCGGAATCCATAACTAATGTCACAGGAATGGTTCAAAACATAGACAGTAAGAAGAGACAGTCTTCTTGCACTTAAGTCGGCATTGTGCCTTTTGTATTTAAGTAAGATGCAATTTCTGTATTTCATCGTCAATGAGAAGGTCAGAGGGATACAGTAAACCTGAAGTGAAGCATCGGAATCTATAACTAGTGTCACAGGAATGGTTCAAAACATAGGCAGTAAGAAGATCCAGTCGTTTTGTCCTTTAGTCGGCATTGTGCCTTTTGTATTTAATTCCGATGCAATTTCTGTGTTTCATCGTCAATAATAAGGTCCAAGGGATACAGTAAACCTGAAGTGAAGCATCGGAATCTATAACTAGTGTCACAGGAAAGGATCAAGTTATAGTCAGTAAGAGGAGTCAGTCTTCTCGTACTTAGGTCGGCACTGTGCCTTTTGTATTTAATACCGATGCAATTTCACTGTTTCATCGACAATACAAAGGTCCAAGGGATACAGTGAACCTGAAGTGAAGCATCGGAATCCATAACTAGTGTCACAGGAATGGTTCAAATCATAGTCAGAAAGAAGAGTCAGTCTTCTTGTACTTCATTGGGCATTGTGCCTTTTGTATTTAATTCCCATGCAATTACTGTGTTTCATCGTCAATAAGAAGGTCAAAGGGATACAGTAAACCTGAAGTGAAGCATCAGAATCTATAACTAGTGTCACAGGAATGGATCAAGATATAGTCAGTAAGAAAAGTCAGTGTTCTTGTACTTAAGTCGGCATTATGCCTTTTGTATCTAATTCCGATGCAATTTCTGTGTTTCATCGTCAATAAGCAGTTCCATGGGATACAGTAACCCTGAAGTGAAGCATCCGAATCTATAACTAATGTCACAGGAATGGTTCAAACATAGACAGCTGTAAAGAGTCAGTCTTCTAATACTTAAGTCGGCATTGTGCCTTTTGTATTTAGTTCCGATGCAATTTCGGTGATTCATCGTCAATAAGAAGGTCCAACGGATACAGTAAACCTGAAGTGAAGCATCGGAATCTTTAACTAGCGTCACAGGAATGGTTCAAGATAGAGGCAGTAAGAAGAGTCAGTCATCTTGTATTTCAGTCGACATTGTGCATTTTATTATTTAATTCCGATGCAATTTCTGTGTTTCATCGTCAATACGAAGGTCCAAGGGATATATTATACCGGAAGTGAAGCATCGTAATCTATAACTAGTGTCACAGGAGTGGTTCAAAACATAGTCAGTAAGAAGAGTCAGTCTTCTTGTACTTAAGTCGGCATTATGCCTTTTGTATTTAATTCCGATGCAATTTCTGCGTTTCATAGTGAATAAGAAGGTCCAAAGGATACAGTAAACCCGAAGTGAAGCATCGGAATCTATAACTAGTGTCACAGGAATGGTTCAAGATAGAGTCAGTAAGAAGAGTCAGTCATCTTGTACTTAAGTCGACATTGTGCCTTTTGTATTTAATTCCGATGCAATTTCTGTGTTTCATCGTCAATAAGAAGGTCAGAGGGATACAGTGAACCTAAGGTGAAGCATCGGAATCTATAACTAGTGTCACAGGAATGGTTCAAATCATAGACATTAGGAAGAGTCAGTCATCTTGTACTTAAGTCGGCATTGTGCCTTTTCTATTTAATCCCGATGCAATTTCTGTGTTTCGTCGCCAATAGGAAGGTCCAAAGGATACAGTAAACCTGAAGTGAAGCATCGGAATCTATAACTAATGTCATAGGATTCGTTCAAACATAGACAGTAGGAAGAGTCAGTCTTCTTGTACTTACGTCGGCATTGTGCCTTTTGTATTTTGTTCCGATGCAATTTCTGTGTTTCGTCGCCAATAGGAAGGTCGAAAGGATACAGTAAACCTGAAGTAAAGCATCGGAAACAATAACTAATGTCAGAGGATTCGTTCAAACATAAACAGTTGGAAGAGTCAGTCTTCTTGTACTTGAGTCAGCATTGTGCCTTTTGTATTTAATTCCGATGCAATTTTTGTGTTTCGTCGTCAATACGAAGGTCCAAGGGATACATTAAACCAGAAGTGAAGCATCGGAATCTATAACTAGTGTCACAGGAATGGATCAAAACATAGTCAGTAAGAAGAGTCAGTCTGCTTGTACTTAAGTCGGCATTGTGCATTTTGTATTTAATTCCGATTTTCATCGTTAATAAGTAGGTCAGAGGCATACAATAAAGCTGAAGTGAAGCATCGGAATCTACAACTAGTGTCACAGGAATGGTTCAAATCATAGTCAGTAAGAAGAGTCAGTCTTCTTGTACTTATGTAGGCATTGTGCCTTTTGTATTTAATTCCGATGCAATTTCTGTGTTTCATCGTCAACAAGAAGGTCCAAGGGATACAGTAAACCCGAAGTGAAGCATCGGAATCTATAACTAGTGTCACAGGAATGGATCAAGATAGAGTCAGTAAGAAGAGTCAGTCATCTTGTACTTAAGTCGACATTGTGCCTTTTGCATTTAATTCCGATGCAATTTCTGTGTTACATCGTCAATTAGAAGGTCCAAGGGATACAGTAAACTTGAAGTGAAGCATCGGAATCCAAAACTAGTGTCACAGGAATGGTTCAAAACATAGTCAGTAAGAAGAGTAAGTATTCTTAAGTACGCATTGTGCCTTTTGTATTTAATTCCGATGCAATTTCTGTGTTTCATCGTCAATAAGAAGGTCAGAGGGATACAGTAAGCCTGAAGTGAAGCATCGGAATCTATAACTAGTGTCACAGGAATGGTTCAAAACATATTCAGTAAGAAGATTCAGTCTTCTTGTCCTTAAGTCAGCATTGTGCCTTTTGTATTTAATTGCGATGTAATTTCTGTGTTTCATCGTCAATAAGAAGGTCCAAGGGATACAGTAAACCTGGAGTGAAGCATCGGACTTTATAACTAGTGTCACAGGAACGGTTCAAAACATAGACAGTAAGAAGGGTCAGCCTTCTTGTACTTAATTCGGCATTGTTTCTTTTGTATTTAATTCCGATGCAATTTCTGTGTTTCGTCGCCAATAAGAAGATCCAAAGGATACAGTAACCCTGAAGTGAAGCATCGGAATCTACAACTAATGTCACAGGAATGGTTCAAACATAGACAGCAGTAAAGAGGCATTCTTCTTATACTTAAGTCGGCATTGTGCCTTTTGTATTTAGTTCCGATGCAATTTCTGTGTTTCATCATCAATAAGAAGGTCCTAGGGATACAGTAAACCTGAGGTGAAGCCATGGAATCTACAACTAGTGTCACAGGAATGGTTCAAAACATATTCAGTAAGAAGAGCCAGTCATCTTGTACTTAAGTAGGCATTGTGCCTTTTGTATTCAATTCCGATGCAATTTCTGTGATTCATCGTCAATAAGAAGGTCCAACGGATACAGTAAACCTGAAGTGAAGCATCGGAATCTTTAACTAGCGTCACAGGAATGGTTCAAAACATAGACACTAAGAAGAGTCAGTCTGCTTGTACTTAAGACGTCATTGTGCCTTTTCTATTTAATTCCGATGCAATTTCTGTGTTTCATCGTCAATACGAAGGTCCAAGGGATACAGTAAACCGGAAGTGAAGCATCGTAATCTATAACTAGTGTCACAGGAATGGTTCAAAACTTAGTCAGTAAGAAGAGTCAGTCTCCTTGTACTTAAGTCAGCATTGTGCCATTTGTATTTAATTCCGATGCAATATCTGTGTTTCATCGTTAATAAGAACGTCAGAGGGATACAGTAAACCTGAAGTGAAGCATCGGGATCTACAACTAGTGTCACAGAAATTGTTCAAATCATAGTCAGGAAGATGAGTCAGTCTTCTTGTACTTAAGTCGGCATTGTACATTTTGTATTTAATACCGATGCAATTTCTGTGTTCTTCGTCAATAAGAAGGTCCAAGGTATACAGTAAAAATGAAGTGAAGCATCCGAATCTATAACTAGTGTCACAGGAATGGTTCAAAACATATCCAGTGAGAAGAGTCAGTCTGCTTGTACTTAAGACGGCATTGTGCCTTTTCTATTCAATTCCGATGCAATTTCTGGGTTTCATCGTCAATAAGAAGGTCAGAGGGATACAGTGAACCTGAGGTGAAGCATCGGAATCTATAACTAGTGTCACAGGAATGGTTCAAAACATAGACAGTAGGAAGAGTCAGTCTTCTTGTACTTATGTCGGCATTGTGCATTTTCTAATTAATTCCGATGCAATTTCTGTGTTTCGTCGCCAATACGAAGGTCCAAAGGATACAGTAAACTTGAAGTGAAGCATCGGAATCTACAACTAATGTCACAGGATTCGTTCAAACATAGACAGTAGGCAGAGTCAGTCTTCTTGTAGTTAAGTCGGCATTGTTCTTTTGTTCTTTGTTCCGATGCAATTTCTGTGTTTCGTCGCCAATAGGAAGGTCGAAAGGATACAATAATCCTGAAGTGAAGCATCGGAAACAATAACTAATGTCACAGGATTCGTTCAAACATAGTCAGTAGGAAGAGTCAGTCTTCTTGTACTTGAGTCAGCATTGTGCCTTTTGTATTAAATTCCGATGCAATTTTTGTGTTTCGTCGTCAATACGAAGGTCCAAGAGATACAGTAAACCAGAAGTAAAGCATCGGAATCAATAACTAGTGTCACAGGAATGGATCAAAACATATTCAGTACGAAGAGTCAGTCTGCTTGTACTTAAGTCGGCATTGTGCCTTTTGTATTTAATTCCGATGCGATATCTGTGTTTCATCGTTAATAAGAAGGTCAGAGGGATACAATAAAACTGAAGTGAAGCATCGCAATCTACAACTAGAGTCACAGGAATGGTTCAAATCATAGTCAGTAAGAAGAGTCAGTCTTCTTGTACTTAAGTCGGCTTTGAGCCTTTTGTATGTAATTCCGATTCAATTTCTGTGTTTCATCGTCAATAAGAAGGTCCAAGGGATACAGTAAACCCGAAGTGAAGCATCGGAATCGATAATTAGTGTCACAGGAATGGATCAAGGTAGAGTCAGTAAGAAGAGTCAGTCATCTTGTACTTAAGTCGACATTGTGCCTTTTGTATTTAATTCCGATGCAATTTCTGTGTTTCATCGTCAATTAGAAGGTCCAAGGGATACAGTGAACCTGGAGTAAAGCATCGGACTCTATAACTAGTGTCACAGGAACGGTTCAAAACATAGACAGTAAGAGGAGTCAGCCTTCTTGTACTTAATTCGGCATTGTCTCTTTTGTATTTAATTCCGTTGCAATTTCTGTGTTTCATCGTCAATAAGAAGGTCCAAGGGATACAGTAAACCTGAAGTGAAGCATCGGAATCTATAACTAGTGTCACAGGAATGGAACAAGATATAGTCAGTAAGAAGAGTCAGTCTTTTTGTACTTAAGTCGGCATTGTGCCTTTTGTATCTAATTCCGATGCAATTTCTGTGTTTCATCGTCAATAAGAAGGTCCATGGGATACAGTAAACCTGAAGTGAAGCATCGGAATCTATAACTAATGTCACAGGAATGGTTCAAACATAGACAGCAGTAAAGAGTCAGTCTTCTTATACTTAAGTCGGCATTGTGCCTTTTGTATTTAGTTCCGATGCAATTTCTGTGTTTCATCGTCAATAAGAAGGTCCTAGGGATGCAGTAAACCTGAAGTGAAGCCTCGGAATCTACAACTAGTGTCACAGGAATGGTTCAAAACATACTCAGTAAGAAGAGCCAGTCATCTTGTACTTAAGTAGGCATTGTGCCTTTTGTATTCAATTCCGATGCAATTTCTGTGTTTCATCGTCAATAAGAAGGTCCAACGGATACCGTAAACCTGGAGTGAAGCATCGGAATCTTTAACTAGCGTCACAGGAATGGTTCAAAACATAGACACTAAGATGAGTCAGTCTGCTTGTACTTAAGACGGCATTGTGCCTTTTCTATTTAATTCCGATGCAATTTCTGTTTCATCCACAATACGAAGGTCCAAGGGATACAGTAAACCGGAAGTGAAGCATCGTAATCTATAACTAGTGTCACAGGAATGGTTCAAAACATAGTCAGTAAGAAGAGTCAGTCTTCTTGTACTTAAGTCAGCATTGTGCCTCTTGTATTTAATTCCGATGCAATATCTGTGTTTCATCGTTAATAAGAACGTCAGAGGGATACAGTAAACCTGAAGTGAAGCATCGGGATCTACAACTAGTGTCACAGGAATTGTTCAAATCATAGTCAGTAAGAAGAGTCAGTCTTCTTGTACTTAAGTCGGCATTGTGCCTTTTGTATTCAATTCCGATGCAATTTCTGTTTTTCGTCGTCAATAAGAAGGTCCAAGGTATACAGTAAACCTGAAGTGAAGCATCCGCATCTATAACTAGTGGCACAGGAATGGATCAATATATAGTCAGTAAGAAGAGTCAGTGTTCTTGTTCTTAAGTCGGCATTGTGCCTTTTGTATTTAATTCCGATGCAATTTCTGTGTTTCATCGTCAATAAGAAGGTCCAAGGGATACACTAAACCTGAAGTGAAGCATCGGAATCCATAACTAATGTCACAGGAATGGTTCAAAACATAGACAGTAAGAAGAGACAGTCTTCTTGCACTTAAGTCGGCATTGTGCCTTTTGTATTTAAGTAAGATGCAATTTCTGTATTTCATCGTCAATGAGAAGGTCAGAGGGATACAGTAAACCTGAAGTGAAGCATCGGAATCTATAACTATTGTCACAGGAATGGTTCAAAACATAGGCAGTAAGAAGATCCAGTCTTTTTGTCCTTTAGTCGGCATTGTGCCTTTTGTATTTAATTCCGATGCAATTTCTGTGTTTCATCGTCAATAATAAGGTCCAAGGGATACAGTAAACCTGAAGTGAAGCATCGGAATCTATAACTAGTGTCACAGGAATGAATCAAGTTATAGTCAGTAAGAGGAGTCAGTCTTCTCGTACTTAGGTCGGCACTGTGCCTTTTGTATTTAATGCCGATGCAATTTCAGTGTTTCATCGACAATACAAAGGTCCAAGGGATACAGTGAACCTGAAGTGAAGCATCGGAATCCATAACTAGTGTCACAGGAATGGTTCAAAACATAGTCAGAAAGAAGAGTCACTCTTCTTGTACTTCATTGGGCATTGTGCCTTTTGTATTTAATTCCCATGCAATTACAGTGTTTCATCGTCAATACGAAGGTCCAAGGGATACAGTAAACCAGAAGTGAAGCATTGAATCTATAACTAGTGACACAGGAATGGTTCAAAACATAGCCAGTAAGAAGAGTCAGTCTTCTTGTACTTAAGTCGGCATTGTGCCTTTTTGTATTTAACTCCGTTGCAGTTTCTGTGTTTCATCGCCAATAATAAGGTCCAAGGGATAGAGTGAACCTATAGTGAAGCATCGGAATCTATAACTAGTGCCACAGGAATGGTTCAAAACATAGACAGTAGGAAGAGTCAGTCTTCTTCTACTTATGTCGGCATTGTACCTTTTGTATTTAATTCCGATGCACTATCTGTGTTTCATCGTCATTACGAAGGTCCAAGGGATGCAGTAATCCTGAAATGAAGCATCGGAATCTGTAACTAGTGTCACAGGAATGGTTCAAAACATAGACAGTAGGAAGATTCAGTCTACATGTACTTAAGCCGGTATTGTGCCTTTTGTATTTATTTCCGATGCAATTTCTGTGTTTCATCGTCAATAAGAAGGTCAGAGGGATACACTAAACTTGAAGTGAAGCATCGGAATCTATAACTAGTGTCACAGGAATGGTTCAAAACATATCCAGTGAGAAGAGTCAGTCTGCTTGTACTTAAGTCGGCATTGTGCCTTTTCTATTTAATTCCGATGCAATTTCTGTGTTTCGTCGCCAATAGGATGGTCCAAAGGATACAGTAAACCTGAAGTGAAGCATCGGAAACAATAACTAATGTCACAGGATTCGTTCAAACATAGTCTGTAGGAAGAGTCAGTCTTCTTGTACTTGAGACAGCATTGTGCCTTTTGTATTTAATTCCGATGCAATTTTTGTGTTTCGTCGTCAATACGAAGGTCCAAGGGATACAGTAAACTGGAAGTGAAGCATCGGAATCTACAACTAGTGTCACAGGAATGGATCAAACATAGTCAGTAAGAAGAATCAGTCTGCTTGTACTTAAGTCGGCATTGTGCCTTTTGTATTTAATTCCGATGCAATATCGGTGATTCATCGTTAATAAGAAGGTCAGAGGGATACAATAAACCTGAAGTGAAGCATCGGAATCTACAACTAGTGTCACAGCAATGGTTCAAATCATAGTCAGTAAGAGGAGTCAGTCTTCTTGTACTTAAGTCGGCTTTGTGCCTTTTGTATTTAATTCCGATGCAATTTCTGTGTTTCATCGTCAATAAGAACGTCCAAGGGATACAGTAAACCCGAAGTGAAGCATCGGAATCTATAACTAGTGTCACAGGAATGCATCAAGATAGAGTCAGTAAGAAGAGTCAGTCATCTTGTACTTAAGTCGACATTGTGCCTTTTGTATTTAATTCCGATGCAATTTCTGTGTTTCATCGTCAATTAGAAGGTCCAAGGGATACAGTAAACCTGAAGTGAAGCATCGGAATCCAAAACTAGTGTCACAGGAATGGTTCAAAAAGTAGTCAGTAAGAAGAGTAAGTCTTCTTAAGTAGGCATTGTGCCTTTTGTATTTAATTCCGATGCAATTTCTGTGTTTCGTCGTCAATAAGGAGGTCAGAGGGATACAGTAAGCCTGAAGTGAAGCATCGGAATCTATAACTAGTGTCACAGGAATGGTTCAAAACATAGGCAGTAAGAAGATTCAGGCTTCTTGTCCTTAAGTCAGCATTGTGCCTTTTGTATTTAATTGCGATGTAATTTCTGTGTTTCATCGTCAATAAGAAGGTCCAAGGGATACAGTGAACCTGGAGTGAAGCATCGGAATCTATAACTAGTGTCACAGGAATGGAACAAGCTATAGTCAGTAAGAAGAGTCAGTCTTTTTGTACTTAAGTCGGCATTGTGCCTTTTGTATCTAATTCCGATGCAATTTCTGTGTTTCATCGCCAATAAGAAGGTCCATGGGATACAGTAAACCTGAAGGGAAGCATCGGAATCCATAACTAGTGTCACAGGATTGGTTCAAAACATAGTCAGTAAGAAGAGTCAGTCATCTTGTACGTAAGTCGGCATTGTGCCTTTTGTATTTAATTCCGATGAAATTTCTGTGTTTCATCATCAATACGACGGTCCAAGGGATACAGTAAACCAGAAGTAAAGCATCGGAATCTGTAATTAGTGTCACAGGAATGGTTCAAAACATAGTCAGTAAGAAGAGTCAGTCTTCTTGTACTTAAGTTGGCATTGTGTCTTTTGTATTTAATTCCGATGCAATATCTGCGTTTCATCGTTAATAAGAACGTCAGAGGGATACAGTAAACCTGAAGTGAAGCATCGGAATCTATATCTAGTGTCACAGGAATGGTTCAAAACAGTCAGTAAGAAGAGTCAGTCTTCTTGTACTTAAGTCGCCATTTTGCCTTTTGTATTTAATTCCGATGCAATTTCTGTGTTTCATCGTCAATAAGAAGGTGCAAGGGACACAGTAAACCTGAAGTGAAGCATCGGAATCTGTAACTAGCGTCACAGGAATGGTTCAAAGCATAGACACTAAGAAGAGTCAGTCTGCTTGTACTTAAGTAGGCATTGTGCCTTTTGTATTCAATTCCGATGCAATTTCTGTGTTTCATCGTCAATACGAAGGTAAAACGGATACAGTAAACCGGAAGTGAAGCATCGTAATCTATAACTAGTGTCACAGGAATGGTTCAAAACATAGTCAGTAATAAGAGTCAGTCTTCTTGTACTTAAGTCAGCATTGTGCCTTTTGTATTTAATTCCGATGCAATATCTGTGTTTCATCGTTAATAAGAACGTCAGAGGGATACAGTAAACCTGAAGTGAAGCATCGGGATCTACAACTAGTGTCACAGGAATTGTTCAAATCATAGTCAGTAAGAAGAGTCAGTCTTCTTGTACTTAAGTCGGCATTGTGAATTTTGTATTTAATTCCGATGCAATTTCTGTGTTTCGTCGTCAATAAGAAGGTCCAAGGTATACAGTAAACCTGAAGTGAAGCATCCGAATCTATAACTAGTGTCACAGGAATGGATCAATATATAGTCAGTAAGAAGAGTCAGTGTTCTTGTACTTAAGTCGGCATTGTGCCTTTTGTATTTAATTCCGATGCAATTTCTGTGTTTCATCGTCAATAAGTAGGTCCAAGGGATACAGTAAACCTAAAGTGAAGCTTCGGAATCCATAACTAGTGTCACAGGAATGGTTCAAAGCATAGACAGTAAGAAGAGACAGTCTTCTTGTACCTAAGTCGGCATTGTGCCTTTTCTATTTAATTCCGATGCAATTTCGGTGTTTCATCGTCAATAAGAAGGTCCAAGGGATACAGTAAACCTTGTGTGAAGCATCGGAATCTATAACTAGTGTCACAGGAATGGTTCAAAACATAGACAGTAAGAAGAGTCAGTCTTCTTGCACTTAAGTCGGCATTGTGCTTTTTGTATTTAATTCAGATGCAATTTCTGTGTTTCATCGTCAATGAGAAGGTCAGAGGGATACAGTAAACCTGAAGTGAAGCATCGGAATCTATAACTAGTGTCACAGGAATGGTTCAAAACATAGGCAGTAAGAAGATCCAGTCTTCTTGTCCTTTAGTCGGCATTGTGCCTTTTGTATTTAATTCCGATGCAATTTCTGTGTTTCATCGTCAACAATAAGGTCCAAGGGATACAGTAAACCTGAAGTGAAGCATCGGAATCTATAACTAGTGTCACAGGAATGAATCAAGGTATAGTCAGTAAGAGGAGTCAGTCTTCTCGTACTTAGGTCGGCACTGTGCCTTTTGCATTTAAAACCGATGCAATTTCAGTGTTTCATCGTCAACACGAAGGTCCAAGGGATACAGTAAACCTGAAGTGAAGCATCGGAATCCATAACTAGTGTCACAGGAATGGTTCAAAACACAGTCGGTAAGAAGAGTCAGTCTTCTTGTACTTCATTGGGTATTGTGCCTTTTGTATTTAATTCCCATGCAATTTCTGTGTTTCATCGTCAATACGAAGGTCCAACGGATACAGTAAACCAGAAGTGAAGCATCGGAATCTATAACTAGTGACATAGGAATGGTTCAAAACATAGACAGTAGGAAGATTCATTCTACATGTACATAAGTCGGTATTGTGCCTTTTGTATTTATTTCCGATGCAATTTCTGTGTTTCATCGTCAATAAGAAGGTCAGAGGGATACACTAAACCTGAAGTGAAGCATCGGAATCTATAACTAGTGTCACAGGAATGGTTCAAAACATATCCAGTAAGAAGAGTCAGTCTTGTTGTACTTAGGTCGGCATTGTGCCTTTTGTATTTATTTTCGATGCAATTTCTGTGTTTCATCGTCAATAAGAAGGTCCAAGGGATACAGTAAACCTTGTGTGAAGCATCGGAATCTATAACTAGTGTCACAGGAATGGTTCAAAACACAGACAGTAAGAAGAGTCAGTCTGCTTGTACTTAAGTCGGCATTGTGCCTTTTGTATTTAATTCCGATGCAATATCTGTGTTTCATCGTTAACAAGAAGGTCAGAGGGATACAATAAACCTGAAGTGAAGCATCGGAATTTACAACTAGTGTCACAGGAATGGTTCAAATCATAGTCAGTAAGAAGAGTCAGTCTTCTATTACTTAAGTCGGCTTTGTGCCTTTTGTATTTAATTCCAATGCAATTTCTGTGATTCATCGTCAATAAGAAGGTCCAAGGGATACAGTCAACCCGATGTGAAGCATCGGAATCTATAACTAGGGTCACAGGAATGGATCAAGATAGAGTCAGTAAGAAGAGCCAGTCATCTTGTACTTAAGTCGACATTGTGCCTTTTGTATTTAATTCCGATGCAATTTCTGTATTTCATCGTCAATTAGAAGGTCCAAGGGATACAGTAAACCTGAAGTGAAGCATCGGAATCCAAAACTAGTGTCACAGGAATGGTTCAAAACATAGTCAGTAAGAAGAGTAAGTCTTCTTAAGTAGGCATTGTGCCTTTTGTATTTAATTCCGATGCAATTTCTGTGTTTCGACGTCAATAAGAAGGTCAGAGGGATACAGTAAGCCTGAAGTGAAGCATCGGAATCTATAACTAGTGTCACAGGAATGGTTCAGAACATAGGAAGTAAGAAGATTCAGGCTTCTTGTCCTTAAGTAAGCATTGTGCCTTTTGTATTTAATTGCGATGTAATTTCTGTGTTTCATCGTCAATAAGAAGGTTCAAGGGATACAGTGAACCTGGAGTGAAGCATCGGACTCTATAACTAGTGTCACAGGAACGGTTCAAAACATAGACAGTAAGAAGAGTCAGCCTTCTTGTACTTAATTCGGCATTGTTTCTTTTGTATTTAATTCCGATGCAATTTCTGTGTTTCATCGTCAATAAGAATGTCCAAGGGATACAGTAAACCTGAAGTGAAGCATCGGAATCTATAACTAGTGTCACAGGAATGGAACAAGATATAGTCAGTAAGAAGAGTTAGTCTTCTTGTACTTAAGTCGGTATTGTGCCTTTTGTATTTAATTCCAATGCAATATCTGCGTTTCATCGTTAATAAGAACGTCAGAGGGATACAGTAAACCAGAAGTGAAGCATCGGAATCTATATCTAGTGTCACAGGAATGGTTCAAACCAGTCAGTAAGAAGAGTCAGTCTTCTTGTACTTAAATCGCCATTTTGCCTTTTGTATTTAATTCCGATGCAATATCTGTGTTTCATCGTCAATAAGAAGGTCCAAGGGACACAGTAAACCTGAAGTGAAGCATCGGAATCTGTAACTAGCGTCACAGGAATGGTTCAAAGCATAGACACTAAGAAGAGTCAGTCTGCTTGTACTTAAGAAGGCATTGTGCCTTTTCTATTTAATTCCGATGCAATTTCTGTGTTTCATCGTCAAGAAGAAGGTAAGAGGGATACAGTGGACCTGAGGTGAAGTATCGGAATCTATAACTAGTGTCACAGCAATGGTTCGAAGCATAGACAGTAAGAACAGTCAGTCTTCTTGTACTTAAGACGGCATTGTGCATTTTCTATTTAATTAGGATGCAATTTCTGTGTTTCGTCGCCAATAAGAAGGTCCAAAGGATACATTAAACCTGAAGTGAAGCATCGGAATCAATAACTAATGTCACAGGAATGGTTCAAACATAGACAGCAGTAAAGAGTCAGTCTTCTTATACTTAAGTCGGCATAGTGCCTTTTGTATTTAGTTCCGATGCAATTTCTGTGTTTCATCGTCTATAAGAAGGTCCTAGGGATACAGTATACCTGAAGTGAAGCCTCGGAATCTACAACTAGTGTCACAGGAATGGTTCAAAGCATACTCAGTAAGAAGAGCCAGTCATCTTGTACTTAAGTAGGCATTGGGCCTTTTGTATCAATTCCGATGCAATTTCTGTGTTTCATCGTCAATAAGAAGGTCCAACGGATACATTAAACCTGAAGTGAAGCATCGGAATCTTTAACTAACGTCACAGAAATGGTTCAAAACATAGACACTAAGAAGAGTCAGTCAGCTTGTACTTAAGACGGCATTGTGCTTTTTCTATTTAATTCCGATGCAATATCTGTGTTTCATCGTTAATAAGAAGGTCAGAGGGATACAGTAAACCTGAAGTGAAGCATCGTAATCTATAACTAGTGTCACAGGAATGGTTCAAAACAGTCAGTAAGAAGAGTCAGTCTTCTTGTACTTAAGTCGGCATTGTGCATTTTGTATTTAACTCCGTTGCAATTTCTGTGTTTCAACGTCAATAAAAAGGTCCAAGGGATACAGTAAACCCGAAGTGAAGCATCGGAATCTATAACTAGTGTCACAGGAATGGATCAAGATAGAGTCAGTAAGAAGAGTCAGTCATCTTGTACTTAAGTCGACATTGTGCCTTTCGTATTTAATTCCGATGCAATTTCTGTATTTCATCGTCAATTAGAAGGTCCAAGGGATACAGTAAACCTGAAGTGAAGCATCGGAATCCAAAACTAGTGTCACAGGAATGGTTCAAAACATAGTCAGTAAGAAGAGTAAGTCTTCTTAAGTAGGCATTGTGCCTTTTGTATTTAATTCCGATGCAATTTCTGTGTTTCGACGTCAATAAGGAGGTCACAGGGATACAGTAAGCCGAAGTGAAGCATCGGAATTTATAACTAGTGTCACAGGAATGGTTCAAAACATAGGCAGTAAGAAGATTCATGCTTCTTGTCCTTAAGTCAGCATTGTGCCTTATGTATTTAATTGCGATGTAATTTCAGTGTTTCATCGTCAATAAGAAGGTTCAAGGGATACAGTGAACCTGGAGTGAAGCATCGGACTCTATAACTAGTGTCACAGGAACGGTTCAAAACGTAGACAGTAAGAAGAGTCAGCCTTATTGTACTTAATTCGGCATTGTTTCTTTTGTATTTAATTCCGATGCAATTTCAGTGTTTCATCGTCAATAAGAAGGTCCAAGGGATACAGTAAACCTGAAGTGAAGCATCGGAATCTATAGCTAGTGTCACAGGAATGGAACAAGATATAGTCAGTAAGAAGAGTCAGTCATTTTGTACTTAAGAAGGCATTGTGCCTTTTGTATCTATTTCCGATTCAATTTCTGTGTTTCATCGTCAATACGACGGTCCAAGGGATACAGTAAACCAGAAGTGAAGCATCGGAATCTATAACTCGTGTCACAGGAATGGTTCAAAACATAGTCAGTAAGAATAGTCAGTCTTCTTGTACTTAAGTCGGCATTGTGCCTTTTGTATTTAATTCCGATGCAATATCTGCGTTTCATCGTTAATAAGAACGTCAGAGGAATACAGTAAACCTGAAGTGAAGCATCGGAATCTATATCTAGTGTCACAGGAACGGTTCAAAACGTAGACAGTAAGAAGAGTCAGCCTTATTGTACTTAATTCGGCATTGTTTCTTTTGTATTTAATTCCGATGCAATATCTGTGTTTCATCGTCAATAAGAAGGTCCAAGGGACACAGCAAACCTGAAGTGAAGCATCGGAATCTGTAACTAGCGTCACAGGAATGGTTCAAAACATAGACACTAAGAAGAGTCAGTCTGCTTGTACTTAAGACGGCATTGTGCCTTTTCTATTTAATTCCGATGCAATTTCTGTGTTTCATCGTCAATACGAAGGTCAGAGGGATACAGTGGACCTGAGGTGAAGCATCGGAATCTATAACTAGTGTCACAGCAATGGTTCGAAGCATAGACAGTAAGAACAGTCAGTCTTCTTGTACTTAAGTCGGCATTGTGCATTTTCTATTTAATTAGGATGCAATTTCTGTGTTTCGTCGCCAATAAGAAGGTCCAAAGGATACAGTACCTCTGAAGTGAAGCATCGGAATCTATAACTAATGTCACAGGAATGGTTCAAACATAGACAGCAGTAAAAAGTCAGTCTTCTTATACTTAAGTCGGCATTGTGCCTTTTGTATTTAGTTTCGATGCAATTTCTGTGTTTCATCGTCAATAAGAAGGTCCTAGGGATACAGTAAACCTGAAGTGAAGCCTCGGAATCTACAACTAGTGTCCCAGCAATGGTTCGAAACATAGACAGTAAGAACAGTCAGTCTTCTTGTACTTAAGTCGGCATTGTGCATTTTCTATTTAATTAGGATGCAATTTCTGTGTTTCGTCGCCAATAAGAAGGTCCAAAGGATACAGTAACCCTGAAGTGAAGCATCGGAATCTTTAACTAATGTCACAAGAATGGTTCAAACATAGACAGCGGTAAAGAGTCAGTCTTCTTATACTTAAGTCCTCATTGTGCCTTTTGTATTTAGTTCCGACGCAATTTCTGTGTTTCATCGTTAATAAGAACGTCAGAGGAATACAGTAAACCTGAAGTGAAGCATCGGAATCTATATCTAGTGTCACAGGAATGGTTCAAAACAGTCAGTAAGAAGAGTCAGTCTTCTTGTACTTAAGTCGCCATTTTGCCTTTTGTATTTAATTCCGATGCAATATCTGTGTTTCATCGTCAATAAGAAGGTCCAAGGGACACAGCAAACCTGAAGTGAAGCATCGGAATCTGTAACTAGCGTCACAGGAATGGTTCAAAACATAGACACTAAGAAGAGTCAGTCTGCTTGTACTTAAGACGGCATTGTGCCTTTTCTATTTAATTCCGATGCAATTTCTGTGTTCATCGTCAATACGAAGGTCCAAGGGATACGGTAAACCGGAAGTGAAGCATCGTAATCTATAACTAGTGTCACAGGAATGGTTCAAAACATAGTCAGTAAGAAGAGTCAGTCATCTTGTACTTAAGTCAGCATTGTGCCTTTTGTATTTAATTCCGATGCAATATCTGTGTTTCATCGTTAATAAGAACGTCAGAGGGATACAGTAAACCTGAAGTAATGCCTCGGAATCTACAACTAGTGTCACAGGAATGGTTCAAAACATACTCAGTAAGAAGAGCCAGTCATCTTGTACTTAAGTAGGCATTGTGCCATTTGTATTCAATTCCGATGCAATTTCTGTGTTTCATCGTCAATAAGAAGGTCCAACGGATACAGTAAACCTGAAGTGAAGCATCGGAATCTTTAACTAGCGTCACAGAAATGGTTCAAAACATAGACACTAAGAAGAGTCAGTCTGCTTGTACTTAAGACGGCATTGTGCGTTTTCTATTTAATTCCGATGCAATATCTGTGTTTCATCGTTAATAAGAAGGTCAGAGATATACAGTAAACCTGAAGTGAAGCATCGTAATCTATAACTAGTGTCACAGGAATGGTTCAAAACAGTCAGTAAGAAGAGTCAGTCTTCTTGTACTTAAGTCGGCATTGTGCATTTTGTATTTAACTCCGTTGCAATATCTGTGTTTCATCGTCAATAAGAAGGTCCAAGGGATACAGTAAACCCGAAGTGAAGCATCGGAATCTATAACTAGTGTCACAGGAATGGATCAAAAAAGAGTCAGTAAGAAGAGTCAGTCATCTTGTACTTAAGTCGACATTGTGCCTTTTGTATTTAATTTCGATGCAATTTCTGTATTTCATCGTCAATTAGAATGTCCAAGGGATACAGTAAACCTGAAGTGAAGCATCGAAATCCAAAACTAGTGTCACAGGAATGGTTCAAAACATAGTCAGTAAGAAGAGTAAGTCTTCTTAAGTAGGCATTGTGCCTTTTGTATTTAATTCCAATGCAATTTCTGTGTTTCGACGTCAATAAGAAGGTCAGAGGGATACAGTAAGCCTGAAGTGAAGCATCGGAATCCACAACTAGAGTCACAGGAATGGTTCAAAACATAGGCAGTAAGAAGATTCAGGCTTCTTGTCCCTAAGTCAGCATTGTGCCTTATGTATTTAATTGCGATGTAATTTCTGTGTTTCATCGTCAATAAGAAGGTTCAAGGGATACAGTGAACCTGAAGTGAAGCATCGGACTCTATAACTAGTGTCACAGGAACGGTTCAAAACATAGACAGTAAGAAGAGTCAGCCTTATTGTACTTAATTCGGCATTGTTTCTTCTGTATTTAATTCCGATGCAATTTCTGTGTTTCATCGTCAATAAGAAGGTCCAAGGGATACAGTAAACCTGAAGTGAAGCATCGGAATCTATAACTAGTGTCACAGGAAGGGAACAAGATATAGTCAGTAAGAAGAGTCAGTCTTTTTGTACTTAAGTCGGCATTGTGCCTTTTGTATCTAATTCCGATGCAATTTCTGTGTTTCATCGTCAATACGACGGTCCAAGGGATACAGTAAACCAGAAGTGAAGCATCGGAATCTATAACTAGTGTCACAGGAATTGTTCAAAACATAGTCAGTAAGAAGAGTCAGTCTTCTTGTACTTAAGTCGGCATTGTGCCTTTTGTATTTAATTCCGATGCAATATCTGCGTTTCATCGTTAATAAGAACGTCAGAGGGATACAGTAAACCTGAAGTGAAGCATCGGAATCTATATCTAGTGTCACAGGAATGGTTCAAAACAGTCAGTAAGAAGAGTCAGTCTTCTTGTACTTAAGTCGCTATTTTGCCTTTTGTATTTAATTCCGATGCAATATCTGTGTTTCATCGTCAATAAGAAGGTCCAAGGGACACAGTAAACCTGAAGTGAAGCATCGGAATCTGTAACTAGCGTCACAGGAATGGTTCAAAACATAGACACTAAGAAGAGTCAGTCTGCTTGTACTTAAGACGGCATTGTGCCTTTTCTATTTAATTGGATGCAATTTCTGTGTTTCATCGTCAATACGAAGGTCAGAGGGATACAGTGGACCTGAGGTGAAGCATCGGAATCTATAACTAGTGTCACAGCAATGGTTCGAAGCATAGACAGTAAGAACAGTCAGTCTTCTTGTACTTAAGTCGGCATTGTGCATTTTCTATTTAATTGGATGCAATTTCTGTGTTTCGTCGCCAATAAGAAGGTCCAAAGGATACAGTACCTCTGAAGTGATGCATCGCAATCTATAACTAGTGTCACAGGAATGGTTCAAACATAGACAGCAGTAAAGAGTCAGTCTTCTTATACTTAAGTCGGCATTGTGCCTTTTGTATTTAGTTCCGATGCAATTTCTGTGTTTCATCGTCAATAAGAAGGGCCTAGGGATACAGTAAACCTGAAGGGAAGCCTCGGAATCTACAACTAGTGTCCCAGCAATGGTTCGAAACATAGACAGTAAGAACAGTCAGTCTTCTTGTACTTAAGTCGGCATTGTGCATTTTCTATTTAATTAGGATGCAATTTCTGTGTTTCGTCGCCAATAAGAAGGTCCAAAGGATACAGTAACCCTGAAGTGTAGCATCGGAATCTATAACTAATATCACAGGAATGGTTCAAACATAGACAGCAGTAAAGAGTCAGTCTTCTTATACTTAAGTCGGCATTGGGCCTTTTGTATTTAGTTCCGATGCAATTTCTGTGTTTCATCGTCAATAAGAAGGTCCAAGGGATACAGTAAACCTGAAGTGAAGCATCGGAATCCATAACTAGTGTCACAGGAATGGTTCAAAACATAGAGAGTAAGAAGAGACAGTCTTCTTCTACCTAAGTCGGCATTGTGCCTTTTGTATTTATTTCCGATGCAATTTTTGTGTTTCATCGTCTTTAAGAAGGTCCAAGCGATACAGTAAACCTGGAGTGAAGTATCGGAATCTATAACTAGTGTCACAGGAATGATTAAAAGCATAGACAGTAAGAAGAGTCTGTCTTCTTGTACTTAAGTCGGCATTGTGCCTTTTCTATTTAATTCCGATCCAATTTCTGTGTTTCATCGTCAGTAAGAAGGTGAGAGGGATACAGTAAACCTGAGGTGAAACGTCGGAATCTATAACTAGAATCACAGGAATGGTTCATAACATAGTCAGTAAGGACAATCAGTCTTCTTGTACTTAAGTCGGCATTGTGCATTTTCTATTTAATTGCGATGCAATTTCTGTGTTTCATCGCCAATAAGAAGGTCAAAGGGATACAGTAAACCTGAAGTGAAGCATCGGAATCTGTAACTAGCGTCACAGGAATCGTTCAAAACATAGACAGTAAGAAGAGTCAGTCTTCTTGTACTTAAGTCAGCATTGTGCCTTTTCTATATAATTCCGATGCAATTTCTGTGTTTCATCGTCAATAAGAGGGTCAAAGGGATACAGATAACCGGAGGTGAAGCATCGGAATCTATAACTAGCGTCTCAGGAATGGTTCAAAACATAGACAGTTGGAAGAGTCGGTCTTCTTGTACCTAAGTCGGCATTGTGCCTTTTGTATTTAATTCCGATGCAATTTTTGTGTTTCATCGTCTTTAAGAAGGTCCAAGAGATACAGTAAACCTGGAGTGAAGTATCGGAATCTATAACTAGTGTCACAGGAATGGTTCAAAGCATAGACAGTAAGAAGAGTCTGTCTACTTGTACTTAAGTCGGCATTGTGCCTTTTCTATTTAATTCCGATCCAATTTCTGTGTTTCATCGTCAGTAAGAAGGTGAGAGGGATACAGTAAACCTGAGGTGAAGCGTCGGAATCTATAACTAGAATCACAGGAATGGTTCATAACATAGTCAGTAAGGACAATAAGTCTTCTTGTACTTAAGTCCGCATTGTGCATTTTCTATTTAATTGCGATGCAATTTCTGTGTTTCATCGCCAATAAGAAGGTCCAAGGGATACAGTAAACCTGAAGTGAAGCATCGGAATCTGTAACAGCCGTCACAGGAATCGTTTAAAACATAGACAGTAAGAAGAGTCAGTCTTCTTGTACTTAAGTCAGCATTGTGCCTTTTCTATATAATTCCGATGCAATTTCTGTGTTTCATCGTCAATAAAAAGGTCCAACGGATACAGTAAACCTGAAGTGAAGCATCGGAAACTTTAACTAGCGTCACAGAATTGGTTCAAAACATAGTCACTAAGAAGAGTCAGTCTGCTTGTACTTAAGACGGCATTGTGCCTTTTCTATTTAACTCCGATGCAATTTCGGTGTTTCATCGTCAATACGAAGGTCCAAGGGATACGGTAAACCGGAAGTGAAGCATCGTAATCTATAACTAGTGTCACAGGAATGGTTCAAAACATAGTCAGTAAGAAGAGCCAGTCATCTTGTACTTTAGTAGGCATTGTGCCTTTTGTATTCAATTCCGATGCAATTTCTGTGTTTCGTCGTCAATAAGAAGGTCCGAGGGATGCAGTAATCCTGAAATGAAGCATCGGAATCTATAACTAGTGTCACAGGAATGGTTCAAAACATAGTCAGTAAGAAGAGTCAGTCTTCTTGTACTTAAGTCGGCATTGTGCCTTTTGTATTTAACTCCGTTGCAATTTCTGTGTTTCATCGTCAATAAGAAGGTCCAAGGGATAGAGTGAACCTGAGGTGAAGCATCGGAAACTATAACTAGTGTCATAGGAATGGTTCAAAACATAGACAGTAGGAAGAGTCAGTCCTCTTCTACTTAAGTTGGCATTGTACCTTTTGTATTTAATTCCGATGCACTATCTGTGTTTCATCGTCATTAAGAAGGTCCGAGGGATGCAGTAATCCTGAAATGAAGCATCGGAATCTATAACTAGTGTCACAGGAATGGTTCAAAACATAGAAAGAAGGAAGATTCAGTCTACTTGTGCTTAAGTCGGTATTGTGCCTTTTGTATTTATTTCCGATGCAATTTCTGTGTTTCATCGTCAATAAAAAGATCAGAGGGATACACTAAACCTGAAGTGAAGCATCGGAATCTATAACTAGTGTCACAGGAATGGTTCAAAACATATCCAGTAAGAAGAGTCAGTCTTGTTGTACTTAGGTCGGCATTGTGCCTTTTGTATTTCTTTTCGATGCAATTTCTGTGTTTCATCGTCAATAAGAAGGTCCAAGGGATGCAGCAAACTTGAAGTGAAGCATCGGAATCTTTAACTAGTGTCACAGGAATGGTTCAAAACATAGACACTAAGAAGAGTCAGTCTGCTTGTACTTAAGACGGCATTGTGCCTTTTCTATTCAATTCCGATGCAATTTCTGTGTTTCATCGTCAATAAGAAGGTCAGAGGGATACAGTGAAGCTGAGGTGAAGCATCGGAATCTATAACTAGTGTCACATGAATGGATCAAAACGTTGTCAGTAAGAAGAGTCAGTCTGCTTGTACTTAAGTTGGCATTGTGCCTTTTGAATTTAATTCCGATGCAATATCTGTGTTTCATCGTTAATAAGAATGTCATAGGGATACAATAAGCCTGAAGTGAAGCATCGGAATCTACAACTAGTGTCACAGGAATGGTTCAAATCATAGTCAGTAAGAAGAGTCAGTCTTCTTGTACTTAAGTCGGCATTGTGCCTTTTGTATTTAATTCCGATGCAATTCCTGTGTTTCATCGTCAATAAGAAGGTCAGAGGGATTCAGTAAGCCTGAAGTGACGCATCGCAATCTATAACTAGTGTCACAGGAATGGTTCAAAACATATCCAGTGAGAAGAGTCAGTCTTGTGTACTTAAGTCGGCATTGTGCCTTTTCTATTTAATTCCGATGCAATTCCTCTGTTTCATCGTCAATAAGAAGGTCCAAGGGATACAGTAAACCTGGAGTGAAGCATCGGACACTATAACTAGTGTCACAGGAATGGTTCAAAACATAGATAGTAGGAAGAGTCAGTCTTCTTGTACTTAAGTCGGCATTGTGCCTTTTGTATCTAATTCCGATGCAATTTCTGTGTTTCATCGTCAATGAGAAGGTCCATGGGATACAGTAAACCAGAAGTGAAGCATCGGAATCCATAACTAGTGTCACAGGAATGGTTCAAAACAAAGTCAGTAAGAAGAGTCAGTCTTCTTGTACGTAAGTCGGCATTGTGCCTTTTGTATTTAATTCCGATGAAATTTCTGTGTTTCATCATCAATACGACGGTCCAAGGGATACGTTAAACCAGAAGTGAAGCATCGCAATCTATAACTAGTGTCACAGGAAAGGTTCAAAACATAGTCAGTAAGAAGAGTCATTCTTCTTGTACTTAAGTTGGCATTGTGCCTTTTGTATTTAAATCCGATGCACTATCTGTGTTTCATCGTCATTAAGAGGGTCCAAGGGATACAGTAAACCTGAAATGAAGCATCGGAATCTATAACTAGTGTCACAGGAATGGTTCAAAACATAGACAGTAGGAAGATTCAGTCTACATGTACTTAAGTCGGTATTGTGCCTGTTGTATTTATTTCCGATGCAATTTCTGTGTTTCATCGTCAATAAGAAGGTCAGAGGGATACAGTTAACTTGAAGTGAAGCATCGGAATCTATAACTAGTGTCACACGAATGGTTCAAAACATAGTCAGTAAGAAGAGTCAGTCTTCTTGTACTTAAGTCGGCGTTGTGCCTTTTGTATTTAATTTCGGTGAAATTTCTGTGTTTCATCGTCAATAAAAAGGTCGAAGAGATACAGTAAACCTGAAGTGGAGCATCGGAAACTATAACTAGTGTCACTGGAATGGTTCAAACATAGACAGTAAGAAGAGTCAGTCTTCTTGTACTTAAGACCACATTGTGCCTTTTCTAATTAATTCCGATGCAATTTCTGTGTTTCATCGTCAATAAGAAGGTCAGAGGGATACAGTGGACCTGAGGTGAAGCATCGGAATCTATAACTAGTGTCACAGCAATGGTTCGAAACATAGACATTAAGAACAGTCAGTCTTCTTGTACTTAAGTCGGCATTTTGCATTTTCTATTTAATTAGGATGCAATTTCTGTGTTTCGTCGCCAATAAGAAGGTCCAAAGGATACAGTAACCCTGAAGTGAAGCATCGGAATCTATAACTAATGTCACAGGAACGGTTCAAACATAGACAGCAGTAAAGAGTCAGTCTTCTTATACTTAAGTCGGCATTGTGCCTTTTGTATTTAGTTCCGATGCAATTTCTGTGTTTCATCGTCAATAAGAAGGTCCTAGGGATACAGTAAACCTGAAGTGAAGCCTCGGTATCTACAACTAGTGTCACAGGAATGGTTCAAAACATACACAGTAAGAAGAGCCAGTGATCTTGTACTTAAGTAGGCATTGTGCCTTTTGTATTCAATTCCGATGCAATTTCTGTGTTTCATCGTCAATAAGAAGGTCCAACGGATACAGTAAACCTGAAGTGAAGCATCGGAATCTTTAACTAGCGTCACAGGAATGGTTCAAAACATAGACACTAAGAAGAGTCAGTCTGCTTGTACTTAAGACGGCATTGTGCCTTATCTATTTAATTCCGATGCAATTTCTGTGTTTCATCGTCAATACGAAGGTCCAAGGGATACAGTAAACCGGAAGTGAAGCATCGTAATCTATAACTAGTGTCACAGGAATGGTTCAAAACATAGTCAGTAAGAAGAGTCAGTCTTCTTGTACTTAAGTCAGCATTGTGCCTTTTGTATTTAATTCCGATGCAATATCTGTGTTTCATCGTTAATAAGAAAGTCAGAGGGATACAGTAAACCTGAAGTGAAGTCTCGGAATCTACAACTAGTGTCACAGGAATGGTTCAAAACATACTCAGTAAGAAGAGCCAGTCATCTTGTACTTAAGTAGGCATTGTGCCTTTTGTATTCAATTCCGATGCAATTTCTGTGTTTCGTCGTCAATAAGAAGGTCCGAGGTATACAGTAAACCTGAAGTGAAGCATCCGAATCTGTAACTAGTGTCACAGGAATGGATCAATATATAGTCAGTAAGAAGAGTCAGTGTTCTTGTACTTATGTCGGCATTGTGCCTTTTGTATTTAATTCCGATGCAATTTCGGTGTTTCATCGTCAATAAGAAGGTCCAAGGGATACAGTAAACCTTGTGTGAAGCATCGGAATCTATAACTAGTGTCACAGGAATGGTTCAAAACACAGAGAGTAAGAAGAGTCAGTCTTCTTGCACTTAAGTCGGCATTGTGCCTTTTGCACTTAATTCAGATGCAATTTCTGTGTTTCATCGTCAATGAGAAGGTCAGAGGGATACAGTAAACCTGAAGTGAAGCATCGGAATCTATAACTAGTGTCACAGGAATGGTTCAAAACATAGGCAGTAAGAAGATCCAGTCTGCTTGTCCTTTAGTCGGCATTGTGCCTTTTGTATTTAATTCCGATGCAATTTCTGCGTTTCATCGTCAATAATAAGGTCCAAGGGATACAGTAAACCTGAAGTGAAGCATCGGAATCTATAACTAGTGTCACAGGAATGAATCAAGGTATAGTCAGTAAGAGGAGTCAGTCTTCTCGTACTTAGGTCGGCACTGTGCCTTTTGTATTTAATACCGATGCAATTTCAGTGTTTCATCGTCAATACGAAGGTCCAAGGGATACAGTAAACCTGAAGTGAAGCATCGGAATCCATTACTAGTGTCACAGGAATGGTTCAAAACATAGTCAGTAAGAAGAGTCAGTCTTCTAGTACTTCATTGGGCATTGTGCCTTTTTTATTTAATTCCCATGCAATTTCTGTGTTTCATCGTCAATACGAAGGTCCAAGGGATACAGTAAACCTGAAGTGAAGCATCGGAATCTATAACTAGTGACACAGGAATGGTTCAAAACATAGTCAGTTAGAAGAGTCAGTCTTCTTGTACTTAAGTCGGCATTGTGCCTTTTGTATCTAATTCCGATGCAATTTCTGTGTTTCATCGTCAATGAGAAGGTCCATGGGATACAGTAAACCAGAAGTGAAGCATCGGAATCCATAACTAGTGTCACAGGAATGGTTCAAAACAAAGTCAGTAAGAAGAGTCAGTCTTCTTGTATGTAAGTCGGCATTGTGCCTTTTGTATTTAATTCCGATGAAATTTCTGTGTTTCATCATCAATACGACGGTCCAAGGGATACGTTAAACCAGAAGTGAAGCATCGCAATCTATAACTAGTGTCACAGGAAAGGTTCAAAACATAGTCAGTAAGAAGAGTCATTCTTCTTGTACTTAAGTTGGCATTGTGCCTTTTGTATTTAAATCCGATGCACTATCTGTGTTTCATCGTCATTAAGAAGGTCCAAGGGATACAGTAAACCTGAAATGAAGCATCGGAATCTATAACTAGTGTCACAGGAATGGTTCAAAACATAGACTGTAGGAAGATTCAGTCTACATGTACTTAAGTCGGTATTGTGCCTGTTGTATTTATTTCCGATGCAATTTCTGTGTTTCATCGTCAATAAGAAGGTCAGAGGGATACAGTTAACTTGAAGTGAAGCATCGGAATCTATAACTAGTGTCACACGAATGGTTCAAAACATAGTCAGTAAGAAGAGTCAGTCTTCTTGTACTTAAGTCGGCATTGTGCCTTTTGTATTTAATTTCGGTGAAATTTCTGTGTTTCATCGTCAATAAAAAGGTCGAAGAGATACAGTAAACCTGAAGTGGAGCATCGGAAACTATAACTAGTGTCACTGGAATGGTTCAAACATAGACAGTAAGAAGAGTCAGTCTTCTTGTACTTAAGACCACATTGTGCCTTTTCTAATTAATTCCGATGCAATTTCTGTGTTTCATCGTCAATAAGAAGGTCAGAGGGATACAGTGGACCTGAGGTGAAGCATCGGAATCTATAACTAGTGTCACAGCAATGGTTCGAAACATAGACAGTAAGAACAGTCAGTCTTCTTGTACTTAAGTCGGCATTGTGCATTTTCTATTTAATTAGGATGCAATTTCTGTGTTTCGTCGCCAATAAGAAGGTCCAAAGGATACAGTAACCCTGAAGTGAAGCATCGGAATCTATAACTAATGTCACAGGAACGGTTCAAACATAGACAGCAGTAAAGAGTCAGTCTTCTTATACTTAAGTCGGCATTGTGCCTTTTGTATTTAGTTCCGATGCAATTTCTGTGTTTCATCGTCAATAAGAAGGTCCTAGGGATACAGTAAACCTGAAGTGAAGCCTCGGTATCTACAACTAGTGTCACAGGAATGGTTCAAAACATACTCAGTAAGAAGAGCCAGTCATCTTGTACTTAAGTAGGCATTGTGCCTTTTGTATTCAATTCCGATGCAATTTCTGTGTTTCATCGTCAATAAGAAGGTCCAACGGAGACAGTAAACCTGAAGTGAAGCATCGGAATCTTTAACTAGCGTCACAGGAATGGTTAAAACATAGACACTAAGAAGAGTCAGTCTGCTTGTACTTAAGACGGCATTGTGCCTTATCTATTTAATTCCGATGCAATTTCTGTGTTTCATCGTTAATACGAAGGTCCAAGGGATACAGTAAACCGGAAGTGAAGCATCGTAATCTATAACTAGTGTCACAGGAATGGTTCAAAACATAGTCAGTAAGAAGAGTCAGTCTTCTTGTACTTAAGTCAGCATTGTGCCTTTTGTATTTAATTCCGATGCAATATCTGTGTTTCATCGTTAATAAGAAAGTCAGAGGGATACAGTAAACCTGAAGTGAAGCCTCGGAATCTACAACTAGTGTCACAGGAATGGTTCAAAACATACTCAGTAAGAAGAGCCAGTCATCTTGTACTTAAGTAGGCATTGTGCCTTTTGTATTCAATTCCGATGCAATTTCTGTGTTTCGTCGTCAATAAGAAGGTCCAAGGTATACAGTAAACCTGAAGTGAAGCATCCGAATCTGTAACTAGTGTCACAGGAATTGATCAATATATAGTCAGTAAGAAGAGTCAGTGTTTTTGTACTTAAGTCGGCATTGTGCCTTTTGTATTTAATTCCGATGCAATTTCGGTGTTTCATCGTCAATAAGAAGGTCCAAGGGATACAGTAAACCTTGTGTGAAGCATCGGAATCTATAACTAGTGTCACAGGAATGGTTCAAAACACAGACAGTAAGAAGAGTCAGTCTTCTTGCACTTAAGTCGGCATTGTGCCTTTTGCACTTAATTCAGATGCAATTTCTGTGTTTCATCGTCAATGAGAAGGTCAGAGGGATACAGTAAACCTGAAGTGAAGCATCGGAATCTATAACTAGTGTCACAGGAATGGTTCAAAACATAGGCAGTAAGAAGATCCAGTCTGCTTGTCCTTTAGTCGGAATTGTGCCTTTTGTATTTAATTCCGATGCAGTTTCTGCGTTTCATCGTCAATAATAAGGTCCAAGGGATACAGTAAACCTGAAGTGAAGCATCGGAATCTATAACTAGTGTCACAGGAATGAATCAAGGTATAGTCAGTAAGAGAAGTCAGTCTTCTCGTACTTAGGTCGGCACTGTGCCTTTTGTATTTAATACCGATGCAATTTCAGTGTTTCATCGTCAATACGAAGGTCCAAGGGATACAGTAAACCTGAAGTGAAGCATCGGAATCAATTACTAGTGTCACAGGAATGGTTCAAAACATAGTCAGTAAGAAGAGTCAGTCTTCTAGTACTTCATTGGGCATTGTGCCTTTTGTATTTAATTCCCATGCAATTTCTGTGTTTCATCGTCAATACGAAGGTCCAAGGGATACAGTAAACCTGAAGTGAAGCATCGGAATCTATAACTAGTGACACAGGAATGGTTCAAAACATAGTCAGTTAGAAGAGTCAGTCTTCTTGTACTTAAGTCGGCATTGTGCCTTTTGTATTTAATTCCGATGCAATATCTGTGTTTCATCGTTAATAAGAAGGTCAGAGGGATACAGTAAACCTGAAGTGAAGCATCGTAATCTATAACTAGTGTCACAGGAATGGTTCAAAACAGTCAGTAAGAAGAGTCAGTCTTCTTGTACTTAAGTCGGCATTGTGCCTTTTGTATTTAACTCCGTTGCAATTTCTGTGTTTCATCGTCAAAAAGAAGGTCCAAGGGATAGAGTGAACCTGAGGTGAAGCATCGGAAACTATAACTAGTGTCACAGGAGTGGTTCAAAACATAGACAGTAGGAAGAGTCAGTCTTCTTCTACTTAAGTTAGCATTGTACCTTTTGTATTTGATTCCGATGCACTATCTGTGTTTCATCGTCATTAACAAGGTCCGAGGGATGCAGTAATCCTGAAATGAAGCATCGGAATCTATAACTAGTGTCACAGGAATGGTTCAAAACATAGACAGTAGGAAGATTAAGTCTACATGTACTTAAGTCGGTATTGTGCCTTTTGTATTTATTTCCGATGCATTGTCTGTGTTTCATCGTCAATAAGAGGGTCAGAGGGATACACTAAACCTGAAGTGAAGCATCGGAATCTATAACTAGTGTCACAGGAATGGTTCAAAACATATCCAGTAAGAAGGGTCAGTCTTGTTGTTCTTAGGTCGGCATTGTGCCTTTTGTATTTATTTTCGATGCAATTTCTGTGTTTCATCGTCAATAAGAAGGTCCAAGGGATACAGCAAACCTGAAGTGAAGCATCGGAATCTTTAACTAGTGTCACAGGAATGGTTCAAAACATAGACACTAAGAAGAGTCAGTCTGCTTGTACTTAAGACGGCATTGTGCCTTTTCTATTCAATTTCGATGCAATTTCTGTGTTTCATCGTCAACAAGAAGGTCAGAGGGATACAGCGAACCTGAGGTGAAGCATCGGAATCTATAACAAGTGTCACAGGAATGGATCAAAACATAGTCAGTAAGAAGAGTCAGTCTGCTTGTACTTAAGTTGGCATTGTGCCTTTTGTATTTAATTCCGATGCAATATCTGTGTTTCATCGTTAATAAGAAGGTCAGAGGGATACAATAAACCTGAAGTGAAGCATCGGAATCTGCAACTAGTGTCAAAGGAATGGTTCAAATCATAGTCAGTAAGAAGAGTCAGTCTTCTTGTACTTAAGTCGGCATTGTGCCTTTTGTATTTAATTCCGATGCAATTCCTGTGTTTCATCGTCAATAAGAAGGTCCAAGGGATACAGTAAACCTAAAGTGAAGCATCGGAATCCAAAACTAGTGTCACAGGAATGGTTCAAATCATAGTCAGTAAGAAGGGTAAGTCTTCTTAAGTCGGCATTGTGCCTTTTGTATTTAATTCCGATGCAATTTCTGTGTTTCATCGTCAATAAGAAGGTCAGAGGGATACAGTAAGTCTGAAGTGAAGCATCGCAATCTATAACTAGTGTCACAGGAATGGTTCAAAACATATCCAGTGAGAAGAGTCAGTCTTGTTGTACTTAAGTCGGCATTGTGCCTTTTGCATTTATTTTCGATGCAATTTCTGTGTTTCATCGTCAATAAGAAGGTCCAAGTGATACAGTAAACCTGAAGTGAAGCATCGGAATCTTTAACTAGTGTCACAGGAATGGTTCAAAACATAGACATTAAGAAGAGTCAGTCTGCTTGTACTTAAGACGGCATTGTGCCTTTTGTATTTAATTCAGATGCAATTTCTGTGTTTCATCGTCAATAAGAAGGTCTGAGGGATACAGTGAACCTGAGGTGAAGCATCGGAATCTATAACTAGGGTCACAGGAATGGTTCAAAACATAGTCAGTAAGAAGAGTCAGTCTTCTTGTACGTAAGTCGGCATTGTGCATTTTGTATTTAATTCAGATGAAATTTCTGTGTTTCATCATCAATACGACGGTCCAAGGGATACATTAAACCAGAAGTGAAGCATCGCAATCTATAACTAGTGTCACAGGAGATGTTCAAAACATAGTCAGTAAGAAGAGTCATTCTTCTTGTACTTAAGTTGGCATTGTGCCTTTTGTATTTAAAACCGTTGCACTATCTGCGTTTCATCGTCATTAAGTAGGTCCAAGGGATACAGTAAACCTGAAATGAAGCATCGGAATCTATATCTAGTGTCACAGGAATGGTTCAAAACATAGACAGTAGGAAGATTCAGTCGACATGTACTTATGTCGGAATTGTGCCTGTTGTATTTTTTTCCGATGCAATTTCTGTGTTTCATCGTCAATAAGAAGGTCAGAGGGATACAGTTAACTTGACGTTAAGCATCGGAATCTATAACTAGTGTCACACGAATGGTTCAAATCATAGTCAGTAAGAAGAGTGTCTTCTTGTCCTTAAGTCGGCATTGTGCCTTTTGTATTTAATTCCGATGCAATTTCAGTGTTTCGTCGCCAATAAGTAGGTCCAAAGGATACAGTAACCCTGAAGTGAAGCATCGGAAACTACAACTAGTGACACTGGAATGGTTCAAACATAGACAGTAAGAAGAGACAGACTTCTTGTACTTAAGTCGACATTGTGCCTTTTCAATTTAATTCCGATGCAATTTCTGTGTTTCACCGTCAATAAGAGGGTCAGAGGGATACACTGAACATGAAGTGATGCAACGCAATCTATAACTAGTGTCACCGGAATGGTTCAGAACATAGTCAGTAAGAAGAGTCAGTCTACTGGTCCTTAAGTCGGCATTGTGCCTTTTGTATTTAAATCCGATGCAATTTCTGTGTTTCGTCATCAATAAGAAGGTCCAAAGGATACAGTAACCCTGAAGTGAAGCATCGGAATCCATAACTAATGTCACAGGAATGGGTCAAAACATAGACAGTAGGAAGATTCAGTCTTCTTATACTTAAGTCGGCATTGTGCCTTTTGTATTTAGTTCCGATGCAATTTCTGTGTTTCATCGTCAATAAGAAGGTCCAAGGGATACAGTAAACCTGAAGCGAAGCATCTGAATCTATAACTAGTGTCACAGGAATGGTTCAAACATAGTCAGTAAGAAGAATCAGTCTTCTAGTACTTTAGTCGGCATTGGGCCTTTTCTATTTAATTCTGATGCAATTTCTGTGTTTCATCGTCAAAAAGAAGGTCAGAGTGATTCAGTAAACCTGACGTGAAGCATCGGAATCCATAACTAGTGTCACAGGAATGGTCCAAAACATAGACAGTAAGAAGAGTCAGCCTTCTTGTACTTCAGTCGGCATTGTGCCTTTTCTATTTAATTCCGATGCAATTTCTGTGCTTCACCGTCAATAAGAGGGTCAGAGGGTTACAGTGAACATGAAGTGATGCAACGGAATCTATAACTAGTGTCACCGGAATGGTTCAAAACATAGTCAGTAAGAAGAGTCAGTCTACTTGTCCTTAAGTCGGCATTGAGCCTTTTGTATTTAATTCCGATACAATTTCTGTGTTTCATCGTCAATAAGAAGGTCCAAGGGATACAGTAAACCTGAAGTGAAGCATCGGAATCTATAACTAGTGTCACAGGAACGGTTCAAAGCAGTCAGTAAGATGAGTCAGTCTTCTTGTACTTAAGTCGGCATTGTGCCTTTTGTATTTAATTCCGATGCAATTTCTGTGTTTCATCGTCAATAAGAAGGTCCAAGGGATACAGTAAACCTGAAGTGAAGCATCGGAATCTGTAACTAGCGTCACAGGAATGGTTCAAAGCATAGACACTAAGAAGAGTCAGTCTGCTTATACTGAAGTCGGCATTATGCCTTTTCTATTTAATTCCGATGCAATTTCTGTGCTTCATCGTCAATAAGAAGGTTAGAGGGTTACAGTGAACCTGAGGTGAAGCATCGGAATCTATATCTAGTGTCATAGAAATGTTTCAAACATAGACAGTAAGAAGAGTCTGTCTTCTTGTACTTAAGTAGGCATTGCGCCTTTTCTATTTAATTCCGATGCAATTTCTGTGTTTCGTCGCCAATAAGAAGGTCCTAAGGATACAGTAAACCTGAAGTGAAGCATCGGAATCTGAACTAGTGTCACAGGAATGGTTCAAAGCATAGTCAGTAAGAAGACTCAGTCTTCTTGTACTTAAGTAGCATTGTACCTTTTGTATTTAATTCCGATGCAATTTCTGTGTTTCATCGTCAATCACAAGGTCGAAGGGGTAAAGTAAACCTGAAGTGAAGCATAGGAATCAATAACTACTGTCACAGGAATGGATCAAGGTATAGTCAGTCAGAAGAGACAGTCTTCTTGCACTTAAGTCGGCATTGTGCCTTTTGTATTTAATTCCGATGCACTATCTGTGTTTCATCGTCATTAAGAAGGTCGAAGGGATACAGTAAACCTGAAATGAAGCATCGGAAATTATAACTAGTGTCACAGCGATGGTTCAAATCATAGTCAGTAAGAAGAGTCAGTCTTCTTGTACTTAAGTCGGCATTGTGCCTTTAGTATTTAATTTCGATGCAATTTCTGTGTTTCATCCTCAATAAGAATTTCCAAGTGATACAGTAAACCTGAAGTGTAGCATCGGAATCTATAACTAGTGTCACAGGAATGGTTCAAAACATACACATTAAGAAGAGTCAGTCTTCTTGTACTTAAGTCGGCATTGTGCCTTTTCTATTTAATTCCGATGCAATTACTGTGTTTCATCGTCCATAAGAGGGTCAGAGGGATACAGTAAACCTGAAGTGAAGCATCGGAATCTATAACTAGTGTCACAGGAATGGTTCAAATCATAGACAGTAGGAAGAGTCAGTCTTCTTGTACTTAAGTCGGCATTGGGCCTTTTGTCTTTAATTCCGATGCAATTTCTGTGTTTCATCGTCAATAAGAGGGTCCAAGGGATACAGTAAATCTGAAGTGATGCATCGCAATATATAACTAGTGTCACAGGAATGGATCAAGATATAGTCAGTAAGAAGAGTCAGTCTTCTTGTACTTAAGTCGGCATTGTGAATTTTCTATTTAATTCCGATGCAATTTCTGTGTTTCATCGACAAAAAGAGGGTCAGAGGGATACAGTAAACCTGAAGTGAAGCATCGGAATCCATAACTAGTGTCACAGGAATGGTTAAAACATAGACAGTAGGAATAGTCAGTCTTCTTGTACTTAAGTTGGCATTGTGCCTTTTGTATTTAATTCCGATGCAATTTCTGTGTTTAGTCGCCAATAAGAAGGTCCAAAGGATGCAGTAACCCTGAAGTGAAGCTTCGGAATCCATAACTAATGTCACAGGAATGGTTCAAACACAGACAGTAGGAAGAGACAGTCTTCTTATACTTAAGTCGGCATTGTGCCTTTTGTATTTAGTTCCGATGCAATTTCTGTGGTTCATCGTCACTTAGAAGGTCCTAGGGATACAGTAAACCTGAAGTGAAGCATCGGAATCTACAACTAGTGTCACAGGAATGGTTCAAAGCATAGTCTGTAAGAAGTGTCAGTCTTCTAGTACTTAAGTAGGCATTGTACCTTTTGTATTTAATTCCGATGCAATTTCTATGTTTCATCGTCAATAAGAAGGTCCAAGGGATACAGTAAACCTGAAGTGAAGCATCGGAATCAATAACTAGTGTCACAGGAATGGATCAAGATATGGTCAGTAAGAAGAGTCTGTCTTCTTGTACCTAAGTCGGCATTGTGCGTTTTCTATTTAATTCAGATGCAATTTCTGTGTTTCATCGTCAAAAAGAAGGTCAGAGGGATACAGTAAACCTGAAATGAGGCATTGGAATTTGTAACTAGTGTCAGAGGAATGGTTCCAAACATAAACAGTAGGAAGATTCAGTATACATGTACTTAAGTCGGTTTTGTGCATTTTGTATTTATTTCCGATGCAATTTGTGTGTTTCATCGTCAATACGAAGGTCAGTGGGATACAGTAAACTTGAAGTGAAGCATCGGAATCTATAACTAGTGTCACAGGAATGGTTCAAAGCATAGTCAGTAAGAAGGGTCAGTCCTCTTGTACTTAAGTCGGCATTGTGCCTTTTCGATTTAATTCCGATGCAATTTCAGTCTTTCATCGTCAATAAGAGGGTCAGAGGAATACAGTGAACATGAAGTGAAGCATCGGAATCTATAACTAGTGTCACAGGAATGGTTCAAAACATAGTCAGTAAGAAGAGTCAGTCTTCTTATCCTTAAGTCGGCATTCTGCCTTTTGTATTTAATTCCGATGCAATTTCTGTGTTTCGTCGCCAATAAGAAGGTCCAAAGGCTACAGTAACCCTGAAGTGAAGCTTCGGAATCCATAACTAATGTCACAGGAATGGTTCAAAACATAGACAGTAGGAAGAGTCAGTCTTCTTATACTTAAGTCGGCATTGTGCCTTTTGTATTTAGTTCCGATGCAATTTCTGTGGTTCATCGTCAATTAGAAGGTCCTATGGTTACAGTAAACCTGAAGTGAAGCATCGGAATCTACAACTAGTGTCACAGGAATGGTTCAAAGCATAGTCCGTAAGAAGTGTCCGTCTTCTTGTACTTAAGTAGGCATTGTACCTTTAGTATTTAATTACGATGCAATTTCTGTGTTTCATCGTCAATAAGAAGGTCCAAGGGATGCAGTAAACCTGAAGTGAAGCATCGGAATCAATAACTAGTGTCACAGGAATGGATCAAGATTTGGTTAGTAAGAAGAGTCAGTCTTCTTGTACCTAAGTCGGCATTGTGCGTTTTCTATTTAATTCAGATGCAATTTCTGTGTTTCATCGTCAAAAAGAAGGTCAGAGGGATACAGTAAACCTGAAGTGAAGCATCGGAATTTATGACTAGCGTCACAGGAACGGTTCAAAGCAGTCAGTAAGAAGAGTCAGTCTTCTTGTACTTAAGTCGGCATTGTGTCTTTTGTATTTAATTCCGATGCTATTTCTGTGTTTCATCGTCAATAAGAAGGTCCACGGGATACAGTAACCCAGAAGTGAAGCTTCGGAATCCATAACTAATGTCACAGGAATGGTTCAAAACATAGACAGTAGGAAGAGTCAGTGTTCTTGTACTTAAGTCGGCATTGTGCGTTTTCTATTTAATTCAGATGCAATTTCTGTGTTTCATCGTCAAACAGAAGGTCAGAGGGATACAGTAAACCTGAAGTGAAGCATCGGAATCTATAACTAGTGTCACAGGAATGGTTCAAATCATAGACCGTAGGAAGAGTCAGTCTTCTTGTACTTAAGTCCGCATTGGGCTTTTTCTATTTAATTCCGATGCAATTTCTGTGTTTCGTCGCCAATAAGAAGACCCAAAGGATACAGTAACCTTGAAGTGAAGCATCGGAATCCATAACTAATGTCACAGGAATGGTTCAAATCATAGACAGTGGGAAGAGTCAGTCTTCTTATACTTAAGTAGGTATTGTACCTTTTGTATTTAATTTCGATGCAATTTCTGTGTTTCATCGTCAATAGTAAGGTCCAAGGGATACAGTAAACCTGAAGTGACGCATCGGAATCTATAACTAGTGTCACAGGAATGGATCAAGATATAGTCAGTAAGAATAGTCAGTCTTCTTGTACTTAAGTCGGCATTGTGCCTTTTCTATTTAATTCCGATGCAATTTCTGTGTTTCATCGTCAAAAAGAAGGTCAGAGGGATACAGTAAACCTGAAGTGAAGCATCGGAATCTATAACTAGCGTCACAGGAATGGTTCAAATCATAGACAGTAGGAAGAGTCAGTCTTCTTGTACTTAAGTTGGCATTGTGACTTTTGTACTTAATTCCGATGCGCTGTCTGTGTTTCAACGTCATTAAGAAGGTCCAAGGGATACAGTAAACCTGAAATGAAGCATCGGAATCTATAACTAGTGTCACTGGAATGGTTCAATACATAGACAGTAAGAAGAGTCAGGCTTCTTGTACTTAAGTCGGCATTGTGCCTTTTCTATTTAATTCCGATGCAATGTCTGTGTTTCTTCGTCAATAAGAACGTCCAAGGGATCCAGTAAACCTGAAATGAAGCATTGGAATTTATAACTAGAGTCACAGGAGTGGTTCCAAACATAAACAGTAGGAAGATTCAGTATACATGTACTTAAGTCGGTATGTGCATTTTGTATTTATTTCCGATGCAATTTCTGTGTTTCATCGTCAATACGAAGGTCAGAGGGATACAGTAAACTTGAAGTGAAGCATCGGAATCTATAACTAGTGTCACAGGAATGGTTCAAAGCATAGTCAGTTAGAAGAGTCAGTCCTCTTGTACTTAAGTCGGCATTGTGCCTTTTCTATTTAATTCCGATGCATTTTCTGTGTTTCATCGTCAATAAGAGGGTCAGAGGAATACAGTGAAAATGAAGTGAAGCATCGGAATCTATAACTAGTTTCACAGGAATGGTTCAAACATAGTCAGTAAGAAGAGTCAGTCTTCTTATCCTTAAGTCGGCATTGTGCCTTTTGTATTTAATTCCGATGCTATTTCTGTGTTTCGTCGCCAATAAGAAGGTCCAAAGGATGCAGTAACCCTGAAGTGAAGCTTCGGAATCCATAACTAATGTCACAGGAATGGTTCAAAACACAGACAGTAGGAGGAGACAGTCTTCTTATACTTAAGTCGGCATTGTGCCTTTTGTATTTAGTTCCGATGCAATTTCTGTGGTTCATCGTCACTTAGAAGGTCCTAGGGATACAGTAAACCTGAAGTGAAGCATCGGAATCTACAACTAGTGTCACAGGAATGGTTCAAAGCATAGTCTGTAAGAAGTGTCAGTCTTCTTGTACTTAAGTAGGCATTGTACCTTTTGTATTTAATTCCGATGCAATTTCTATGTTTCATCGTCAATAAGAAGGTCCAAGGGATACAGTAAACCTGAAGTGAAGCATCGGAATCAATAACTAGTGTCACAGGAATGGATCAAGGTATGGTCAGTAAGAAGAGTCAGTCTTCTTGTACCTAAGTCGGCATTGTGCGTTTTCTATTTAATTCAGATGCAATTTCTGTGTTTCATCGTCAAAAAGAAGGTCAGAGGGATACAGTAAACCTGAAGTAAAGCATCGGAATTTATGACTAGCGTCACAGGAATGGTTCAAAGCAGTCAGTAAGAAGAGTCAGTCTTCTTGTACTTAAGTCGGCATTGTGTCTTTTGTATTTAATTCCGATGCTATTTCTGTGTTTCATCGTCAATAAGAAGGTCCACGGGATACAGTAAACCTGAAGTGAAGCATCGGAATCAATAACTGGTGTCACAGGAATGGATCAAGATATGGTCAGTAAGAAGAGTCAGTCTTCTTGTACGTAAGTAGGCATTGTACCTTTTGTATTTAATTCCGATGCAGTTTCTGTGTTTCATCGTCAATAAGAAGGTCCAAGGAATACAGTAAACCTGAAGTGAAGCATCGGAATCAATAACTAGTGTCACAGGAATGGATCAAGATATGGTCAGTAAGAAGAGTCAGTCTTCTTGTACCTAAGTCGGCATTGTCGTTTTCTATTTAATTCCGATGCAATTTCTGTGTTTCTTCGTCAAAACGAAGGTCAGAGGGATACAGTAAACCTGAAGTGAAGCATCGGAATCCATAACTAGTGTCTCAGGCATGGTTCAAAACATAGTCAGTAAGAAGAGTCAGTGTTCTTGTACTTAAGTCGGCATTGTGCCTTTTGTATTTAATTCCGATGCAATTTCTGTGTTTCATCGTCAATAAGAAGGTCCTAGGGATACAGTAAACCTGAAGTGAAGCATCGGAATCTATAACTAGTGTCACAGGAATGGTTCAAAGCATAGACAGTAGGAAGAGTCAGTCTTCTTGTACTTAAGTTGGCATTGTGACTTTTGTATTTAATTCCGATGCACTATCTGTGTTTCATCGTCATTAAGAAGGTCGAAGCTATACAGTAAACCTGAAATGAAGCATCGGAATCTATAACTAGTGTCACAGGAATGGTTCAAAACATGGACAGTAGGACGATTCAGTCTACATGTACTAAAGTCGGTATTGTGCCTTTTGTATTTTTTCCGATGCAATTTCTGTGTTTCATCGTCAATAAGAAGGTCAGAGGGCTACAGTTAACCTGAAGTGAAGCATCGGAATCTTCAACTAGTGTCACAGGGTTGGTTCAAAACATAGTCAGTAAGAAGAGTCAGTCTTCTTGTACTTAAGTCGGCAATGTGCCTTTTGTATTTAATTTCGATGCAATTTATGCGTTTCATCGTCAATAAGAATGTCCAAGAGATACAGTAAACCGGAAGGGGAGCATCGGAATCTATAACTAATGTCACAGGAATGGTTCAAATCATAGACAGTGGGAAGAGTCAGTCTTCTTATACTTAAGTAGGCATTGTACATTTTGTATTTAATTCCGATGCTATTTCTGTGTTTCATCGTCAATAAGAAGGTCCAAGGGATACAGTAAACCTGAAGTGACGCATCGGAATCTATAACTAGTGTCACAGGAATGGATCAAGGTATAGTCAGTAAGAAGAGTCAGTCTTCTTGTACTTAAGTCGGCATTGTGCCTTTTGTATTTAATTCCGATGCAATTTCTGTGTTTCGTCGCCAATAAGAAGGTCCAAAGGATGCTGTAACCCTGAAGTGAAGCTTCGGAATCCATAACTAATGTCACAGGAATGGTTCAAAACATAGACAGTAGGAAGAGACAGTCTTCCTATACTTAAGTCGGCATTGTGCCTTTTGTATTTAGTTCCGATGCAATTTCTGTGGTTCATCGTCAATAAGAAGGTCCTAGGGATACAGTAAACCTGAAGTGAAGCATCGGAATCTACAACTAGTGTCACAGGAATGGTTCAAAGCATAGTCAGTAAGAAGTGTCAGTCTTCTTGTACTTAAGTAGGCATTATACCTTTTGTATTTAATTCCGATGCAATTTCTGTGTTTCATCGTCAATAAGAAGGTCCAAGGGATACAGTAAACCTGAAGTGAAGCATCGGAATCAATAACTAGTGTCACAGGAATGGATCAAGATATGGTCAGTAAGAAGAGTCAGTCTTCTTGTACCTAAGTCGGCATTGTGCGTTTTCTATTTAATTCCGATGCAATTTCTGTGTTTCATCGTCAAAAAGAAGGTCAGAGGGATACAGTAAACCTGAAGTGAAGCATCGGAATCCATAACTAGTGTCTCAGGCATGGTTCAAAA